>NC_045731.1:4415195-4528709 GCF_009834535.1 Camelus ferus | reverse complement strand
CGGCTTTCACACAAACTTATCTCTCAGAACAGAGCATGTGGAGAGACGTTCGTTCATCTAGCACAAAGGGAACGGGTTGCAGGAGAACCTTTTACTGGTCTTCAGTCTGTTTCCTAGTGCTGAATAGTCCTGAATTTTTCACTATAAAACCGAGTTGGAGCTCGAACATCCCCATACATATATATGGAGTAGAAATTGCAAGTGAAAAGAAACTTTGTGTTCCCAACAAGCTAGTTGAAGGAAGGCTTTCACAAAAACACTTATCTCTCAGAACTGAGCATGGAGAGACGTTCGTTCATCTAGCACAAAGGGAACGCGTACAGGAGAAACATTTACTCTGTTTTCTCAGTCTGTTTCCTAGTGACGGTTTGAATTTTCTGCAGTTTTCACTGTAAAACCGAGTTGGAGATTGTACCTCCCCATATATATGTATGGAGTGGAGTTTGGCAAGTGAAAAAAACTTTGTGTTTCCAAAAGCTAGATGAAGTGCGGCTTTCACCACACAAGTATTTCTCAGAAATGAGCATGTGGAGAGCGTTCGTTCATCTAGCACAAAGGGAACGGGTGCAGGAGAAAATTTTATTCTGGTTTCTCAGTCTGTTTCCTAGTGCCGTTTTGAAGTTCCTGCAGTTTTCTCTGTAAAACCGAGTTGGAGCTCGTACCTTCCATATATATGTATGGAGTGGTGTTTGCAGTGAAAAAAACTTTGTGTTCCCAACAAGCTAGGTGAAGGACGGCTTTCACACACCACTTATCTCTCAGAACCTAGCATGTGGAGAGACGTTCGTCATCGCACAAAGGTAACGGGTTGCAGTAGAAACTTTTACTCTATTTTCTCAGTCTGTTCCCTAGTGCCGGTTTGAAGTCCTGCAGTTTTTACTGTAAACCGAGTTGGTGCTAGTACACCCCTATATAAAAGGAAGTGGATTTTTCAAGTGAAAAGAAAACTTTGTGTTCCCAACAAGCTATGTGAAGGACGGTATTCACACACACTTATCTCTCAGAACTGAGCATGTGGAGAACGTTCGTTTCATCTAGCACAATGGAACGCGTTGCAGGAGAGAAACTTTTACTCTGTTTTCTCAGTCTGTTTCCTAGTGCCGGTTTCAAGTTCTGAGTTTTTAATGTAAAACAGAGAGAAGATAGTTCACCCCATATATAGTGGAGTGGAGTTTGCAAAGAAAAGAAACTTTGATTTCTCAACAAGTTAGGTGAATGACGGCTTTCACTCACCACTTTTCTCTCAGAACTGAGCATGTGGAGAGAAGTTCGTTCATCTTGCACAAAGGGAACGGGTTCAGGAGAAACTTTTACTCTAGACTCTTAGTCTGTTTCTAGTGCCGGTTTGAAGTTACTGCAGTATTCACTGAAAAAACGAGTTGGAGCTCGTACCTCCCCATACATGTATATGGGAGTGGAGTATGAATGTGAAAAGAAACTTGTGTTCCCAACAAGATATGTGAAGGACGGATTTCACACACACATATCTCTCACAACTGAGCATGTGGAGAGATGTTCGTTTCATCTAGAACAAAAAAGAACGGGTTGCAGGAGAAACTTTTACTCGGGTTTCTCTGTCTGTTTCCTAGTGCCGGTTTGTGAAGTTCCTGCAGTTTTCACTGTAAAACAAAGTTGGTGCTAGTACCTCCCCATTATATTTGTATAGAGTGGAGTTTGCCACTGAAAAGAATCTTTGTGTTCCCAACAAGCTATGTGAAGGACGGCTTTCACACAAACTTATCTCTCAGAACAGAGCATGTGGAGAGACGTTCGTTCATCTAGCACAAAGGGAACGGGTTCCAGGAGAAACTTTTACTCTGGTCTCTCAGTCTGTTTTCCTAGTGCTAATTGAAGTTCCTGAATTTTTCACTATAAAACCGAGTTGGAGCTCGAACATCCCCATACATATATAGGAGTAGAAATTGCAAGTGAAAAGAAACTTTGTGTTCCAACAAGCTAGTTGAAGGAAGGTTTTCACAAACACTTATCTCTCAGAACTGAGCATGTGGAGAGACGTTCGTTCATCTAGCACAAAGGGAACGCGTATCAGGAGAAACATTTACTCTGGTTTCTCAGTCTGTTTCCTAGTGACGGTTTGAAGTTACTGCAGTTTTCACTGTAAAAACCGAGTTGGAGCTTCTACCTCCCCATATATATGTATGGAGTGGAGTTTGCAAGTGAAAAAAAAACTTTGTGTTTCCAACAAGCTAGATGACGTGCGGCTTTCACACACAAGTATTTCTCAGAAATGAGCATGTGGAGAGACGTTCGTTCATCTAGCACAAGGGAACGGGTTGCAGGAGAAAATTTTATTGTGGTTTCTCAGTCTGTTTCCTAGTGCCGTTTTAAAGTTCCTGCAGTTTTCTCTGTAAAACCAAGTTGGAGCTCGTACCTCCCCATATAAATGTATGGAGTGGTGTTTGCAAGTGAAAAAAACTTTGTGTTCCCAACAGCTAGGTGAAGGACGGCTTTCACACACACTTATCTCTCAGAACTGAGCTTGTGGAGAGACGTTCGTTCATTTAGCAAAAAGGGAACGGGATGCAGGGGAAACTCTTACTCTGGTTTCTCAGTCTGTTTCCTAGTGCCGGTTTGAAGTTCCTGCAGTTTTCACTGTAAAACCGAGTTGGAGCTAGTATCTCCCCATATATATGTATGGAGTTGTGTTGGCATCTGAAAAGAAACTTTGTGTCCCACAAGCTAGGTGAAGGACGGCTTTCACCACACACTTATCTGTCTGAACTGAGCATGTGGAGAGACGTTCGTTCATCTAGCACAAAGGGAACGCGTTTCAGTGGAAACATTACACTGGTTTCTCATTCTGTTTCCTAGTGACGGTTTGAATTTACTGCAGTTTTCACTGTAAAACCGAGTTGGAGCACGTACCTCCCCATATATATATGTATGGAGTGGTGTTTGCAACTGAAAAGAAACTTTGTGATCCCAACAAGCTAGGTGAAGGACGGCTTTCACACACAATTATCTCTCAGAAATTAGCATGTTGCAGAGACGTTCGTTCATCTAGCACAAAGGGAACGGGTTGCAGGAGAAACTTTTACTCTATTTTCTCAGTCTGTTTCCTAGTGCCGGGTTGAAGTTCCTGCAATTTTTACTGTAAAACCGAGTTGGGTGCTAGTACCACCCCCATATATATATATGGAGTGGAGTTTGCAAGTGAAAAGAAACTTTGTGTTCCCAACAAGCTATGTGAAGGACGGTATTCACACACACTTATCTCTCAGAACTGAGCATGTGGAGAGACGTTCGTTCATCTAGCACAATGGAACGCGTTGCAGGAGAAACTTTTACTCTGTTTTCTCAGTCTGTTTCCTAGTGCCGGTTTCAAGTTCCTGATTTTTCAATGTAAAACAGAGATGAAGATAGTTCCACCACATATATATGTGTGGAGTGGAGTTTGCAACTGAAAAGAAACTTTGATTTCTCAACAAGTTAGGTGAATGACGGCTTTCACTCACACTTTTCTCTCAGAACTGAGCATGTGGAGAGAAGTTCGTTCATCTAGCACAAAGGGAACGGGTTGCAGGAGAAACTTTTACTCTAGACTCTTAGTCTGTTTCCTAGTGCCGGTTTGAACTTACTGCAGTATTCACTGAAAAAACGAGTTGGAGCTCGTACCTCCCCATACATATGTATGGAGTGGAGTATGAATGTGAAAAGAAACTTTGTGTTCCCAACAAGTTATGTGAAGGACGGATTTCACACACACATATCTCTCACAACTGAGCATGTGGAGAGATGTTCGTTCATCTAGCACAAAAAGAACGGGTTGCAGGAGAAACTTTTACTCGGGTTTCTCTGTCTGTTTCCTAGTGCCGGTTTGAAGTTCCTGCAGTTTTCACTGTAAAACAGAGTTGGTGCTAGTAACTCCCCATATATTTGTATGGAGTGGAGTTTGCCACTGAAAAGAATCTTTGTGTTCCCAACAAGCTATGTGAAGGACGGCTTTCACACAAACTTATCTCTCAGAACTGAGCATGTGGAGAGACGTTCGTTCATCTAGCACAAAGGAAATGTGTTGCAGGTGAAACTTTACTCTGGTTTCTCAGTCTGTTTCCTATTGTCGGTTTGACGTTCCTGCAGTTTTCACTGTAAAACTGAGTTGGAGCTCGTACCTCCCCATATATATGTAAGGAGTGGAGTTTGCAATTGAAAAGTAACTTTGTGTTCCCAACAATTTAGCTGAAGGGCGGCTTTCACACACACTTATCCCTCAGAACTGAGCTTTTGGGGAGACGTTCGTTCATCTAACACAAAGGGAACGGGTTGCAGGAGAAACTTTTATTCTGTTATCTCAGTCTGTTTCCTAGTGTCGGTTTGAAGTTCCTGCAGTTTTCACTATAAAACCGAGTTGGAGCTCGTAACTCCCCATATATATGTATGGAGTGGAATTTGCAAGTGAAAAGAAACTTTGTTTTCCCAACAAGCTAGATGAAGGAAGGCTTTCACTCACACATATCTCTCAGAACTGAGCATGTGGAGAGACGTTCGTTCATATAGCACAAAGGTAAAGGTTTGCAGGGGAAACTTTTACTCTAGATTCTCAGTCTGTTTCCTAGTGCCGCTTTGAAGTTACTGCAGTTTTCACTGGAAAACCGAGTTGGAGCTCGTACATCCCCATATATATATATGGAGTGGGGTTTGCAAGTGAAAAGAAACTTTGTGTTCCCAACAAGCTAGGTGAAGGAAGGCTTTCACACACACTTATCTCTCAGAACTGAGCATGTGGAGAGACTTTCGTTCATCTAGCACAAAGGGAACGGGTTGCAGAAGAATTATACTCTAGATTCTCAGTCTGGTTCCTAGTGCCGGTTTGAAATTCCTGCAGTTTTCACTGTAAAACCGTGTTGGAGCTCGTGCCTCCCCATATATATGTATGGAGTGGAGTTTGCAACTGAAAAGAAACTTTGTGTTCCCAACAAGCTAGGTGAAGGACGGCTTTAACACACACTTATCTCTCAGAACTGAGCATGTGGAGAGACGTTCGTTCATCTAGCACAAAGGGAACGGGTTGCAGGAGAATCTTTTACTCTGGTTTCTCAGTCTGTTTCCTAGTGCCGGTTTGAAGTTCCTGCATTTTTTACTGTAAAACCGAGTTGGAGCTCGAACCTCCCCATATATATGTATGGAGTGAACTTTGCAACTGAAAAGAAACTTTGTGTTCCCAACAAGCTATGTGAAAGACGGCTTTCACACACACTTATCTGTCAGAACTGAGCATGTGGAGAGACGTTCGTTCATCTAGCACAAACGGAATGTGTTTGCAGGAGAAACTTTTACTCTGGTTTCTCAGTCTGTTTCCAAGTGCCGGTTTGAAGTTATTGCAGTTTTCACTGTCAAACCGAGTTGGAGATCGTACCTTCCCATATATATGTATGGAGTGGTGTATTCAAGTGAAAAAAACATTGTGTTCCCAACAAGCTAGGTGAAGTAAGGCTTTCACACACAATTATCTCTCAGAACTGAGCATGTGGAGAGACTTTCGTTCATCTAGCACAAAGGGAACGTGTTGCAGGAGAAATTGTATTCAGTATTCTCAGTCTGTTTCCTAGTGCCGGGTTGAAGTTCCTTCAATTTTCACTGTAAATCCGTGTTGGAGCTCGTACTTCCCCATATATATGTATGGAGTGGAGTTTGCAACTGAAAAGAAAGTTTGTGTTCCCAACAAGCTAGGTGAAGGACGGCTTTCACACACACTTATCTGTCAGAACTGAGCATGTTGAGAGACGTTCGTTCATCTAGCACAAACGTAAAAAGTTGCAGGAGAAACTTTTACTCTGGTTTCCCATTCTGTTTCCTAGTGCCGGTTTGAAATTCCTGTAGTTTTCACTGTAAAACCGAGTTGGAGCTAGTACCACCCCATATATATGTATGGAGTTGTGTTGGCAACTGAAAAGATACTTTGTGTTCCCAACAAGCTAGGTGAAGGACGGCTTTCACTCACAGTTTTCTCTCAGAACTGAGCGTGTGGAGAGACGTTCGTTCATTTAGCACCAAGGGAACGCGTTGCAGGAGAAACTTTTACTCTGTATTCTCAGTCTGTTTCCTAGTGCCGGTTTCAAGTTCCTGAGTTTTCAATGTAAAACAGAGATGAAGATAGTTCCACCCCATATATATGTGTGGAGTGGAGTTTGCAACTGAAAAGAAACTTTGATTTCCCAACAAGCTATGTGAATGACATCTTTCACTCACACTTATTTCTCAGAACTGAGCATGTGGAGAGAAGTTCGTTCATCTAGCACAAAGGGAACGGGTTGCAGGAGAAACTTTTACTCTAGTCTCTTAGTCTGTTTCCTATTGCCGGTTTGAAGTTACTGCAGTATTCACTGAAAAAACAAGTTGGAGTTCGTACCTCCCCATACATATGTATGGAGTGGAGTATGAATGTGAAAAGAAACTTTGTGTTCCCAACAATTTATGTGAAGGACTAATTTCACACACACATATCTCTCACAACTGAGCATGTGGAGAGATGTTCGTTCATCTAGCACAAAAAGAACGGGTTGCAGGAGAAACTTTTACTCTGGTATCTCAGTCTGTTTCCTAGTGCTGGATTGAAGTTCCTGAAGTTTTCACTATAAAACCGAGTTGGAGCTCGAACATCCCCATACATATATATGGAGTAGGTATTGCAAGTGAAAAGAAACTTTGTGTTCCCAACAAGCTAGTTGAAGGAAGGCTTTCACAAACAATTATCTCTCAGAACTGAGCATGTGGAGAGACGTTCGTTCATCTAGCAAAAACGGAACGCTTATCAGGAGAAACATTTACTCTGGTTTCTCAGTCTGTTTCCTAGTGACGGTTTGAAGTTACTGCAGTTTTCACTGTAAAACCGAGTTGGAGCTTGTACCTCCCCATATATATGTATGGAGTGGTGTTTGCAACTGAAAAGAAACTTTGTGATCCCAACAAGCTAGGTGAAGGACGGCTTTCACACACAATTATCTCTCAGAAATTAGCATGTTGCAGAGACGTTCGTTCATCTAGCACAAAGGGAACGGGTTGCAGGAGAAACTTTTACTCTATTTTCTCAGTCTGTTTCCTAGTGCCGGGTTGAAGTTCCTGCAATTTTTACTGTAAAACCGAGTTGGTGCTAGTACCACCCCATATATATATGGAGTGGAGTTTGCAAGTGAAAAGAAACTTTGTGTTCCCAACAAGCTATGTGAAGGACGGTATTCACACACACTTATCTCTCAGAACTGAGCATGTGGAGAGACGTTCGTTCATCTAGCACAATGGAACGCGTTGCAGGAGAAACTTTTACTCTGTTTTCTCAGTCTGTTTCCTAGTGCCGGTTTCAAGTTCCTGATTTTTCAATGTAAAACAGATATGAAGATAGTTCCACCACATATATATGTGTGGAGTGGAGTTTGCAACTGAAAAGAAACTTTGATTTCTCAACAAGTTAGGTGAATGACGGCTTTCACTCACACTTTTCTCTCAGAACTGAGCATGTGGAGAGAAGTTCGTTCATCTAGCACAAAGGGAACGGGTTGCAGGAGAAACTTTTACTCTAGACTCTTAGTCTGTTTCCTAGTGCCGGTTTGAACTTACTGCAGTATTCACTGAAAAAACGAGTTGGAGCTCGTACCTCCCCATACATATGTATGGAGTGGAGTATGAATGTGAAAAGAAACTTTGTGTTCCCAACAAGTTATGTGAAGGACGGATTTCACACACACATATCTCTCACAACTGAGCATGTGGAGAGATGTTCGTTCATCTAGCACAAAAAGAACGGGTTGCAGGAGAAACTTTTACTCGGGTTTCTCTGTCTGTTTCCTAGTGCCGGTTTGAAGTTCCTGCAGTTTTCACTGTAAAACAGAGTTGGTGCTAGTAACTCCCCATATATTTGTATGGAGTGGAGTTTGCCACTGAAAAGAAACTTTGTGTTCCCAACAAGCTATGTGAAGGACGGCTTTCACACAAACTTATCTCTCAGAACTGAGCATGTGGAGAGACGTTCGTTCATCTAGCACAAAGGAAATGTGTTGCAGGTGAAACTTTTACTCTGGTTTCTCAGTCTGTTTCCTATTGTCGGTTTGACGTTCCTGCAGTTTTCACTGTAAAACTGAGTTGGAGCTCGTACCTCCCCATATATATGTAAGGAGTGGAGTTTGCAATTGAAAAGTAACTTTGTGTTCCCAACAATTTAGGTGAAGGGCGGCTTTCACACACACTTATCCCTCAGAACTGAGCTTTTGGTGAGACGTTCGTTCATCTAACACAAAGGGAACGGGTTGCAGGAGAAACTTTTATTCTGTTATCTCAGTCTGTTTCCTAGTGTCGGTTTGAAGTTCCTGCAGTTTTCACTATAAAACCGAGTTGGAGCTCGTAACTCCCCATATATATGTATGGAGTGGAATTTGCAAGTGAAAAGAAACTTTGTTTTCCCAACAAGCTAGATGAAGGAAGGCTTTCACTCACACATATCTCTCAGAACTGAGCATGTGGAGAGACGTTCGTTCATATAGCACAAAGGTAAAGGTTTGCAGGGGAAACTTTTACTCTAGATTCTCAGTCTGTTTCCTAGTGCCCGCTTTGAAGTTACTGCAGTTTTCACTGTAAAACCGAGTTGGAGCTCGTTCATCCCCATATATATATATGGAGTGGGGTTTGCAAGTGAAAAGAAACTTTGTGTTCCCAACAAGCTAGGTGAAGGAAGGCTTTCACACACACTTATCTCTCAGAACTGAGCATGTGGAGAGACTTTCGTTCATCTAGCACAAAGGGAACGGGTTGCAGAAGAAATTATACTCTAGATTCTCAGTCTGGTTCCTAGTGCCGGTTTGAAATTCCTGCAGTTTTCACTGTAAAACCGTGTTGGAGCTCGTGCCTCCCCATATATATGTATGGAGTGGAGTTTGCAACTGAAAAGAAACTTTGTGTTCCCAACAAGCTAGGTGAAGGACGGCTTTAACACACACTTATCTCTCAGAACTGAGCATGTGGAGAGACGTTCGTTCATCTAGCACAAAGGGAACGGGTTGCAGGAGAATCTTTTACTCTGGTTTCTCAGTCTGTTTCCTAGTGCCGGTTTGAAGTTCCTGCATTTTTTACTGTAAAACCGAGTTGGAGCTCGAACCTCCCCATATATATGTATGGAGTGAACTTTGCAACTGAAAAGAAACTTTGTGTTCCCAACAAGCTATGTGAAAGACGGCTTTCACACACACTTATCTGTCAGAACTGAGCATGTGGAGAGACGTTCGTTCATCTAGCACAAACGGAATGTGTTGCAGGAGAAACTTTTACTCTGGTTTCTCAGTCTGTTTCCAAGTGCCGGTTTGAAGTTACTGCAGTTTTCACTGTCAAACCGAGTTGGAGATCGTACCTTCCCATATATATGTATGGAGTGGTGTATTCAAGTGAAAAAAACATTGTGTTCCCAACAAGCTAGGTGAAGTAAGGCTTTCACACACAATTATCTCTCAGAACTGAGCATGTGGAGAGACTTTCGTTCATCTAGCACAAAGGGAACGTGTTGCAGGAGAAATTGTATTCAGTATTCTCAGTCTGTTTCCTAGTGCCGGGTTGAAGTTCCTTCAATTTTCACTGTAAATCCGTGTTGGAGCTCGTACTTCCCCATATATATGTATGGAGTGGAGTTTGCAACTGAAAAGAAAGTTTGTGTTCCCAACAAGCTAGGTGAAGGACGGCTTTCACACACACTTATCTGTCAGAACTGAGCATGTTGAGAGACGTTCGTTCATCTAGCACAAACGTAAAAAGTTGCAGGAGAAACTTTTACTCTGGTTTCCCATTCTGTTTCCTAGTGCCGGTTTGAAATTCCTGTAGTTTTCACTGTAAAACCGAGTTGGAGCTAGTACCACCCCATATATATGTATGGAGTTGTGTTGGCAACTGAAAAGATACTTTGTGTTCCCAACAAGCTAGGTGAAGGACGGCTTTCACTCACAGTTTTCTCTCAGAACTGAGCGTGTGGAGAGACGTTCGTTCATTTAGCACCAAGGGAACGCGTTGCAGGAGAAACTTTTACTCTGTATTCTCAGTCTGTTTCCTAGTGCCGGTTTCAAGTTCCTGAGTTTTCAATGTAAAAACAGAGATGAAGATAGTTCCACCCCATATATATGTGTGGAGTGGAGTTTGCAACTGAAAAGAAACTTTGATTTCCCAACAAGCTATGTGAATGACATCTTTCACTCACACTTATTTCTCAGAACTGAGCATGTGGAGAGAAGTTCGTTCATCTAGCACAAAGGGAACGGGTTGCAGGAGAAACTTTTACTCTAGTCTCTTAGTCTGTTTCCTATTGCCGGTTTGAAGTTACTGCAGTATTCACTGAAAAAACAAGTTGGAGTTCGTACCTCCCCATACATATGTATGGAGTGGAGTATGAATGTGAAAAGAAACTTTGTGTTCCCAACAATTTATGTGAAGGACTAATTTCACACACACATATCTCTCACAACTGAGCATGTGGAGAGATGTTCGTTCATCTAGCACAAAAAGAACGGGTTGCAGGAGAAACTTTTACTCTGGTATCTCAGTCTGTTTCCTAGTGCTGGATTGAAGTTCCTGAAGTTTTCACTATAAACCGAGTTGGAGCTCGAACATCCCCATACATATATATGGAGTAGGTATTGCAAGTGAAAAGAAACTTTGTGTTCCCAACAAGCTAGTTGAAGGAAGGCTTTCACAAACAATTATCTCTCAGAACTGAGCATGTGGAGAGACGTTCGTTCATCTAGCAAAAACGGAACGCTTATCAGGAGAAACATTTACTCTGGTTTCTCAGTCTGTTTCTTAGTGACGGTTTGAAGTTACTGCAGTTTTCACTGTAAAACCGAGTTGGAGCTTGTACCTCCCCATATATATGTATGGAGTGGAGTTTGCAAGTGAAAAAAAACTTTGTGTTTCCAACAAGCTACATGAAGGGCGGCTTTCACACACACGTATTTCTCAGAACTGAGCATGAGGAGAGACGTTCGTTCATCTAGCACAAAGGGAACGGGTTGCAGGAGAATATTTTATTTTGATTTCTCAGTCTGTTTCCTAGTGCCGTTTGAAGTTCCTGCAGTTTTCTCTGTAAAAAGAGTTGGAGATCGTACCTCCCCATATATATGTATGGAGTGGAGTTTGCAAGTGAAAAGAAACTTTGTTTTCCCAACAAGCTAGATGAAGGGCGGCTTTCACACACACGTATTTCTCAGAACTGAGCATGTGGAGAGACGTTCGTTCATCTAGCACAAAGGGAACGGTTTGCAGGAGAAACTTTTAGTCTGGTTTCTTAGTCTGTTTCCTAGTGCCAGGTTGAAGTACCTGCAGTTTTCACTGTAAAACCGAGTTGGAGCACGTACCTCCCCATATATATGTATGGAGTGGTGTTTGCAACTTTAAAGAAACTTTGTGATCCCAACAAGCTAGGTGAAGGACGGCTTTCACACACAATTATCTCTCAGAAATGAGCATGTTGCAGAGACGTTCGTTCATCTACCACAAAGGGAACGGGTTGCAGGAGAAACTTTTTCTCTGGTTTCTCAGTCTGTTTCCTAGTGCCGGTTTGAAGTTCCTGCAATTTTTACTGTAAAACCGAGTTGGTGCTAGTACCACCCCATATATATGTATGGAGTGGTGTTTGCAACTTTAAAGAAACTTTTTTTCCCAACAAGCTATGTGAAGGCCGGTATTCACACACACTTATCTCTCAGAACTGAGCATGTGGAGAGACGTTCGTTCATCTAGCACAATGGAACGCGTTGCAGGAGAAACTTTTACTCTGTTTTCTCAGTCTGTTTCCTAGTGCCGGTTTCAAGTTCCTGAGTTTTCAATGTAAAACAGAGATGAAGATAGTTCCACCCCATATATATGTGTGGAGTGGAGTTTGCAACTGAAAAGAGACTTTGATTTCTCAACAAGTTAGGTGAATGACGGCTTTCAGTCACACTTTTCTCTCAGAACTGAGCATGTGGAGAGAATTTCGTTCATCTTGCACAAAGGGAACGGATTGCAGGAGAAACTTTTACTCTAGACTCTTAGTCTGTTTCCTAGTGCCGGTTTGAAGTTACTGCAGTATTCACTGAAAAAACGAGTTGGAGCTCGTACCTCCCCATACATATGTATGGAGTGGAGTATGAATGTGAAAAGAAACTTTGTGTTCCCAACAAGTTATGTGAAGGACGGATTTCACACACACATATCTCTCACAACTGAGCATGTGGAGAGATGTTCGTTCATCTAGCACAAAAAGAACAGGTTGCAGGAGAAACTTTTACTCGGGTTTCTCTGTCTGTTTCCTAGTGCCAATTTGAAGTTCCTGCAGTTTTCACTGTAAAACCGAGTTGGTGCTAGTACCTCCCCATATATTTGTATGGAGTGGAGTTTGCCACTGAAAAGAATCTTTGTGTTCCCAACAAGCTATGTGAAGGACGGCTTTCACACAAACTTATCTCTCAGGACAGAGCATGTGGAGAGACGTTCGTTCATCTAGCACAAAGGGAACGGGTTGCAGGAGAAACTTTTACTCTGGTCTCTCAGTCTGTTTCCTAGTGCTGAATTGAAGTTCCTGAATTTTTCACTATAAAAACGATTTGGAGCTCGAACATCCCCATATATATATATGGAGTAGAGATTGCAAGTGAAAAGAAACTTTGTGTTCCCAACAAGCTAGTTGAAGGAAGGCTTTCACAAACAATTATCTCTCAGAACTGAGCATGTGGAGAGACGTTCGTTCATCTAGCACAAAGGGAACGCGTGACAAAAGAAACATTTACTCTGGATTCTCAGTCTGTTTCCTAGTGACGGTTTGAAGTTACTGCAGTTTTCACTGTAAAACCGAGTTGGAGCTTGTACCTCCCCATATATATGTATGGAGTGGAGTTTGCAAGTGAAAAAAAACTTTGTGTTTCCAACAAGCTAGATGAAGTGCTGCTTTCACACACACGTATTTCTCAGAACTGAGCATGTGGAGAGAGGTTCGTTCATCTAGCACAAAAGGAACGGGTTGCAGGAGAAAATTTTATTGTGGTTTCTCAGTCTGTTTCCTAGTGCCGTTTAGAAGTTCCTGCAGTTTTCTCTGTAAAACCGAGTTGGAGCTCGTACCTCCCCATATATATGTATGGAGTGGAGTTGGCAACTGAATAGAAACTTTGTGTTCCCAACACGCTGGGTGAAGGACGGCTTTCACTCACAGTTATCTCTCAGAACTGAGCGTGTGGAGAGACGTTCGTTCATCTAGCACAAAGGAAAGGTTTGCAGGAGAAACTTTTATTCTGGTTTCTTAGTCTGTTTCCTAGTGCCGGTTTGAAGTTCCTGCATTTTTCACTGTAAAAGCGAGTTGGAGCTTGTACATCCCCATATATATGTATGGAGTGGAGTTGGCAACTGAATAGAAACTTTGTGTTCCCAACAAGCTACGTGAATGACGGCTTTCACTCACAGTTACCTCTCAGAACAGAGCGTGGGGAGAGACGTTCGTTCATCTAGCACAAAGGAACGGGCTGCAGGAGATACTTTTACTCTGGTTTCTCAGTCTGTTTCCTAGTGCCGGATTGAAGTTCCTGCAGTTTTCACAGTAAAACAGCGTTGAAGCTAGTACCTCCCAGTATATATGTATGGAGTGGAGTTTGCAACTGAAAAGAAACTTTGGGATCCCAACAAGCTATTTGAAGCATGGCTTTCACACACACTTACCTCTCAGAACTGAGCATGTGGAGAGACGTTCGTTCATGTAGCACAAAGGGAACGGGTTGCAGGGGAAACTTTTACTCTGGTTTCTCAGTCTGTTTCCTAGTGCCGGTTTGAAGTTCCTGCATTTTTCACTGTAAAACCGAGTTGGAGCTAGTATCTCCCCATATATATGTATGGAGTTGTGTTGGCATCTGAAAAGAAACTTTGTGTTCCCAACAAGCTAGGTGAAGGACGGCTTTCACACACACTTATCTGTCAGAACTGAGCATGTGGAGAGACGTTCGTTCATCTAGCACAAATGGAACGCGTTTCAGTGGAAACATTTACACTGGTTTCTCACACTGTTTCCTAGTGACGGTTTGAATTTACTGCAGTTTTCACTGTAAAACCGAGTTGGTGCACGTACCTCCTCATATATATGTATGGAGTGGTGTTTGCAACTGAAAAGAAACTTTGTGATCCCAACAAGCTAGGTGAAGGACGGCTTTCACACACAGTTATCTCTCAGAAATTAGCATGTTGCAGAGACCTTCGTTCATCTAGCAAAAATGGAACGCGTTTCAGTGGAAACTTTTACTCTGGTTCTCAGTCTGTTTCCTAGTGCCGGTTTGAAGTTCCTGCAGTTTTCACTGTAAAACCGAGTTGGAGCTAGTATCTCCCCATATATATGTATGGAGTTGTGTTGGCATCTGAAAAGAAACTTTGTGTTCCCAACAAGCTAGGTGAAGGACGGCTTTCACACACACTTATCTGTCAGAACTGAGCATGTGTAGAGACGTTCGTTCATCTAGCACAAATGGAACGCGTTTCAGTGGAAACATTTACACTGGTTTCTCACACTGTTTCCTAGTGACGGTTTGAATTTACTGCAGTTTTCACTGTAAAACCGAGTTGGAGCACGTACCTCCTCATATATATGTATGGAGTGGTGTTTGCAACTGAAAAGAAACTTGGTGATCCCAACAAGCTAGGTGAAGGACGGCTTTCACACACAGTTATCTCTCAGAAATTAGCATGTTGCAGAGACGTTCGTTCATCTAGCACAAAGGGAACGGGTTGCAGGAGAAACTTTTACTCTATTTTCTCTGTCTGTTTCCTAGTGCTGGTTTGAAGTTCCTGCAGTTTTCTCTTTAAAACCGAGTTGGAACTCGTACCTCCCCATATATATGTATGGAGTGGAGTTTGCAAGTGAAAAAAACTTTGTGTTCCCAACAAGCTAGGTGAAGGACGGCTTTCACACACACTTATCTCTCAGAACTGAGCATGTGGTGGGACGTTCGTTCATCTAGCACAAAGGGAAAGGTTTGCAGGAGAAACATTTAGTCTGGTTTCTCAGTCTGTTTCCTAGTGCCAGGTTAAAGTTCCTGCAGTTTTCACTGTAAAACCGAGTTGGTGCTAGTACCTCCCCATATATATGTATGGAGTGGAGTTTGCAAGTGAAAAGAAACTTTGTGTTCCCAACAAGCTATGTGAAGGACGGTTTTCACACACACTTATCTCTCAGAACTGAGCATGTGGAGAGACGTTCGTTCATCTAGCACAATGGAACGCGTTGCAGGAGAAACTTTTACTCTGTTTTCTCAGTCTGTTTCCTAGTGCCGGTTTCAAGTTCCTGAGTTTTCAATGTAAAACAGAGATGAAGATAGTTCCACCCCATATATATGTGTGGATTGGAGTTTGCAACTGAAAAGAAACTTTGATTTCTCAACAAGTTAGGTGAATGACGGCTTTCACTCACACTTTTCTCTCAGAACTGAGCATGTGGAGAGAAGTTCGTTCATCTTGCACAAAGGGAACGGGTTGCAGGAGAAACTTTTACTCTAGACTCTTAGTCTGTTTCCTAGTGCCGGTTTGAAGTTACTGCAGTATTCACTGAAAAAACGAGTTGGAGCTCGTACCTCCCCATACATATGTATGGAGTGGAGTATGAATGTGAAAAGAAACTTTGTGTTCCCAACAAGTTATGTGAAGGACGGACTTCACACACACATATCTCTCACAACTGAGCATGTGGAGAGATGTTCGTTCATCTAGCACAAAAAGAATGGGTTGCAGGAGAAACTTTTACTCGGGTTTATCTGTCTGTTTCCTAGTGCCGGTTTGAAGTTCCTGCAGTTTTCACTGTAAATCCGAGTTGGGGCTAGTAACTCCCCGTATATTTGTATGGAGTGGAGTTTGCCACTGAAAAGAATCTTTGTGTTCCCAACAAGCTATGTGAAGGACGGCTTTCACACAAACTTATCTCTCAGAACAGAGCATGTGGAGAGACGTTCGTTCATCTAGCACAAAGGGAACGGGTTGCAGGAGAAACTTTTACTCTGGTCTCTCAGTCTGTTTCCTAGTGCTGAATTGAAGTTCCTGAATTTTTCACTATAAAACCGAGTTGGAGCTCGAACATCCCCATACATATATATGGAGTAGAAATTGCAAGTGAAAAGAAACTTTGTGTTCCCAACAAGCTAGTTGAAGGAAGGCTTTCACAAACACTTATCTCTCAGAACTGAGCATGTGGAGAGACGTTCGTTCATCTAGCACAAAGGGAACGCGTATCAGGAGAAACATTTACTCTGTTTTCTCAGTCTGTTTCCTAGTGACGGTTTGAATTTTCTGCAGTTTTCACTGTAAAACCGAGTTGGAGATTGTACCTCCCCATATATATGTATGGAGTGGAGTTTGCAAGTGAAAAAAAACTTTGTGTTTCCAAAAAGCTAGATGAAGTGCGGCTTTCACACACAAGTATTTCTCAGAAATGAGCATGTGGAGAGACGTTCGTTCATCTAGCACAAAGGGAACGGGTTGCAGGAGAAAATTTTATTCTGGTTTCTCAGTCTGTTTCCTAGTGCCGTTTTGAAGTTCCTGCAGTTTTCTCTGTAAAACCGAGTTGGAGCTCGTACCTTCCCATATATATGTATGGAGTGGTGTTTGCAAGTGAAAAAAACTTTGTGTTCCCAACAAGCTAGGTGAAGGACGGCTTTCACACACACTTATCTCTCAGAACCTAGCATGTGGAGAGACGTTCGTTCATCTAGCACAAAGGTAACGGGTTGCAGTAGAAACTTTTACTCTATTTTCTCAGTCTGTTCCCTAGTGCCGGTTTGAAGTTCCTGCAGTTTTTACTGTAAAACCGATTGGTGCTAGTACCACCCCATATATATATAAGGAGTGGATTTTTCAAGTGAAAAGAAACTTTGTGTTCCCAACAAGCTATGTGAAGGACGGTATTCACACACACTTATCTCTCAGAACTGAGCATGTGGAGAGACGTTCGTTCATCTAGCACAATGGAACGCGTTGCAGGAGAAACTTTACTCTGTTTTCTCAGTCTGTTTCCTAGTGCCGGTTTTCAAGTTCCTGAGTTTTTAATGTAAAACAGAGATGAAGATAGTTCCACCCCATATATATGTGTGGAGTGGAGTTTGCAAAGAAAAGAAACTTTGATTTCTCAACAAGTTAGGTGAATGACGGCTTTCACTCACACTTTTCTCTCAGAACTGAGCATGTGGAGAGAAGTTCGTTCATCTTGCACAAAGGGAACGGGTTGCAGGAGAAACTTTTACTCTAGACTCTTAGTCTGTTTCCTAGTGCCGGTTTGAAGTTACTGCAGTATTCACTGAAAAAACGAGTTGGAGCTCGTACCTCCCCATACATATGTATGGAGTGGAGTATGAATGTGAAAAGAAACTTTGTGTTCCCAACAAGATATGTGAAGGACGGATTTCACACACACATATCTCTCACAACTGAGCATGTGGAGAGATGTTCGTTCATCTAGAACAAAAAGAACGGGTTGCAGGAGAAACTTTTACTCGGGTTTCTCTGTCTGTTTCCTAGTGCCGGTTTGAAGTTCCTGCAGTTTTCACTGTAAAACAAAGTTGGTGCTAGTACCTCCCCATATATTTGTATAGAGTGGAGTTTGCCACTGAAAAGAATCTTTGTGTTCCCAACAAGCTATGTGAAGGACGGCTTTCACACAAACTTATCTCTCAGAACAGAGCATGTGGAGAGACGTTCGTTCATCTAGCACAAAGGGAACGGGTTCCAGGAGAAACTTTTACTCTGGTCTCTCAGTCTGTTTCCTAGTGCTAAATTGAAGTTCCTGAATTTTTCACTATAAAACCGAGTTGGAGCTCGAACATCCCCATACATATATATGGAGTAGAAATTGCAAGTGAAAAGAAACTTTGTGTTCCCAACAAGCTAGTTGAAGGAAGGTTTTCACAAACACTTATCTCTCAGAACTGAGCATGTGGAGAGACGTTCGTTCATCTAGCACAAAGGGAACGCGTATCAGGAGAAACATTTACTCTGGTTTCTCAGTCTGTTTCCTAGTGACGGTTTGAAGTTACTGCAGTTTTCACTGTAAAACCGAGTTGGAGCTTCTACCTCCCCATATATATGTATGGAGTGGAGTTTGCAAGTGAAAAAAAAACTTGTGTTTCCAACAAGCTAGATGACGTGCGGCTTTCACACACAAGTATTTCTCAGAAATGAGCATGTGGAGAGACGTTCGTTCATCTAGCACAAAGGGAACGGGTTGCAGGAGAAAATTTTATTGTGGTTTCTCAGTCTGTTTCCTAGTGCCGTTTTAAAGTTCCTGCAGTTTTCTCTGTAAAACCAAGTTGGAGCTCGTACCTCCCCATATAAATGTATGGAGTGGTGTTTGCAAGTGAAAAAAACTTTGTGTTCCCAACAAGCTAGGTGAAGGACGGCTTTCACACACACTTATCTCTCAGAACTGAGCTTGTGGAGAGACGTTCGTTCATTTAGCAAAAAGGGAACGGGATGCAGGGGAAACTCTTACTCTGGTTTCTCAGTCTGTTTCCTAGTGCCGGTTTGAAGTTCCTGCAGTTTTCACTGTAAAACCGAGTTGGAGCTAGTATCTCCCCATATATATGTATGGAGTTGTGTTGGCATCTGAAAAGAAACTTTGTGTTCCCAACAAGCTAGGTGAAGGACGGCTTTCACACACACTTATCTGTCTGAACTGAGCATGTGGAGAGACGTTCGTTCATCTAGCACAAAGGGAACGCGTTTCAGTGGAAACATTTACACTGGTTTCTCATTCTGTTTCCTAGTGACGGTTTGAATTTACTGCAGTTTTCACTGTAAAACCGAGTTGGAGCACGTACCTCCCCATATATATATGTATGGAGTGGTGTTTGCAACTGAAAAGAAACTTTGTGATCCCAACAAGCTAGGTGAAGGACGGCTTTCACACACAATTATCTCTCAGAAATTAGCATGTTGCAGAGACGTTCGTTCATCTAGCACAAAGGGAACGGGTTGCAGGAGAAACTTTTACTCTATTTTCTCAGTCTGTTTCCTAGTGCCGGGTTGAAGTTCCTGCAAGTTTTACTGTAAAACCGAGTTGGTGCTAGTACCACCCCATATATATATATGGAGTGGAGTTTGCAAGTGAAAAGAAACTTTGTGTTCCCAACAAGCTATGTGAAGGGACGGTATTCACACACAACTTATCTCTCAGAACTGAGCATGTGGAGAGACGTTCGTTCATCTAGCACAATGGAACGCGTTGCAGGAGAAACTTTTACTCTGTTTTCTCAGTCTGTTTCCTAGTGCCGGTTTCAAGTTCCTGATTTTTCAATGTAAAACAGAGATGAAGATAGTTCCACCCACATATATATGTGGTGGAGTGGAGTTTGCAACTGAAAAGAAACTTTGATTCTCAACAAGTTAGGTGAATGACGGCTTTCACTCACACTTTTCTCTCAGAACTGAGCATGTGGAGAGAAGTTCGTTCATCTAGCACAAAGGGAACGGGTTGCAGGAGAAACTTTTACTCTAGACTCTTAGTCTGTTTCCTAGTGCCGGTTTGAACTTACTGCAGTATTCACTGAAAAAACGAGTTGGAGCTCGTACCTCCCCATACATATGTATGGAGTGGAGTATGAATGTGAAAAGAAACTTTGTGTTCCCAACAAGTTATGTGAAGGACGGATTTCACACACACATATCTCTCACAACTGAGCATGTGGAGAGATGTTCGTTCATCTAGCACAAAAAGAACGGGTTGCAGGAGAAACTTTTACTCGGGTTTCTCTGTCTGTTTCCTAGTGCCGGTTTGAAGTTCCTGCAGTTTTCACTGTAAAACAGAGTTGGTGCTAGTAACTCCCCATATATTTGTATGGAGTGGAGTTTGCCACTGAAAAGAATCTTTGTGTTCCCAACAAGCTATGTGAAGGACGGCTTTCACACAAACTTATCTCTCAGAACTGAGCATGTGGAGAGACGTTCGTTCATCTAGCACAAAGGAAATGTGTTGCAGGTGAAACTTTTACTCTGGTTTCTCAGTCTGTTTCCTATTGTCGGTTTGACGTTCCTGCAGTTTTCACTGTAAAACTGAGTTGGAGCTCGTACCTCCCCATATATATGTAAGGAGTGGAGTTTGCAATTGAAAAGTAACTTTGTGTTCCCAACAATTTAGCTGAAGGGCGGCTTTCACACACACTTATCCTCAGAACTGAGCTTTTGGGGAGACGTTCGTTCATCTAACACAAAGGGAACGGGTTGCAGTAGAAACTTTTACTCTGTTATCTCAGTCTGTTTCCTAGTGTCGGTTTGAAGTTCCTGCAGTTTTCACTATAAAACCGAGTTGGAGCTCGTAACTCCCCATATATATGTATGGAGTGGAATTTGCAAGTGAAAAGAAACTTTGTTTTCCCAACAAGCTAGATGAAGGAAGGCTTTCACTCACACATATCTCTCAGAACTGAGCATGTGGAGAGACGTTCGTTCATATAGCACAAAGGTAAAGGTTTGCAGGGGAAACTTTTACTCTAGATTCTCAGTCTGTTTCCTAGTGCCGCTTTGAAGTTACTGCAGTTTTCACTGGAAAACCGAGTTGGAGCTCGTACATCCCCATATATATATATGGAGTGGGGTTTGCAAGTGAAAAGAAACTTTGTGTTCCCAACAAGCTAGGTGAAGGAAGGCTTTCACACACACTTATCTCTCAGAACTGAGCATGTGGAGAGACTTTCGTTCATCTAGCACAAAGGGAACGGGTTGCAGAAGAAATTATACTCTAGATTCTCAGTCTGGTTCCTAGTGCCGGTTTGAAATTCCTGCAGTTTTCACTGTAAAACCGTGTTGGAGCTCGTGCCTCCCCATATATATGTATGGAGTGGAGTTTGCAACTGAAAAGAAACTTTGTGTTCCCAACAAGCTAGGTGAAGGACGGCTTTAACACACACTTATCTCTCAGAACTGAGCATGTGGAGAGACGTTCGTTCATCTAGCACAAAGGGAACGGGTTGCAGGAGAATCTTTTACTCTGGTTTCTCAGTCTGTTTCCTAGTGCCGGTTTGAAGTTCCTGCATTTTTTACTGTAAAACCGAGTTGGAGCTCGAACCTCCCCATATATATGTATGGAGTGAACTTTGCAACTGAAAAGAAACTTTGTGTTCCCAACAAGCTATGTGAAAGACGGCTTTCACACACACTTATCTGTCAGAACTGAGCATGTGGAGAGACGTTCGTTCATCTAGCACAAACGGAATGTGTTGCAGGAGAAACTTTTACTCTGGTTTCTCAGTCTGTTTCCAAGTGCCGGTTTGAAGTTATTGCAGTTTTCACTGTCAAACCGAGTTGGAGATCGTACCTTCCCATATATATGTATGGAGTGGTGTATTCAAGTGAAAAAAACATTGTGTTCCCAACAAGCTAGGTGAAGTAAGGCTTTCACACACAATTATCTCTCAGAACTGAGCATGTGGAGAGACTTTCGTTCATCTAGCACAAAGGGAACGTGTTGCAGGAGAAATTGTATTCAGTATTCTCAGTCTGTTTCCTAGTGCCGGGTTGAAGTTCCTTCAATTTTCACTGTAAATCCGTGTTGGAGCTCGTACTTCCCCATATATATGTATGGAGTGGAGTTTGCAACTGAAAAGAAAGTTTGTGTTCCCAACAAGCTAGGTGAAGGACGGCTTTCACACACACTTATCTGTCAGAACTGAGCATGTTGAGAGACGTTCGTTCATCTAGCACAAACGTAAAAAGTTGCAGGAGAAACTTTACTCTGGTTTCCCATTCTGTTTCCTAGTGCCGGTTTGAAATTCCTGTAGTTTTCACTGTAAAACCGAGTTGGAGCTAGTACCACCCCATATATATGTATGGAGTTGTGTTGGCAACTGAAAAGATACTTTGTGTTCCCAACAAGCTAGGTGAAGGACGGCTTTCACTCACAGTTTTCTCTCAGAACTGAGCGTGTGGAGAGACGTTCGTTCATTTAGCACCAAGGGAACGCGTTGCAGGAGAAACTTTTACTCTGTATTCTCAGTCTGTTTCCTAGTGCCGGTTTCAAGTTCCTGAGTTTTCAATGTAAAACAGAGATGAAGATAGTTCCACCCCATATATATGTGTGGAGTGGAGTTTGCAACTGAAAAGAAACTTTGATTTCCCAACAAGCTATGTGAATGACATCTTTCACTCACACTTATTTCTCAGAACTGAGCATGTGGAGAGAAGTTCGTTCATCTAGCACAAAGGGAACGGGTTGCAGGAGAAACTTTTACTCTAGTCTCTTAGTCTGTTTCCTATTGCCGGTTTGAAGTTACTGCAGTATTCACTGAAAAAACAAGTTGGAGTTCGTACCTCCCCATACATATGTATGGAGTGGAGTATGAATGTGAAAAGAAACTTTGTGTTCCCAACAATTTATGTGAAGGACTAATTTCACACACACATATCTCTCACAACTGAGCATGTGGAGAGATGTTCGTTCATCTAGCACAAAAAGAACGGGTTGCAGGAGAAACTTTTACTCTGGTATCTCAGTCTGTTTCCTAGTGCTGGATTGAAGTTCCTGAAGTTTTCACTATAAAACCGAGTTGGAGCTCGAACATCCCCATACATATATATGGAGTAGGTATTGCAAGTGAAAAGAAACTTTGTGTTCCCAACAAGCTAGTTGAAGGAAGGCTTTCACAAACAATTATCTCTCAGAACTGAGCATGTGGAGAGACGTTCGTTCATCTAGCAAAAACGGAACGCTTATCAGGAGAAACATTTACTCTGGTTTCTCAGTCTGTTTCCTAGTGACGGTTTGAAGTTACTGCAGTTTTCACTGTAAAACCGAGTTGGAGCTTGTACCTCCCCATATATATGTATGGAGTGGTGTTTGCAACTGAAAAGAAACTTTGTGATCCCAACAAGCTAGGTGAAGGACGGCTTTCACACACAATTATCTCTCAGAAATTAGCATGTTGCAGAGACGTTCGTTCATCTAGCACAAAGGGAACGGGTTGCAGGAGAAACTTTTACTCTATTTTCTCAGTCTGTTTCCTAGTGCCGGGTTGAAGTTCCTGCAATTTTTACTGTAAAACCGAGTTGGTGCTAGTACCACCCCATATATATATATATGGAGTGGAGTTTGCAAGTGAAAAGAAACTTTGTGTTCCCAACAAGCTATGTGAAGGACGGTATTCACACACACTTATCTCTCAGAACTGAGCATGTGGAGAGACGTTCGTTCATCTAGCACAATGGAACGCGTTGCAGGAGAAACTTTTACTCTGTTTTCTCAGTCTGTTTCCTAGTGCCGGTTTCAAGTTCCTGATTTTTCAATGTAAAACAGATATGAAGATAGTTCCACCACATATATATGTGTGGAGTGGAGTTTGCAACTGAAAAGAAACTTTGATTTCTCAACAAGTTAGGTGAATGACGGCTTTCACTCACACTTTTCTCTCAGAACTGAGCATGTGGAGAGAAGTTCGTTCATCTAGCACAAAGGGAACGGGTTGCAGGAGAAACTTTTACTCTAGACTCTTAGTCTGTTTCCTAGTGCCGGTTTGAACTTACTGCAGTATTCACTGAAAAAAACGAGTTGGAGCTCGTACCTCCCCATACATATGTATGGAGTGGAGTATGAATGTGAAAAGAAACTTTGTGTTCCCAACAAGTTATGTGAAGGACGGATTTCACACACACATATCTCTCACAACTGAGCATGTGGAGAGATGTTCGTTCATCTAGCACAAAAAGAACGGGTTGCAGGAGAAACTTTTACTCGGGTTTCTCTGTCTGTTTCCTAGTGCCGGTTTGAAGTTCCTGCAGTTTTCACTGTAAAACAGAGTTGGTGCTAGTAACTCCCCATATATTTGTATGGAGTGGAGTTTGCCACTGAAAAGAAACTTTGTGTTCCCAACAAGCTATGTGAAGGACGGCTTTCACACAAACTTATCTCTCAGAACTGAGCATGTGGAGAGACGTTCGTTCATCTAGCACAAAGGAAATGTGTTGCAGGTGAAACTTTTACTCTGGTTTCTCAGTCTGTTTCCTATTGTCGGTTTGACGTTCCTGCAGTTTTCACTGTAAAACTGAGTTGGAGCTCGTACCTCCCCATATATATGTAAGGAGTGGAGTTTGCAATTGAAAAGTAACTTTGTGTTCCCAACAATTTAGGTGAAGGGCGGCTTTCACACACACTTATCCCTCAGAACTGAGCTTTTGGTGAGACGTTCGTTCATCTAACACAAAGGGAACGGGTTGCAGGAGAAACTTTTATTCTGTTATCTCAGTCTATTTCCTAGTGTCGGTTTGAAGTTCCTGCAGTTTTCACTATAAAACCGAGTTGGAGCTCGTAACTCCCCATATATATGTATGGAGTGGAATTTGCAAGTGAAAAGAAACTTTGTTTTCCCAACAAGCTAGATGAAGGAAGGCTTTCACTCACACATATCTCTCAGAACTGAGCATGTGGAGAGACGTTCGTTCATATAGCACAAAGGTAAAGGTTTGCAGGGGAAACTTTTACTCTAGATTCTCAGTCTGTTTCCTAGTGCCGCTTTGAAGTTACTGCAGTTTTCACTGTAAAACCGAGTTGGAGCTCGTTCATCCCCATATATATATATGGAGTGGGGTTTGCAAGTGAAAAGAAACTTTGTGTTCCCAACAAGCTAGGTGAAGGAAGGCTTTCACACACACTTATCTCTCAGAACTGAGCATGTGGAGAGACTTTCGTTCATCTAGCACAAAGGGAACGGGTTGCAGAAGAAATTATACTCTAGATTCTCAGTCTGGTTCCTAGTGCCGGTTTGAAATTCCTGCAGTTTTCACTGTAAAACCGTGTTGGAGCTCGTGCCTCCCCATATATATGTATGGAGTGGAGTTTGCAACTGAAAAGAAACTTTGTGTTCCCAACAAGCTAGGTGAAGGACGGCTTTAACACACACTTATCTCTCAGAACTGAGCATGTGGAGAGACGTTCGTTCATCTAGCACAAAGGGAACGGGTTGCAGGAGAATCTTTTACTCTGGTTTCTCAGTCTGTTTCCTAGTGCCGGTTTGAAGTTCCTGCATTTTTTACTGTAAAACCGAGTTGGAGCTCGAACCTCCCCATATATATGTATGGAGTGAACTTTGCAACTGAAAAGAAACTTTGTGTTCCCAACAAGCTATGTGAAAGACGGCTTTCACACACACTTATCTGTCAGAACTGAGCATGTGGAGAGACGTTCGTTCATCTAGCACAAACGGAATGTGTTGCAGGAGAAACTTTTACTCTGGTTTCTCAGTCTGTTTCCAAGTGCCGGTTTGAAGTTACTGCAGTTTTCACTGTCAAACCGAGTTGGAGATCGTACCTTCCCATATATATGTATGGAGTGGTGTATTCAAGTGAAAAAACATTGTGTTCCCAACAAGCTAGGTGAAGTAAGGCTTTCACACACAATTATCTCTCAGAACTGAGCATGTGGAGAGACTTTCGTTCATCTAGCACAAAGGGAACGTGTTGCAGGAGAAATTGTATTCAGTATTCTCAGTCTGTTTCCTAGTGCCGGGTTGAAGTTCCTTCAATTTTCACTGTAAATCCGTGTTGGAGCTCGTACTTCCCCATATATATGTATGGAGTGGAGTTTGCAACTGAAAAGAAAGTTTGTGTTCCCAACAAGCTAGGTGAAGGACGGCTTTCACACACACTTATCTGTCAGAACTGAGCATGTTGAGAGACGTTCGTTCATCTAGCACAAACGTAAAAAGTTGCAGGAGAAACTTTTACTCTGGTTTCCCATTCTGTTTCCTAGTGCCGGTTTGAAATTCCTGTAGTTTTCACTGTAAAACCGAGTTGGAGCTAGTACCACCCCATATATATGTATGGAGTTGTGTTGGCAACTGAAAAGATACTTTGTGTTCCCAACAAGCTAGGTGAAGGACGGCTTTCACTCACAGTTTTCTCTCAGAACTGAGCGTGTGGAGAGACGTTCGTTCATTTAGCACCAAGGGAACGCGTTGCAGGAGAAACTTTTACTCTGTATTCTCAGTCTGTTTCCTAGTGCCGGTTTCAAGTTCCTGAGTTTTCAATGTAAAACAGAGATGAAGATAGTTCCACCCCATATATATGTGTGGAGTGGAGTTTGCAACTGAAAAGAAACTTTGATTTCCCAACAAGCTATGTGAATGACATCTTTCACTCACACTTATTTCTCAGAACTGAGCATGTGGAGAGAAGTTCGTTCATCTAGCACAAAGGGAACGGGTTGCAGGAGAAACTTTTACTCTAGTCTCTTAGTCTGTTTCCTATTGCCGGTTTGAAGTTACTGCAGTATTCACTGAAAAAACAAGTTGGAGTTCGTACCTCCCCATACATATGTATGGAGTGGAGTATGAATGTGAAAAGAAACTTTGTGTTCCCAACAATTTATGTGAAGGACTAATTTCACACACACATATCTCTCACAACTGAGCATGTGGAGAGATGTTCGTTCATCTAGCACAAAAAGAACGGGTTGCAGGAGAAACTTTTACTCTGGTATCTCAGTCTGTTTCCTAGTGCTGGATTGAAGTTCCTGAAGTTTTCACTATAAAACCGAGTTGGAGCTCGAACATCCCCATACATATATATGGAGTAGGTATTGCAAGTGAAAAGAAACTTTGTGTTCCCAACAAGCTAGTTGAAGGAAGGCTTTCACAAACAATTATCTCTCAGAACTGAGCATGTGGAGAGACGTTCGTTCATCTAGCAAAAACGGAACGCTTATCAGGAGAAACATTTACTCTGGTTTCTCAGTCTGTTTCTTAGTGACGGTTTGAAGTTACTGCAGTTTTCACTGTAAAACCGAGTTGGAGCTTGTACCTCCCCATATATATGTATGGAGTGGAGTTTGCAAGTGAAAAAAAACTTTGTGTTTCCAACAAGCTACATGAAGGGCGGCTTTCACACACACGTATTTCTCAGAACTGAGCATGAGGAGAGACGTTCGTTCATCTAGCACAAAGGGAACGGGTTGCAGGAGAATATTTTATTTTGATTTCTCAGTCTGTTTCCTAGTGCCGTTTTGAAGTTCCTGCAGTTTTCTCTGTAAAAAGAGTTGGAGATCGTACCTCCCCATATATATGTATGGAGTGGAGTTTGCAAGTGAAAAGAAACTTTGTTTTCCCAACAAGCTAGATGAAGGGCGGCTTTCACACACACGTATTTCTCAGAACTGAGCATGTGGAGAGACGTTCGTTCATCTAGCACAAAGGGAACGGTTTGCAGGAGAAACTTTTAGTCTGGTTTCTTAGTCTGTTTCCTAGTGCCAGGTTGAAGTACCTGCAGTTTTCACTGTAAAACCGAGTTGGAGCACGTACCTCCCCATATATATGTATGGAGTGGTGTTTGCAACTTTAAAGAAACTTTGTGATCCCAACAAGCTAGGTGAAGGACGGCTTTCACACACAATTATCTCTCAGAAATGAGCATGTTGCAGAGACGTTCGTTCATCTACCACAAAGGGAACGGGTTGCAGGAGAAACTTTTACTCTGGTTTCTCAGTCTGTTTCCTAGTGCCGGTTTGAAGTTCCTGCAATTTTTACTGTAAAACCGAGTTGGTGCTAGTACCACCCCATATATATGTATGGAGTGGTGTTTGCAACTTTAAAGAAACTTTTTTTCCCAACAAGCTATGTGAAGGCCGGTATTCACACACACTTATCTCTCAGAACTGAGCATGTGGAGAGACGTTCGTTCATCTAGCACAATGGAACGCGTTGCAGGAGAAACTTTTACTCTGTTTTCTCAGTCTGTTTCCTAGTGCCGGTTTCAAGTTCCTGAGTTTTCAATGTAAAACAGAGATGAAGATAGTTCCACCCCATATATATGTGTGGAGTGGAGTTTGCAACTGAAAAGAGACTTTGATTTCTCAACAAGTTAGGTGAATGACGGCTTTCAGTCACACTTTTCTCTCAGAACTGAGCATGTGGAGAGAATTTCGTTCATCTTGCACAAAGGGAACGGATTGCAGGAGAAACTTTTACTCTAGACTCTTAGTCTGTTTCCTAGTGCCGGTTTGAACTTACTGCAGTATTCACTGAAAAAACGAGTTGGAGCTCGTACCTCCCCATACATATGTATGGAGTGGAGTATGAATGTGAAAAGAAACTTTGTGTTCCCAACAAGTTATGTGAAGGACGGATTTCACACACACATATCTCTCACAACTGAGCATGTGGAGAGATGTTCGTTCATCTAGCCCAAAAAGAACAGGTTGCAGGAGAAACTTTTACTCGGGTTTCTCTGTCTGTTTCCTAGTGCCAATTTGAAGTTCCTGCAGTTTTCACTGTAAAACCGAGTTGGTGCTAGTACCTCCCCATATATTTGTATGGAGTGGAGTTTGCCACTGAAAAGAATCTTTGTGTTCCCAACAAGCTATGTGAAGGACGGCTTTCACACAAACTTATCTCTCAGGACAGAGCATGTGGAGAGACGTTCGTTCATCTAGCACAAAGGGAACGGGTTGCAGGAGAAACTTTTACTCTGGTCTCTCAGTCTGTTTCCTAGTGCTGAATTGAAGTTCCTGAATTTTTCACTATAAAAACGATTTGGAGCTCGAACATCCCCATATATATATATGGAGTAGAGATTGCAAGTGAAAAGAAACTTTGTGTTCCCAACAAGCTAGTTGAAGGAAGGCTTTCACAAACAATTATCTCTCAGAACTGAGCATGTGGAGAGACGTTCGTTCATCTAGCACAAAGAGAACGCGTGACAAAAGAAACATTTACTCTGGATTCTCAGTCTGTTTCCTAGTGACGGTTTGAAGTTACTGCAGTTTTCACTGTAAAACCGAGTTGGAGCTTGTACCTCCCCATATATATGTATGGAGTGGAGTTTGCAAGTGAAAAAAAAACTTTGTGTTTCCAACAAGCTAGATGAAGTGCTGCTTTCACACACACGTATTTCTCAGAACTGAGCATGTGGAGAGAGGTTCGTTCATCTAGCACAAAAGGAACGGGTTGCAGGAGAAAATTTTATTGTGGTTTCTCAGTCTGTTTCCTAGTGCCGTTTAGAAGTTCCTGCAGTTTTCTCTGTAAAACCGAGTTGGAGCTCGTACCTCCCCATATATATGTATGGAGTGGAGTTGGCAACTGAATAGAAACTTTGTGTTCCCAACACGCTGGGTGAAGGACGGCTTTCACTCACAGTTATCTCTCAGAACTGAGCGTGTGGAGAGACGTTCGTTCATCTAGCACAAAGGAAAGGTTTGCAGGAGAAACTTTTATTCTGGTTTCTTAGTCTGTTTCCTAGTGCCGGTTTGAAGTTCCTGCATTTTTCACTGTAAAAGCGAGTTGGAGCTTGTACATCCCCATATATATGTATGGAGTGGAGTTGGCAACTGAATAGAAACTTTGTGTTCCCAACAAGCTACGTGAATGACGGCTTTCACTCACAGTTACCTCTCAGAACAGAGCGTGGGGAGAGACGTTCGTTCATCTAGCACAAAGGAACGGGCTGCAGGAGATACTTTTACTCTGGTTTCTCAGTCTGTTTCCTAGTGCCGGATTGAAGTTCCTGCAGTTTTCACAGTAAAACAGCGTTGAAGCTAGTACCTCCCAGTATATATGTATGGAGTGGAGTTTGCAACTGAAAAGAAACTTTGGGATCCCAACAAGCTATTTGAAGCATGGCTTTCACACACACTTACCTCTCAGAACTGAGCATGTGGAGAGACGTTCGTTCATGTAGCACAAAGGGAACGGGTTGCAGGGGAAACTTTTACTCTGGTTTCTCAGTCTGTTTCCTAGTGCCGGTTTGAAGTTCCTGCATTTTTCACTGTAAAACCGAGTTGGAGCTAGTATCTCCCCATATATATGTATGGAGTTGTGTTGGCATCTGAAAAGAAACTTTGTGTTCCCAACAAGCTAGGTGAAGGACGGCTTTCACACACACTTATCTGTCAGAACTGAGCATGTGGAGAGACGTTCGTTCATCTAGCACAAATGGAACGCGTTTCAGTGGAAACATTTACACTGGTTTCTCACACTGTTTCCTAGTGACGGTTTGAATTTACTGCAGTTTTCACTGTAAAACCGAGTTGGTGCACGTACCTCCTCATATATATGTATGGAGTGGTGTTTGCAACTGAAAAGAAACTTTGTGATCCCAACAAGCTAGGTGAAGGACGGCTTTCACACACAGTTATCTCTCAGAAATTAGCATGTTGCAGAGACCTTCGTTCATCTAGCAAAAATGGAACGCGTTTCAGTGGAAACTTTTACTCTGGTTCTCAGTCTGTTTCCTAGTGCCGGTTTGAAGTTCCTGCAGTTTTCACTGTAAAACCGAGTTGGAGCTAGTATCTCCCCATATATATGTATGGAGTTGTGTTGGCATCTGAAAAGAAACTTTGTGTTCCCAACAAGCTAGGTGAAGGACGGCTTTCACACACACTTATCTGTCAGAACTGAGCATGTGTAGAGACGTTCGTTCATCTAGCACAAATGGAACGCGTTTCAGTGGAAACATTTACACTGGTTTCTAACACTGTTTCCTAGTGACGGTTTGAATTTACTGCAGTTTTCACTGTAAAACCGAGTTGGAGCACGTACCTCCCCATATATATGTATGGAGTGGAGTTTGCAAGTGAAAAAAACTTTGTGTTCCCAACAAGCTAGGTGAAGGACGGGTTTCACACACACTTATCTCTCAGAACTGAGCATGTGGTGGGACGTTCGTTCATCTAGCACAAAGGGAAAGGTTTGCAGGAGAAACATTTAGTCTGGTTTCTCAGTCTGTTTCCTAGTGCCAGGTTAAAGTTCCTGCAGTTTTCACTGTAAAACCGAGTTGGAACACGTACCTCCCCATATATATGTATGGAGTGGTGTTTGCAACTGAAAAGAAACTTTGTGATCCCAACAAGCTAGGTGAAGGACGGCTTTCACACACAATTATCTCTCAGAAATGAACATGTTGCTGAGACGTTCGTTCATCTAGCACAAAGTCAACGGGTTGCAGGAGAAACTTTTACTCTATTTTCTCAGTCTGTTTCCTAGTGCCGGTTTGAAGTTCGTGAAATTTTTACTGTAAAACCGAGTTGGTGCTAGTACCACCCCATATATATATATGGAGTGGAGTTTGCAAGTGAAAAGAAACTTTGTGTTCCCAACAAGCTATGTGAAGGACGGTATTCACACACACTTATCTCTCAGAACTGAGCATGTGGAGAGACGTTCGTTCATCTAGCACAATGGAACGCGTTGCAGGAGAAACTTTTACTCTGTTTTCTCAGTCTGTTTCCTAGTGCCGGTTTCAAGTTCCTGAGTTTTCAATGTAAAACAGAGATGAAGATAGTTCCACCCCATATATATGTGTGGATTGGAGTTTGCAACTGAAAAGAAACTTTGATTTCTCAACAAGTTAGGTGAATGACGGCTTTCACTCACACTTTTCTCTCAGAACTGAGCATGTGGAGAGAAGTTCGTTCATCTTGCACAAAGGGAACGGGTTGCAGGAGAAACTTTTACTCTAGACTCTTAGTCTGTTTCCTAGTGCCGGTTTGAAGTTACTGCAGTATTCACTGAAAAAACGAGTTGGAGCTCGTACCTCCCCATACATATGTATGGAGTGGAGTATGAATGTGAAAAGAAACTTTGTGTTCCCAACAAGTTATGTGAAGGACGGATTTCACACACACATATCTCTCACAACTGAGCATGTGGAGAGATGTTCGTTCATCTAGCACAAAAAGAACGGGTTGCAGGAGAAACTTTTACTCGGGTTTATCTGTCTGTTTCCTAGTGCCGGTTTGAAGTTCCTGCAGTTTTCACTGTAAATCCGAGTTGGGGCTAGTAACTCCCCGTATATTTGTATGGAGTGGAGTTTGCCACTGAAAAGAATCTTTGTGTTCCCAACAAGCTATGTGAAGGACGGCTTTCACACAAACTTATCTCTCAGAACAGAGCATGTGGAGAGACGTTCGTTCATCTAGCACAAAGGGAACGGGTTGCAGGAGAAACTTTTACTCTGGTCTCTCAGTCTGTTTCCTAGTGCTGAATTGAAGTTCCTGAATTTTTCACTATAAAACCGAGTTGGAGCTCGAACATCCCCATACATATATATGGAGTAGAAATTGCAAGTGAAAAGAAACTTTGTGTTCCCAACAAGCTAGTTGAAGGAAGGTTTTCACAAACACTTATCTCTCAGAACTGAGCATGTGGAGAGACGTTCGTTCATCTAGCACAAAGGGAACGCGTATCAGGAGAAATATTTACTCTGTTTTCTCAGTCTGTTTCCTAGTGACGGTTTGAATTTTCTGCAGTTTTCACTGTAAAACCGAGTTGGAGATTGTACCTCCCCATATATATGTATGGAGTGGAGTTTGCAAGTGAAAAAAAACTTTGTGTTTCCAACAAGCTAGATGAAGTGCGGCTTTCACACACAAGTATTTCTCAGAAATGAGCATGTGGAGAGACGTTCGTTCATCTAGCACAAAGGGAACGGGTTGCAGGAGAAAATTTTATTGTGGTTTCTCAGTCTGTTTCCTAGTGCCGTTTTGAAGTTCCTGCAGTTTTCTCTGTAAAACCGAGTTGGAGCTCGTACCTTCCCATATATATGTATGGAGTGGTGTTTGCAAGTGAAAAAAACTTTGTGTTCCCAACAAGCTAGGTGAAGGACGGCTTTCACACACACTTATCTCTCAGAACCTAGCATGTGGAGAGACGTTCGTTCATCTAGCACAAAGGTAACGGGTTGCAGTAGAAACTTTTACTCTATTTTCTCAGTCTGTTCCCTAGTGCCGGTTTGAAGTTCCTGCAGTTTTTACTGTAAAACCGATTTGGTGCTAGTACCACCCCATATATATATAAGGAGTGGATTTTTCAAGTGAAAAGAAACTTTGTGTTCCCAACAAGCTATGTGAAGGACGGTATTCACACACACTTATCTCTCAGAACTGAGCATGTGGAGAGACGTTCGTTCATCTAGCACAATGGAACGCGTTGCAGGAGAAACTTTTACTCTGTTTTCTCAGTCTGTTTCCTAGTGCCGGTTTCAAGTTCCTGAGTTTTTAATGTAAAACAGAGATGAAGATAGTTCCACCCCATATATATGTGTGGAGTGGAGTTTGCAAAAGAAAAGAAACTTTGATTTCTCAACAAGTTAGGTGAATGACGGCTTTCACTCACACTTTTCTCTCAGAACTGAGCATGTGGAGAGAAGTTCGTTCATCTTGCACAAAGGGAACGGGTTGCAGGAGAAACTTTTACTCTAGACTCTTAGTCTGTTTCCTAGTGCCGGTTTGAAGTTACTGCAGTATTCACTGAAAAAACGAGTTGGAGCTCGTACCTCCCCATACATATGTATGGAGTGGAGTATGAATGTGAAAAGAAACTTTGTGTTCCCAACAAGTTATGTGAAGGACGGATTTCACACACACATATCTCTCACAACTGAGCATGTGGAGAGATGTTCGTTCATCTAGCACAAAAAGAACGGGTTGCAGGAGAAACTTTTACTCGGGTTTATCTGTCTGTTTCCTAGTGCCGGTTTGAAGTTCCTGCAGTTTTCACTGTAAATCCGAGTTGGGGCTAGTAACTCCCCGTATATTTGTATGGAGTGGAGTTTGCCACTGAAAAGAATCTTTGTGTTCCCAACAAGCTATGTGAAGGACGGCTTTCACACAAACTTATCTCTCAGAACAGAGCATGTGGAGAGACGTTCGTTCATCTAGCACAAAGGGAACGGGTTGCAGGAGAAACTTTTACTCTGGTCTCTCAGTCTGTTTCCTAGTGCTGAATTGAAGTTCCTGAATTTTTCACTATAAAACCGAGTTGGAGCTCGAACATCCCCATACATATATATGGAGTAGAAATTGCAAGTGAAAAGAAACTTTGTGTTCCCAACAAGCTAGTTGAAGGAAGGCTTTCACAAACACTTATCTCTCAGAACTGAGCATGTGGAGAGACGTTCGTTCATCTAGCACAAAGGGAACGCGTATCAGGAGAAACATTTACTCTGTTTTCTCAGTCTGTTTCCTAGTGACGGTTTGAATTTTCTGCAGTTTTCACTGTAAAACCGAGTTGGAGATTGTACCTCCCCATATATATGTATGGAGTGGAGTTTGCAAGTGAAAAAAAACTTTGTGTTTCCAACAAGCTAGATGAAGTGCGGCTTTCACACACAAGTATTTCTCAGAAATGAGCATGTGGAGAGACGTTCGTTCATCTAGCACAAAGGGAACGGGTTGCAGGAGAAAATTTTATTGTGGTTTCTCAGTCTGTTTCCTAGTGCCGTTTTGAAGTTCCTGCAGTTTTTCTCTGTAAAACCGAGTTGGAGCTCGTACCTTCCCATATATATGTATGGAGTGGTGTTTGCAAGTGAAAAAAACTTTGTGTTCCCAACAAGCTAGGTGAAGGACGGCTTTCACACACACTTATCTCTCAGAACCTAGCATGTGGAGAGACGTTCGTTCATCTAGCACAAAGGTAACGGGTTGCAGTAGAAACTTTTACTCTATTTTCTCAGTCTGTTCCCTAGTGCCGGTTTGAAGTTCCTGCAGTTTTTACTGTAAAACCGATTTGGTGCTAGTACCACCCCATATATATATAAGGAGTGGATTTTTCAAGTGAAAAGAAACTTTGTGTTCCCAACAAGCTATGTGAAGGACGGTATTCACACACACTTATCTCTCAGAACTGAGCATGTGGAGAGACGTTCGTTCATCTAGCACAATGGAACGCGTTGCAGGAGAAACTTTTACTCTGTTTTCTCAGTCTGTTTCCTAGTGCCGGTTTCAAGTTCCTGAGTTTTTAATGTAAAACAGAGATGAAGATAGTTCCACCCCATATATATGTGTGGAGTGGAGTTTGCAAAAGAAAAGAAACTTTGATTTCTCAACAAGTTAGGTGAATGACGGCTTTCACTCACACTTTTCTCTCAGAACTGAGCATGTGGAGAGAAGTTCGTTCATCTTGCACAAAGGGAACGGGTTGCAGGAGAAACTTTTACTCTAGACTCTTAGTCTGTTTCCTAGTGCCGGTTTGAAGTTACTGCAGTATTCACTGAAAAAACGAGTTGGAGCTCGTACCTCCCCATACATATGTATGGAGTGGAGTATGAATGTGAAAAGAAACTTTGTGTTCCCAACAAGATATGTGAAGGACGGATTTCACACACACATATCTCTCACAACTGAGCATGTGGAGAGATGTTCGTTCATCTAGAACAAAAAGAACGGGTTGCAGGAGAAACTTTTACTCGGGTTTCTCTGTCTGTTTCCTAGTGCCGGTTTGAAGTTCCTGCAGTTTTCACTGTAAAACAAAGTTGGTGCTAGTACCTCCCCATATATTTGTATGGAGTGGAGTTTGCCACTGAAAAGAATCTTTGTGTTCCCAACAAGCTATGTGAAGGACGGCTTTCACACAAACTTATCTCTCAGAACAGAGCATGTGGAGAGACGTTCGTTCATCTAGCACAAAGGGAACGGGTTCCAGGAGAAACTTTTACTCTGGTCTCTCAGTCTGTTTCCTAGTGCTAAATTGAAGTTCCTGAATTTTTCACTATAAAACCGAGTTGGAGCTCGAACATCCCCATACATATATATGGAGTAGAAATTGCAAGTGAAAAGAAACTTTGTGTTCCCAACAAGCTAGTTGAAGGAAGGTTTTCACAAACACTTATCTCTCAGAACTGAGCATGTGGAGAGACGTTCGTTCATCTAGCACAAAGGGAACGCGTATCAGGAGAAACATTTACTCTGGTTTCTCAGTCTGTTTCCTAGTGACGGTTTGAAGTTACTGCAGTTTTCACTGTAAAACCGAGTTGGAGCTTCTACCTCCCCATATATATGTATGGAGTGGAGTTTGCAAGTGAAAAAAAACTTTGTGTTTCCAACAAGCTAGATGACGTGCGGCTTTCACACACAAGTATTTCTCAGAAATGAGCATGTGGAGAGACGTTCGTTCATCTAGCACAAAGGGAACGGGTTGCAGGAGAAAATTTTATTGTGGTTTCTCAGTCTGTTTCCTAGTGCCGTTTTGAAGTTCCTGCAGTTTTCTCTGTAAAACCGAGTTGGAGCTCGTACCTTCCCATATATATGTATGGAGTGGTGTTTGCAAGTGAAAAAAACTTTGTGTTCCCAACAAGCTAGGTGAAGGACGGCTTTCACACACACTTATCTCTCAGAACCTAGCATGTGGAGAGACGTTCGTTCATCTAGCACAAAGGTAACGGGTTGCAGTAGAAACTTTTACTCTATTTTCTCAGTCTGTTCCCTAGTGCCGGTTTGAAGTTCCTGCAGTTTTTACTGTAAAACCGATTTGGTGCTAGTACCACCCCATATATATATAAGGAGTGGATTTTTCAAGTGAAAAGAAACTTTGTGTTCCCAACAAGCTATGTGAAGGACGGTATTCACACACACTTATCTCTCAGAACTGAGCATGTGGAGAGACGTTCGTTCATCTAGCACAATGGAACGCGTTGCAGGAGAAACTTTTACTCTGTTTTCTCAGTCTGTTTCCTAGTGCCGGTTTCAAGTTCCTGAGTTTTTAATGTAAAACAGAGATGAAGATAGTTCCACCCCATATATATGTGTGGAGTGGAGTTTGCAAAAGAAAAGAAACTTTGATTTCTCAACAAGTTAGGTGAATGACGGCTTTCACTCACACTTTTCTCTCAGAACTGAGCATGTGGAGAGAAGTTCGTTCATCTTGCACAAAGGGAACGGGTTTGCAGGAGAAACTTTTACTCTAGACTCTTAGTCTGTTTCCTAGTGCCGGTTTGAAGTTACTGCAGTATTCACTGAAAAAACGAGTTGGAGCTCGTACCTCCCCATACATATGTATGGAGTGGAGTATGAATGTGAAAAGAAACTTTGTGTTCCCAACAAGATATGTGAAGGACGGATTTCACACACACATATCTCTCACAACTGAGCATGTGGAGAGATGTTCGTTCATCTAGAACAAAAAGAACGGGTTGCAGGAGAAACTTTTACTCGGGTTTCTCTGTCTGTTTCCTAGTGCCGGTTTGAAGTTCCTGCAGTTTTCACTGTAAAACAAAGTTGGTGCTAGTACCTCCCCATATATTTGTATGGAGTGGAGTTTGCCACTGAAAAGAATCTTTGTGTTCCCAACAAGCTATGTGAAGGACGGCTTTCACACAAACTTATCTCTCAGAACAGAGCATGTGGAGAGACGTTCGTTCATCTAGCACAAAGGGAACGGGTTCCAGGAGAAACTTTTACTCTGGTCTCTCAGTCTGTTTACTAGTGCTAAATTGAAGTTCCTGAATTTTTCACTATAAAACCGAGTTGGAGCTCGAACATCCCCATACATATATATGGAGTAGAAATTGCAAGTGAAAAGAAACTTTGTGTTCCCAACAAGCTAGTTGAAGGAAGGTTTTCACAAACACTTATCTCTCAGAACTGAGCATGTGGAGAGACGTTCGTTCATCTAGCACAAAGGGAACGCGTATCAGGAGAAACATTTACTCTGGTTTCTCAGTCTGTTTCCTAGTGACGGTTTGAAGTTACTGCAGTTTTCACTGTAAAACCGAGTTGGAGCTTCTACCTCCCCATATATATGTATGGAGTGGAGTTTGCAAGTGAAAAAAAACTTTGTGTTTCCAACAAGCTAGATGACGTGCGGCTTTCACACACAAGTATTTCTCAGAAATGAGCATGTGGAGAGACGTTCGTTCATCTAGCACAAAGGGAACGGGTTGCAGGAGAAAATTTTATTGTGGTTTCTCAGTCTGTTTCCTAGTGCCGTTTTGAAGTTCCTGCAGTTTTCTCTGTAAAACCGAGTTGGAGCTCGTACCTTCCCATATATATGTATGGAGTGGTGTTTGCAAGTGAAAAAAACTTTGTGTTCCCAACAAGCTAGGTGAAGGACGGCTTTCACACACACTTATCTCTCAGAACCTAGCATGTGGAGAGACGTTCGTTCATCTAGCACAAAGGTAACGGGTTGCAGTAGAAACTTTTACTCTATTTTCTCAGTCTGTTCCCTAGTGCCGGTTTGAAGTTCCTGCAGTTTTTACTGTAAAACCGATTTGGTGCTAGTACCACCCCATATATATATAAGGAGTGGATTTTTCAAGTGAAAAGAAACTTTGTGTTCCCAACAAGCTATGTGAAGGACGGTATTCACACACACTTATCTCTCAGAACTGAGCATGTGGAGAGACGTTCGTTCATCTAGCACAATGGAACGCGTTGCAGGAGAAACTTTTACTCTGTTTTCTCAGTCTGTTTCCTAGTGCCGGTTTCAAGTTCCTGAGTTTTTAATGTAAAACAGAGATGAAGATAGTTCCACCCCATATATATGTGTGGAGTGGAGTTTGCAAAAGAAAAGAAACTTTGATTTCTCAACAAGTTAGGTGAATGACGGCTTTCACTCACACTTTTCTCTCAGAACTGAGCATGTGGAGAGAAGTTCGTTCATCTTGCACAAAGGGAACGGGAAGCAGGAGAAAATTTTATTGTGGTTTCTCAGTCTGTTTCCTAGTGCCGGTTTGAAGTTCCTGCAGTTCTCACAGTAAAACCGAGTTGGAGCTAGTATCTCCCCATATATATGTATGCAGTTGTGTTGGCATCTGAAAAGAAACTTTGTGTTCACAACAAGCTAGGTGAAGGACGGCTTTCACACACACTTATCTCTCAGAACTGAGCATGTTGAGAGACGTTCGTTAATCTAGCACAGAGGGAACGCGTTTCAGGGGAAACATTTACTCTGGTTTCTCACTCTGTTTCTTGGTGACGGTTTGAATTTACTGCAGATTTCACTGTAAAACCGAGTTGGAGCTCGTACCTCCCCATATATATGTATGGAGTGGAGTTTGCAAGTGAAAAGAAACTTTGTGTTCACAACAAGCTAGATGAAGGGCGGCTTTCACACACACGTATTTCTCAGAACTGAGCATGTGGAGAGACGGTCGTTCATCTAGCACAAAGGGAACGGGTTGCAGGAGAAACTTTTACTCTAGTCTCTCAGTCTGTTTCCTAGTGCCGGTTTGAAGTTACTGCAGTATTCACTGAAAAAACGAGTTGGAGCTCGTACCTCCCCATACATATGTATGGGGTGGAGTTTGAATGTGAAAAGAAACTTTGTGTTCCCAACAAGTTATGTGAAGGACGGATTTCACACACACTTATGTCTCAGAACTGAGCATGTGGGAGACGTTCGTCCATCTAGCACAAAGGGAACGCGTTGCAGGATAAACTTATACTCTGGATTCTCAGTCTGTTTCCTTGTGACGGTTTTATAGTTACTGCAGTTTTCATTGTAATTTAGAGTTGGAGCTCGTACCTCCCCATATATATGTATGGAGTGGATTTTGCAACTGAAAAGAACCTTTGTGTTCCCAACAAGCTAGGTGAATGACGGCTTTCACACACTGTACTGTCTCACAACTGAGCATGTGGAGAGACTTTCGTTCATCTAGCACAATGAGAAAGAGTTGCAGGAGAAACTTTTACTCGGGTTTCTCTGTCTGTTTCCTAGTGCCGGTTTGAAGTTCCTGCAGTTTTCACTGTAAAACCGAGTTGGTGCTAGTACCTCCCCATATATATGTATGGTATGGAGTTTCCAACTGAAAAGAAACTTTGTGTTCCCAACAAGCTAGGTGAAGGACGGCTTTCACACACACTTATCTCTCAGAAGAGAGCATTTGGAGAGACGTTCGTTCATCCAGCACAAAGGGAACGAGTTGCAGGAGAAACTTTTACTCTGGTTTCTCAGTCTGTTTCCTAGTGACGGTTTGAAGTTACTGCAGTTTTCACTGTAAAACCGAGTTGGAGCTTGTACCTCACCATATATATATTTATGGAGTGGAGTTTGCAACTGAAAAGAAACTTTGTGTTCCCAACAAGCTAGATGAATGGCGGCTTTCACACACACGTATTTCTCAGATCTGAGCATGTGGAGAGACGTTCGTTCATCTAGCACAAAGGGAACGGGTTGCAGGAGAAACTTTTACTCTGTTTTCTCTGTCTGTTTCCTAGTGCCTGTTTGAAGTTCCTGCAGTTTTCACTGTAAAACCGAGTTGGAGCTCGTACCTACCCATATATATGTATGGAGTGGAGTTTGCAAGTGAAAAGAAACTTTGTGTTCCCAACAAGCTAGGTGAAGGACGGCTTTCACACACACCTGTCCCTCAAAACTGAGCATGTGGAAAGACGTTCGTTCATCTAGCACAAAGGGAACGGGTTGCAGGAGAAACATTTTCTCTGGTTTCTCAGTCTGTTTCCTAATGCCGTTTTGAATTTCCTGCAGTTTTCAGTGTAAAACCGATTTGGAGTCGTACCACCTCATATATATTTATGGAGTGGAGTTTGCCACTGAAAAGAAACTTTGTGTTCCCAACAAGCTAGGTGAAGGAAGGCTTTCACACACAAATATCTCTCAGAACTGAGCATGTGGAGAGACGTTCATTCATCTAGCACAAAGGGAACGGGTTGCAGGAAAAACTTTTACTCTGGTTTCTCAGTCTGTTTCCTAGTGCCGGTTTCAAGTTCCTGAGTTTTCAATGTAAAACAGAGATGAAGATAGTTCCACCCCATATATATGTGTGGAGTGGAGTTTGCAACTGAAAAGAAACTTTGATTTCTCAACAAGTTAGGTGAATGACGGCTTTCACTCACACTTTTCTCTCAGAACTGAGCATGTGGAGAGAAGTTCGTTCATCTAGCACAAAGGGAACGGGTTGCAGGAGAAACTTTTACTCTAGACTCTTAGTCTGTTTCCTAGTGCCGGTTTGAAGTTACTGCAGTATTCACTGAAAAAACGAGTTGGAGCTCGTACCTCCCCATACATATGTATGGAGTGGAGTATGAATGTGAAAAGAAACTTTGTGTTCCCAACAAGATATGTGAAGGACGGATTTCACACACACATATCTCTCACAACTGAGCATGTGGAGAGATGTTCGTTCATCTAGCACAAAAAGAACGGGTTGCAGGAGAAACTTTTACTCGGGTTTCTCTGTCTGTTTCCTAGTGCCGGTTTGAAGTTCCTGCAGTTTTCACTCTAAAACAGAGTTGGTGCTAGTACCTCCCCATATATTTGTATGGAGTGGAGTTTGCCACTGAAAAGAATCTTTGTGTTCCCAACAAGCTATGTGAAGGACGGCTTTCACACAAACTTATCTCTCAGAACAGAGCATGTGGAGAGACGTTCGTTCATCTAACACAAAGGGAACGGTTTGCAGGAGAAACTTTTACTCTGGTCTCTCAGTCTGTTTCCTAGTGCTGAATTGAAGTTCCTGAATTTTTCACTATAAAACCGATTTGGAGCTCGAACATCCCCATACATATATATGGAATAGAAATTGCAAGTGAAAAGAAACTTTGTGTTCCCAACAAGCTAGTTGAAGGAAGGCTTTCACAAACACTTATCTCTCAGAACTGAGCATGTGGAGAGACGTTCGTTCATCTAGCACAAAGGGAACGCGTATCAGGAGAAACATTTACTCTGGTTTCTCAGTCTGTTTCCTAGTGACGGTTTGAAGTTACTGCAGTTTTCACTGTAAAACCGAGTTGGAGCTTCTACCTCCCCATATATATGTATGGAGTGGAGTTTGCAAGTGAAAAAAAACTTTGTGTTTCCAACAAGCTAGATGACGTGCGGCTTTCACACACACGTATTTCTCAGAACTGAGCATGTGGAGAGAAGTTCGTTCATCTAGCACAAAGGGAACGGGTTGCAGGAGAAAATTTTATTGTGGTTTCTCAGTCTTTTTCCTAGTGCCGTTTTGAAGTTCCTGCAGTTTTCTCTGTAAAACCGAGTTGGAGCTCGTACCTCACCATATATATGTATGGAGTGGTGTTTGCAAGTGAAAAAAACTTTGTGTTCCCAACAAGCTAGGTGAAGGACGGCTTTCACACACACTTATTTCTCAGAACTGAGCATGTGGAGAGACGTTCGTTCATCTAGCAAAAAGGGAACGGGATGCAGGGGAAACTTTTACACTGGTTTCTCAGTCTGTTTCCTAGTGCCGGTTTGAAGTTCCTGCAGTTTTCACTGTAAAACCGAGTTGGAGCTAGTATCTCCCCATATATATGTATGGAGTTGTGTTGGCATCTGAAAAGAAACTTTGTGTTCCCAACAAGCTAGGTGAAGGACGGCTTTCACACACACTTATCTGTCAGAACTGAGCATGTGGAGAGACGTCCGTTCATCTAGCACAAAGGAACTCGTTTCAGTGGAAACATTTACACTGGTTTCTCACACTGTTTCCTAGTGACGGTTTGAATTTACTGCAGTTTTCACTGTAAAACCGAGTTGGAGCAAGTACCTCCCCATATATATGTATGGAGTGGTGTTTGCAACTGAAAAGAAACTTTGTGATCCCAACAAGCTAGGTGAAGGACGGCTTTCACACACAATTATCTCTCAGAAATTAGCATGTTGCAGAGACGTTCGTTCATCTAGCACAAAGGGAACGGGTTGCAGGAGAAACTTTTACTCTATTTTCTCAGTCTGTTTCCTAGTGCCGGTTTGAAGTTCCTGCAATTTTTACTGTAAAACCGAGTTGGTGCTAGTACCACCCCATATATATATATGGAGTGGAGTTTGCAAGTGAAAAGAAACTTTGTGTTCCCAACAAGCTATGTGAAGGACGGTATTCACACACATTTATCTCTCAGAACTGAGCATGTGGAGAGACGTTCGTTCATCTAGCACAAAGGAAACGGGTTGCAGGAGAAACTTTTACTCTGGTTTCTCAGTCTGTTTCCTAGTGCCGGTTTGAAGTTCCTGCAGTTTTCACTGTAAAACCGAGTTGGAGCTCGTACCTACCCATATATATATATGGAGTGGAGTTTGCAAGTGAAAAGAAACTTTGTGTTTCCAACAAGCTAGATGAAGGGCGGCTTTCACACACAATTATCTCTCAGATCTGAGCATGTGGAGAGACGTTCGTTCATCTAGCACAAAGGGAAAGGGTTGCAGGGGAAACTTTTACTCTGGTTACTCAGTCTGTTTCCTAGTGCCGCTTTGAAGTTACTGCAGTTTTCACTGTAAACCGAGTTGGAGCTCGTACCTCCCCATACATATGTATGGGGTGGAGTTTGAATGTGAAAAGAAACTTTGTGTTCCCAACAAGTTATGTGAAGGACGGATTTCACACACACTTATGTCTCAGAACTGAGCATGTGGAGAGACGTTCGTTCATCTAGCACAAAGGGAACGCGTTGCAGGAGAAACTTATACTCTGGATTCTCAGTCTGTTTCCTTGTGACGGTTTTATAGTTACTGCAGTTTTCATTGTAAATTAGAGTTGGAGCTCGTACCTCCCCATATATATGTATGGAGTGGATTTTGCAACTGAAAAGAACCTTTCTGTTCCCAACAAGCTAGGTGAATGACGGCTTTCACACACTGTACTGTCTCACAACTGAGCATGTGGAGAGACTTTCGTTCATCTAGCACAATGAGAAAGAGATGCAGGAGAAACTTTTACTCGGGTTTCTCTGTCTGTTTCCTAGTGCCGGTTTGAAGTTCCTGCAGTTTTCACTGTAAAACCGAGTTGGTGCTAGTACCTCCCCATATATATGTATGGTGTGGAGTTTGCAACTGAAAAGAAACTTTGTGTTCCCAACAAGCTAGGTGAAGGACGGCTTTCACACACACTTATCTCTCAGAAGAGAGCATGTGGAGAGACGATCGTTCATCCAGCACAAAGGGAACGGGTTGCAGGAGAAACTTTTACTCTGGTTTCTCAGTCTGTTTCCTAGTGACGGTTTGAAGTTACGGCAGTTTTCACTGTAAAACCGAGTTGGAGCTTGTACCTCCCCATATAAATATTTATGGAGTGGAGTTTGCAACTGAAAAGAAACTTTGTGTTCCCAACAAGCTAGATGAATGGCGGCTTTCACACACACGTATTTCTCAGATCTGAGCATGTGGAGAGACGTTCGTTCATCTAGCACAAAGGGAACGGGTTGCAGGAGAAACTTTTACTCTGGTTTCTCAGTCTGTTTCCTAGTGCCGGTTTGAAGTTCCTGCAGTTTTCACTGTAAAACCGAGTTGGAGCTCGTACCTACCCATATACATATATTGTGTGGAATTTGCAAGTGAAAAGAAACTTTGTGTTCCCAACAATCTAGGTGAAGGACGGCTTTCACACACACTTATCTCTCAGAAGAGAGCATGTGGAGAGACGATCGTTCATCCAGCACAAAGGGAACGAGTTGTAGGTGAAACTTTTACTCTGTTTTCTCAGTCTGTTTCCTAGTGACGGTTTGAAGTTACTGCAGTTTTCACTGTAAAACCGAGTTGGAGCTTGTACATCCCCATATATATATTTATGGAGTGGAGTTTGAAACTGAAAAGAAACTTTGTGTTCCCAACAAGCTAGATGAAGGACGGCTTTCACACACACGTATTTCTCAGACCTGAGCATGTGGAGAGACGTTCGTTCATCTAGCACAAAGGGAACGGGTTGCAGGAGAAACTTTTACTCTGGTTTCTCAGTCTGTTTCCTAGTGCCGGTTTGAAGTTCCTGCAGTTTTCACTGTAAAACCGATTTGGAGCTCGTACCTCCCCATATATATCTATGGTGTGGAGTTTGCAACTGAAAAGAAACTTTGTGTTCCAAACAAGCTAGTTGAAGGACGGCTTTCACACACACTTATCTCTCAGAACTGAGCATGTGGAGAGACGTTCGTTCATCTAGCACAAAGGGAACGTGTTGCAGAAGAAATTATACTCAGAATTCTCAGTCTGTTTCCTAGTGCCGGTTTGATGTTCCTGCAGTATTCACTGAAAAAACGAGTTGGAGCTCGTACCTCCCCATACATATGTATGGGGTGGAGTTTGAATGTGAAAAGAAACTTTGTGTTCCCAACAAGTTATGTGAAGGACGGATTTCACACACACTTATGTCTCAGAACTGAGCATGTGGAGAGACGTTCGTTCATCTAGCACAAAGGGAACGCGTTGCAGGAGAAACTTATACTCTGGATTCTCAGTCTGTTTCCTTGTGACGGTTTTATAGTTACTGCAGTTTCCATTGTAAATTAGAGTTGGAGCTCGTACCTCCCCATATGTATGTATGGAGTGGATTTTGCAACTGAAAAGAACCTTTCTGTTCCCAACAAGCTAGGTGAATGACGGCTTTCACACACTGTACTGTCTCACAACTGAGCATGTGGAGAGACTTTCGTTCATCTAGCACAATGAGAAAGAGTTGCAGGAGAAACTTTTACTCGGGTTTCTCTGTCTGTTTCCTAGTGCCGGTTTGAAGTTCCTGCAGTTTTCACTGTAAAACCGAGTTGGTGCTAGTACCTCCCCATATATATGTATGGTGTGGAGTTTGCAACTGAAAAGAAACTTTGTGTTCCCAACAAGCTAGGTGAAGGACGGCTTTGACACACACTTATGTCTCAGAAGAGAGCATGTGGAGAGACGTTCGTTCATCCAGCACAAAGGGAACGTGTTGCAGAAGAAATTATACTCAGAATTCTCAGTATGTTTCCTAGTGCATGTTTGATGTTCCTGCAGTATTCACTGAAAAAACGAGTTGGAGCTCGTACCTCCCCATACATATGTATGGGGTGGAGTTTGACTGTGAAAAGAAACTTTGTGTTCCCAAAAAGCTAGATGAAGGGCGGCTTTCACACACAATTATCTCTCAGAACTGAGCATGTGGAGAGACGTTCGTTCATCTAGCACAAAGGGAACGTGTTGCAGAAGAAATTATACTCAGAATTCTCAGTCAGTTTCCTAGTGCAGGTTTGAAGTTCCTGCAGTATTCACTGAAAAAACGAGTTGGAGCTCGTACCTCCCCATACATATGTATGGGGTGGAGTTTGAATGTGAAAAGAAACTTTGTGTTCCCAACAAGTTATGTGAAGGACGGATTTCACACACACTTATGTCTCAGAACTGAGCATGTGGAGAGACGTTCGTTCATCTAGCACAAAGGGAACGCGTTGCAGGAGAAACTTATACTCTGGATTCTTAGTCTATTTCCTTGTGACGGTTTTATAGTTACTGCAGTTTTCATTGTAAATTAGAGTTGGAGCTCGTACCTCCCCATATATATGTATGGAGTGGATTTTGCAACTGAAAAGAACCTTTCTGTTCCCAACAAGCTAGGTGAATGACGGCTTTCACACACTGTACTGTCTCACAACTGAGCATGTGGAGAGACTTTCGTTCATCTAGCACAATGAGAAAGAGTTGCAGGAGAAACTTTTACTCGGGTTTCTCTGTCTGTTTCCTAGTGCCGGTTTGAAGTTCCTGCAGTTTTCACTGTAAAACCGAGTTGGAGCTCGTACCTACCCATATATATGTATGGTGTGGAGTTTGCAACTAAAAAGAAACTTTGTGTTCCCAACAAGCTAGGTGAAGGACGGCTTTCACACACACTTATCTCTCAGAAGAGAGCATGTGGAGAGACGATCGTTCATCCAGCACAAAGGGAACGGGTTGCAGGAGAAACTTTTACTCTGGTTTCTCAGTCTGTTTCCTAGTGCCGGTTTGAAGTTCCTGCAATTTTCACTGTAAAACCGAGTTGGAGCTCGTACCTACCCATATATATGTATGGAGTGGAGTTTGCAAGTGAACAGAAACTTTGTGTTCCCAACAAGCTAGGTGAAGTACGGCTTTCACACACACTTATCTCTCAGAAGAGAGCATGTGGAAAGACGTTCGTTCATCTAGCACAAAGGGAACGGGTTGCAGGAGAAACTTTTACTCTGGTCTCTCAGTCTGTTTCCTAGTGCTGAATTGAAGTTCCTGAATTTTTCACTATAAAACCGAGTTGGAGTTCGAACATCCCCATACATATATATGGAGTAGAAATTGCAAGTGAAAAGAAACTTTGTGTTCCCAACAAGCTAGTTGAAGGAAGGCTTTCACAAACACTTATCTCTCAGAACTGAGCATGTGGAGAGACGTTCGTTCATCTAGCACAAGGGGAACGTGTTGCAGAAGAAATTATACTCAGAATTCTCAGTCTGTTTCCTAGTGCAGGTTTGAAGTTCCTGCAGTATTCACTGAAAAAACGAGTTGGAGCTCGTACCTCCCCATACATATGTATGGGGTGGAGTTTGTATGTGAAAAGAAACTTTGTGTTCCCAACAAGTATGTGAAGGACGGATTTCACACACACTTATGTCTCAGAACTGAGCATGTGGAGAGACGTTCGTTCATCTAGCACAAAGGGAACGAGATGCAGGGGAAACTCTTACTCTGGTTTCTCAGTCTGTTTCCTAGTGCCGGTTTGAAGTTACTGCAGTTTTCACTGTAAAACCGAGTTGGAGCTTGTACCTTCCCATATATATATTTATGGAGTGGAGTTTGCAACTGAAAAGAAACTTTGTGTTCCCAACAAGCTAGATGAATGGCGGCTTTCACACACAAGTATTTCTCAGATCTGAGCATGTGGAGAGACGTTCGTTCATCTAGCACAAAGGGAACGGGTTGCAGGAGAAACTTTTACTCTGGTTTCTCAGTCTGTTTCCTAGTGCCGGTTTGAAGTTCCTGCAGTTTTCACTGTAAACCCGAATTGGAGCTCGTACCTACCCATATATATGTATTGTGTGGAATTTGCAAGTGAAAAGAAACTTTGTGTTCCCAACAATCTAGGTGAAGGACGGCTTTCACACACACTTATCTCTCAGATCTGAGCTTGTGGAGAGATGATCGTTCATCCAGCACAAAGGGAACGGGTTGCAGGAGAAACTTTTACTCTGGTTTCTCAGTCGGTTTCCTAGTAACGGTTTGAAGTTACTGCAGTTTTCACTGTAAAACCGAGTTGGAGCTTGTACATCCCCATATATATACATGGAGTGGAGTTTGCAACTGAAAAGAAACTTTGTGTTCCCAACAAGCTAGATGAATGGCGGCTTTCACACACACGTATTTCTCAGACCTGAGCATGTGGAGATACGTTCGTTCATCAAGCACAAAGGGAACGGGTTGCAGGAGAAACTTTTACTCTGGTTTCTCAGTCTGTTTCCTAGTGCCGGTTTGAAGTTCCTGCAGTTTTCACTGTAAAACCGAGTTGGAGCTCGTACCTCCCCATATATGTCTATGGTGTGGAGTTTGCAACTGAAAAGAAACTTTGTGTTCCAAACAAGCTAGTTGAAGGACGGCTTTCACACACACTTATCTCTCAGAACTGAGCATGTGGAGAGACGTTCGTTCATCTAGCACAAAAGGAACGCGTTGCAGGAGAAACTTATACTCTGGATTCTCAGTCTGTTTCCTTGTGACGGTTTTATAGTTACTGCAGTTTTCATAGTAAATTAGAGTTGGAGCTCGTACCTCCAAATATGTATGTATGGAGTGGATTTTGCAACTGAAAAGAACCTTTCTTTTCCCAACAAGCTAGGTGAATGACGGCTTTCACACACTGTACTGTCTCACAATTGAGCATGTGGAGAGACTTTCGTTCATCTAGCAAAATGAGAAAGAGTTGCAGGAGAAACTTTTACTCGGGTTTCTCTGTCTGTTTCCTAGTGCCGGTTTGAAGTTCCTGCAGTTTTCACTGTAAAACCGAGTTGGTGCTAGTACCTCCCGATATATATGTATGGTGTGGAGTTTGCAACTGAAAAGAAACTTTGTGTTCCCAACAAGCTAGGTGAAGGACGGCTTTCACACACACTTATCTCTCAGAAGAGAGCATGTGGAGAGAAGTTCGTTCATCCAGCACAAAGGGAACGGGTTGCAGGAGAAACTTTTACTCTGGTTTCTCAGTCTGTTTCCTAGTGACGGTTTGAAGTTACTGCAGTTTTCACAGTAAAACCGAGTTGGAGCTTGTACCTCCCCATATATATATTTATGGAGTGGAGTTTGCAACTGAAAAGAAACTTTGTGTTCCCAAAAAGCTAGATGAATGGCGCCTTTCACACATACGTATTTCTCAGATCTGAGCATGTGGAGAGACGTTCGTTCATCTAGCACAAAGGGAACGGGTTGCAGGAGAAACTTTTACTCTGGTTTCTCAGTCTGTTTCCTAGTGCCGCTTTAAAGTTACTGCAGTTTTCACTGTAAAACCGAGTTGGAGCTCGTACCTCCCCATATATATCTATGGTGTGGAGTTAGCAACTGAAAAGAAACTTTGTGTTCCAAACAAGCTAGTTGAAGGACGGCTTTCACACACACTTATCTCTCAGAACTGAGCATGTGGAGAGACGTTCGTTCATCTAGCACAAAGGGAACGTGTTGCAGAAGAAATTATACTCAGAATTCTCAGTCTGTTTCCTAGTGCAGGTTGGAAGTTCCTGCAGTATTCACTGAAAAAACGAGTTGGAGCTCGTACCTCCCCATACATATGTATGGGGTGGAGTTTGAATGTGAAAAGAAACTTTGTGTTCCCAACAAGTTATGTGAAGGACGGATTTCACACACACTTATCTCTCAGAACTGAGCATGTGGAGAGACGTTCGTTCATCTAGCACAAAGGGAACGCGTTGCAGGAGAAACTTATACTCTGGATTCTCAGTCTGTTTCCTTGTGACGGTTTTATAGTTACTGCAGTTTTCATTGTAAATTAGAGTTGGAGCTGGTACATCCCCATATATATGTATGGAGTGGATTTTGCAACTGAAAAGAACCTTTCTGTTCCCAACAAGCTATGTGAATGACGGCTTTCACACACTGTACTGTCTCACAACTGAGCATGTGGAGAGACTTTCGTTCATCTAGCTCAATGAGAAAGAGTTGCAGGAGAAACTTTTACTCGGGTTTCTCTGTCTGTTTCCTAGTGCCGGTTTGAAGTTCCTGCAGTTTTCACTGTAAAACCGAGTTGGTGCTAGTACCTCCCCATATATATGTATGGTGTGGATTTTGCAACTAAAAAGAAACTTTGTGTTCCCGACAAGCTAGGTGAAGGACGGCTTTCACACACACTTATCTCTCAGAAGAGAGCATGTGGAGAGACGATCGTTCTTCCAGCACAAAGGGAACGGGTTGCAGGAAAAACTTTTACTCTGGTTTCTCAGTGTGTTTCCTAGTGACGGTTTGAAGTTACTGCAGTTTTCACTGTAAAACCGAGTTGGAGCTTGTACATCCCCATATATATATTTATGGAGTGGAGTTTGCAACTGAAAAGAAACTTTGTGTTCCCAACAAGCTGGATGAATGGCGGCTTTCACACACACTTATCTCTTAGAAGAGAGCATGTGGAGAGACGTTCGTTCATCTAGCACAAAGGGAACGGGTTGCAGGAGAAACTTTTACTCTGGTTTCTCAGTCTGTTTCCTAGTGCCGGTTTGAAGTTCCTGCAGTTTTCACTGTAAAACCGAGTTGGAGCTCGTACCTACCCATATATATGTATGGAGTGGAGTTTGCAAGTGAAAAGAAACTTTGTGTTCCCAACAAGCTAGGTGAAGTACGGCTTTCACACACACCTGTCTCTCAGAAATGAGCATGTGGAAAGACGTTCGTTCATCTAGCACAAAGGGAACGGGTTGCAGGAGAAACTTTTTCTCTGGTTTCTCAGTCTGTTTCCTAGTGCCGGTTTGAAGTTCCTGCAGTTTTCACTGTAAAACAGAGTTGGTGCTAGTACCTCCCCATATATTTGTATGGAGTGGAGTTTGCCACTGAAAGGAATCTTTGTGTTCCCAACAACCTATGTGTAGGACGGCTTTCACACAAACTTATCTCTCAGAACAGAGCATGTGGAGAGACGTTCGTTCATCTAGCACAAAGGGAACGGGTTGCAGGAGAAACATTTACTCTGGTCTCTCAGTCTGTTTCCTAGTGCTGAATTGAAGTTCCTGAATTTTTCACTATAAAACCGAGTTGGAGCTCGAACATCCCCATACATATATATGGAGTAGAAATTGCAAGTGAAAAGAAACTTTGTGTTCCCAACAAGCTAGTTGAAGGAAGGCTTTCACAAACACTTATCTCTCAGAACTGAGCATGTGGAGAGACGTTCGTTCATCTAGCACAAAGGGAACGTGTTGCAGAAGAAATTATACTCAGAATTCTCAGTCTGTTTCCTAGTGCAGTTTGAAGTTCCTGCAGTATTCACTGAAAAAACGAGTTGGAGCTCGTACCTCCCCATACATATGTATGGGGTGGAGTTTGAATGTGAAAAGAAACTTTGTGTTCCCAACAAGTATGTGAAGGACGGATTTCACACACACTTATCTCTCAGAACTGAGCATGTGGAGAGACGTTCGTTCATCTAGCACAAAGGGAACGCGTTGCAGGAGAAACTTATACTCTGGATTCTCAGTCTGTTTCCTTGTGACGGTTTTATAGTTACTGCAGTTTTCATTGTAAATTAGAGTTGGAGCTCGTACCTCTCCATATATATGTATGGAGTGGATTTTGCAACTGAAAAGAACCTTTCTGTTCCCAACAAGCTAGGTGAATGACGGCTTTCACACACTGTACTGTCTCACAACTGAGCATGTGGAGAGACTTTCGTTCATCTAGCACAATGAGAAAGAGTTGCAGGAGAAACTTTTACTCGGGTTTCTCTGTCTGTTTCCTAGTGCCGGTTTGAAGTTCCTGCAGTTTTCACTGTAAAACCGAGTTGGTGCTAGTACCTCCCCATATATATATATGGTGTGGTGTTTGCAACTGAAAAGAAACTTTGTGTTCCCAACAAGCTAGGTGAAGGACGGCTTTCACACACACTTATCTCTCAGAAGAGAGCATGTGGAGAGACGATCGTTCATCCAGCACAAAGGGAACGGGTTGCAGGAGAAACTTTTACTCTGGTTTCTCAGTCTGTTTCCTAGTGACGGTTTGACGTTACTGCAGTTTTCACTGTAAAACCGAGTTGGAGCTTGTACCTCCCCATATATATATTTATGGAGTGGAGTTTGCAACTGAAAAGGAACTTTGTGTTCCCAACAAGCTAGATGAATGGCAGCTTTCACACACACGTATTTCTCAGATCTGAGCATGTGGAGAGACGTTCGTTCATCTAGCACAAAGGGAACGGTTTGCAGGAGAAACTTTTACTCTGGTTTCTCAGTCTGTTTCCTAGTGCCGGTTTGAAGTTCCTGCAGTTTTCAGTGTAAAACCGAGTTGAAGCTCGTACCTACCCATATATATGTATTGTGTGGAATTTGCAAGTGAAAAGAAACTTTGTGTTCCCAACAATCTAGGTGAAGGACGGCTTTCACACACACTTATCTCTCAGAAGAGAGCATGTGGAGAGACGATCGTTCATCCAGCACAAAGGGAACGGGTTGCAGGAGAAACTTTTACTCTGGTTTCTCAGTCTGTTTCCTAGTGACGGTTTGAAGTTACTGCAGTTTTCACTGTAAAACCGAGTTGGAACTTGTACATCCCCATATATATATATGGAGTGGAGTTTGCAACTGAAAAGAAACTTTGTGTTCCCAACAAGCTAGATGAATGACGGCTTTCACACACACGTATTTCTCAGACCTGAGCATGTGGAGAGACGTTCGTTCATCTAGCACAAAGGGAACGGGTTGCAGGAGAAACTTTTACTCTGGTTTCTCAGTCTGTTTCCTAGTGCCGGTTTGAAGTTCCTGCAGCTTTCACTGTAAAACCGAGTTGGAGCTCCTACCTACCCATACATATGTATGGAGTGGAGTATGAATGTGAAAAGAAACTTTGTGTTCCCAACAAGTTATGTGAAGGACGGATTTCACACACACATATCTCTCACAACTGAGCATGTGGAGAGATGTTCGTTCATCTAGCACAAAAAGAACGGGTTGCAGGAGAAACTTTTTCTCGGGTTTCTCTGTCTGTTTCCTAGTGCCGATTTGAAGTTCCTGCAGTTTTCACTGTAAAACCGAGTTGGTGCTAGTACCTCCCCATATATTTGTATGGAGTGGAGTTTGCCACTGAAAAGAATCTTGTTTTCCCAACAAGCTATGTGAAGGACGGCTTTCACACAAACTTATCTCTCAAAACAGAGCATGTGGAGAGACGATCGTTCATCTAGCACAAAGGGAACGGGTTGCAGGAGAAACTTTTACTCTGGTCTCTCAGTCTGTTTCCTAGTGCTGAATTGAAGTTCCTGAATTTTTCACTATAAAAACGATTTGGAGCTCGAACATCCCCATATATATATATGGCGTAGAGATTGCAAGTGAAAAGAAACTTTGTGTTCCCAACAAGCTAGTTGAAGGAAGGCTTTCACAAACAATTATCTCTCAGAACTGAGCATGTGGAGAGACGTTCGTTCATCTAGCACAAAGGGAACGCGTATCAGAAGAAACATTTACTCTGGATTCTCAGTCTGTTTCCTAGTGACGGTTTGAAGTTACTGCAGTTTTCACTGTAAAACCGAGTTGGAGCTTGTACCTCCCCATATATATGTATGGAGTGGAGTTTGCAAGTGAAACAAAACTTTGTGTTTCCAACAAGCTAGATGAAGTGCTGCTTTCACACACACGTATTTCTCAGAACTGAGCATGTGGAGAGACGTTCGTTCATCTAGCACAAAGGGAACGGGTTGCAGGAGAAAATTTTAGTGTGGTTTCTCAGTCTGTTTCCTAGTGCCGTTTTGAAGTTCCTGCAGTTTTCTCTGTAAAACCGAGTTGGAGCTCGTACCTCCCCATAAATATGTATGGAGTGGAGTTGGCAACTGAATAGAAACTTTGTGTTCCCAACACGCTGGGTGAAGGACGGCTTTCACTCACAGTTATCTCTCAGAACTGAGCGTGTGGAGAGACGTTCGTTCATCTAGCACAAAGGAAAGGTTTGCAGGAGAAACTTTTATTCTGGTTTCTTAGTCTGTTTCCTAGTGCCGGTTTGGAGTTCCTGCATTTTTCACTGTAAAAGCGAGTTGGAGCTTGTACATCCCCATATATATGTATGGAGTGGAGTTGGCAACTGAATAGAAACTTTGTGTTCCCAACAATCTACGTGAATGACGGCTTTCACTCACAGTTACCTCTCAGAACAGAGCGTGGGGAGAGACGTTCGTTCATCTAGCACAAAGGAACGGGCTGCAGGAGATACTTTTACTCTGGTTTCTCAGTCTGTTTCCTAGTGCCGGATTGAAGTTCCTGCAGTTTTCACAGTAAAACAGAGTTGAGCTAGTACCTCCCAGTATATATGTATGGAGTGGAGTTTGCAACTGAAAAAAAACTTTGGGATTTCAACAAGCTAGGTGAAGGACGGCTTTCACACACACTTATCTCTCAGAACTGAGCATGTGGAGAGACGTTCGTTCATGTAGCACAAAGGGAACGGGTTGCAGGGGAAACTTTTAATCTGGTTTCTCAGTCTGTTTCCTAATGCCGGTTTAAAGTTCCTGAGTTGTGAATGTAAAACCGACATGAATATAGTACCACCCCATATATATGTGTGAAGTGGAGTTTGCAACTGAAAAGAAACTTTGTGTTCCCAACAAGCTAGGTGAATGACGGCTTTCACACACACTTATCTCTCAGAACTGAGCATGTGGAGAGACGTTCGTTCATCTAGCACAAAGGGAACGGGTTGCAGGAGAAACTTTTACTCTAGTCTCTCAGTCTGTTTCCTAGTGCCGGTGTGAATTTACTGATGTATTCACTGAAAAACCGAGTTGGAGCTCGTACCTCCCCATACATATTTATGGAGTGGAGTTTGAATGTGAAAAGTAACTTTGTGTTCCCAACAAGTTATGTGAAGGACGGTTTTCAATCACACTTATGTCTCAGAACTGAGCATGTGGAGAGACGTTCGTTCATCTAGCAAAAAGGGAACGCGTTGCAGGAGAAACTAATACTCTGGACTCTCAGTCTGTTTCCTAGTGACGATATGAAGTTACTGCAGTTTTCACTGTAAAACCGAGTTGGAGCTCGTACCTCCCCATATATATGTATGGAGTGGATTTGCAACTGAAAAGAACCTTTGTGTTCCCAACAAGATAGGGGAAGGACTGCTTTCACACACTGTTCTCTCTCACAACTGAGCATGTGGAGAGACGTTCGTTCATCTAGCACAAAAAGAACGGGTTGCAGGAGAAATTTTACTCGGGTTTCTCTGTCTGTTTCCTAGTGCCGGTTTGAAATTCCTGCAGTTTTCTCTGTAAAACCGAGTTGGTGCTAATACATCCCCATATATATGTATGGAGTGGAGTTTGCCACTGAAAAGAAACTTTGTGTTCCCAACAAGCTAGGAGAAGGACGGCTTTCACACACAATTAACTCTCAGAACAGAGCATGTGGAGAGACGTTCGTTCATCTAGCACAAAGGGAACGGGTTGCAGGAGAAACTTTTGTCTGGTTTCTCAGTCTGTTTCCTAGTGCCAGTTTTAAGTTCCTGCAGTTTTCACTGTCAAACCGAGTTGGAGATCGTACCTTCCCATATATATGTATGGAGTGGTGTTTTCAAGTGAAAAAAACATTGTGTTCCCAACAAGCTAGGTGAAGGAAGGATTTCACACACAATTATCTCTCAGAACTGAGCATGTGGAGAGACTTTCGTTCATCTAGCACAAAGGGAACGTGTTGGAGGAGAAATTGTACTCAGGATTCTCAGTCTGTTTCCTAGTGCCGGGTTGAAGTTCCTTCAATTTTCACTGTAAATCCGTGTTGGAGCTCGTACTTCCCCATATATATGTATGGAGTGGAGTTTGCAACTGAAAAGAAAGTTTGTTTTCCCAACAAGCTAGGTGAAGGACGGCTTTCACACACACTTATCTGTCAGAATTGAGCATGTTGAGAGACGTTCTTTCATCTAGCACAAACGTAAAAAGTTGCAGGAGAAACTTTTACTCTGGTTTCCAAATCTGTTTCCTACTACCGGTATGAAGTTCTTGCAGTTTTCACTGTAAAACCGAGTTGGAGCTAGTACCACCCCATATATATGTATGGATTTGTGTTGGCAACTGAAAAGATACTTTGTGTTCCCTACAAGCTAGGTGAAGGACGGCTTTCACTCACAGTTTTCTCTCAGAACTGAGCGTGTGGAGAGACGATCGTTCATCTAGCACAAAGGGAAGCCGTTGCAGGAGAAACTTTTACTCTGTATTCTCAGTCTGTTTCCTAGTGCCGGTTTCAAGTTCCTGAGTTTTCAATGTAAAACAGAGATGAAGATAGTTCCACTCCATATATATGTGTGGAGTGGAGTTTGCAACTGAAAAGAAACTTTGATTTCCCAACAAGCTATGTGAATGACATCTTTCACTCACACTTATTTCTCAGAACTGAGCATGTGGAGAGAAGTTCGTTCATCTAGCACATAGGGAACGGGTTGCAGGTGAAACATTTACTCTAGTCTCTTAGTCTGTTTCCTAGTGACGGTTTGAAGTTACTGCAGTTTTCACTGTAAAACCGATTTGGAGCTTGTACCTCCTCATATATATGTATGGAGTGGAGTTTGCAAGTGAAAAAAAACTTTGTGTTTCCAACAAGCTAGATGAAGGGCGGCTTTCACACACACGTATTTCTCAGAACTGAGCATGTGGAGAGACGTTCGTTCATCTAGCACAAAGGGAACGGGTTGCAGGAGAAAATTTTATTGTGGTTTCTCAGTCTGTTTCCTAGTGCCGTTTTGAAGTTCCTGCAGTTTTTCTCTGTAAAACCGAGTTGGAGCTCGTACCTCCCCATATATATGTATGGAGTGGAGTTTGCAAGTAAAAAAAACTTTGTGTTCCCAACAAGCTAGGTGAAGGACGGCTTTCACACACACTTATCTCTCAGAACTGAGCATGTGGAGGGACGTTCGTTCATCTAGCACAAAGGGAAAGGTTTGCAGGAGAAACATTTAGTCTGGTTTCTCAGTCTGTTTCCTAGTGCCAGGTTAAAGTTCCTGCAGTTTTCACTGTAAAATCGAGTTGGAGCACGTACCTCCCCATATATATGTATGGAGAGGTGTTTGCAACTGAAAAGAAACTTTGTGATCCCAACAAGCTAGGTGAAGGACGGCTTTCACACACAATTATCTCTCAGAAATGAGCACGTTGCTGAGACGTAAGTTCATCTAGCACAAAGGGAACGGGTTGCAGGAGAAACTTTTACTCTATTTTCTCAGTCTGTTTCCTAGTGCCGGTTTGAAGTTCCTGAAATTTTTACTGTAAAACCGAGTTGGTGCTAGTACCACCCCATATATATATGGAGTGGAGTTTGCAAGTGAAAAGAAACTTTGTGTTCCCAACAAGCTATGTGAAGGACGGTATTCACACACACTTATCTCTCAGAACTGAGCATGTGGAGAGACGTTCGTTCATCTAGCACAATGGAACGCGTTGCAGGAGAAACTTCTACTCTGTTTTCTCAGTCTGTTTCCTAGTGCCGGTTTCAAGTTCCTGAGTTTTCAATGTAAAACAGAGATGAAGATAGTTCCACCCCATATATATGTGTGGATTGGAGTTTGCAACTGAAAAGAAACTTTGATTTCTCAACAAGTTGGTGAATGACGGCTTTCACTCACACTTATCTCTCAGAACTGAGCATGTGGAGAGACGTTCGTTCATCTAGCACAATGGAACGCGTTGCAGGAGAAACTTTTACTCTGTTTTCTCAGTCTGTTTCCTAGTGCCGTTTTCAAGTTCCTGAGTTTTCAATGTAAAACAGAGATGAAGATAGTTCCAACCCATATATATGTGTGGAGTGGAGTTTGCAACTGAAAAGAAACTTTGATTTCTCAACAAGTTAGGTGAATGACGGCTTTCACTCACACTTTTCTCTCAGAACTGAGCATGTGGAGAGAAGTTCGTTCATCTAGCACAAAGGGAACGGGTTGCAGGAGAAACTTTTACTCTAGACTCTTAGTCTGTTTCCTAGTGCCGGTTTGAAGTTACTGCAGTATTCACTGAAAAAACGAGTTGGAGCTCGTACCTCCCCATACATATGTACGGAGTGGAGTATGAATGTGAAAAGAAACATTGTGTTCCCAACAAGATATGTGAAGGACGGATTTCACACACACATATCTCTCACAACTGAGCATGTGGAGAGATGTTCGTTCATCTAGCACAAAAAGAACGGGTTGCAGGAGAAACTTTTACTCGGGTTTCTCTGTCTGTTTCCTAGTGCCGGTTTGAAGTTCCTGCAGTTTTCACTGTAAAACAAAGTTGGTGCTAGTACCTCCCCATATATTTGTATGGAGTGGAGTTTGCCACTGAAAAGAATCTTTGTGTTCCCAACAAGCTATGTGAAGGACGGCTTTCACACAAACTTATCTCTCAGAACAGAGCATGTGGAGAGACGTTCGTTCATCTAGCACAAAGGGAACGGGTTGCAGGAGAAACTTTTACTCTGGTCTCTCAGTCTGTTTCCTAGTGCTGAATTGAAGTTCCTGAATTTTTCACTATAAAACCGAGTTGGAGCTCGAACATCCCCATACATATATATGGAGTAGAAATTGCAAGTGAAAAGAAACTTTGTGTTCCCAACAAGCTAGTTGAAGGAAGGCTTTCACAAACACTTATCTCTCAGAACTGAGCATGTGGAGAGACGTTCGTTCATCTAGCAGAAAGGGAACGCGAATCAGGAGAAACATTTACTCTGGTTTCTCAGTCTGTTTCCTAGTGACGGTTTGAAGTTACTGCAGTTTTCACTGTAAAACCGAGTTGGAGCTTCTACCTCCCCATATATATGTATGGAGTGGAGTTTGCAAGTGAAAAAAAACTTTGTGTTTCCAACAAGCTAGATGACGTGCGGCTTTCACACACACGTATTTCTCAGAACTGAGCATGTGGAGAGACGTTCGTTCATCTAGCACAAAGGGAACGGGTTGCAGGAGAAAATTTTATTGTGGTTTCTCAGTCTGTTTCCTAGTGCCGTTTTGAAGTTCCTGCAGTTTTCTCTGTAAAACCAAGTTGGAGCTCGTACCTCCCCATATATATGTATGGAGTGGTGTTTGCAAGTGAAAAAAACTTTGTGTTCCCAACAAGCTAGGTGAAGGACGGCTTTCACACACACTTATCTCTCAGAACTGAGCATGTGGAGAGACGTTCGTTCATCTAGCACAAAGGGAACGGGTTGCAGGAGAAACTTTTACTCTAGTCTCTCAGTCTGTTTCCTAGTGCCGGTGTGAATTTACTGATGTATTCACTGAAAAACCGAGTTGGAGCTCGTACCTCCCCATACATATTTATGGAGTGGAGTTTGAATGTGAAAAGTAACTTTGTGTTCCCAACAAGTTATGTGAAGGACGGTTTTCAATCACACTTATGTCTCAGAACTGAGCATGTGGAGAGACGTTCGTTCATCTAGCAAAAAGGGAACGCTTTGCAGGAGAAACTAATACTCTGGACTCTCAGTCTGTTTCCTAGTGACGATATGAAGTTACTGCAGTTTTCACTGTAAAACCGAGTTGGAGCTCGTACCTCCCCATATATATGTATGGAGTGGATTTTGCAACTGAAAAGAACCTTTGTGTTCCCAACAAGATAGGGGAAGGACTGCTTTCACACACTGTTCTCTCTCACAACTGAGCATGTGGAGAGACGTTCGTTCATCTAGCACAAAGGGAACGGGTTGCAGGAGAAACTTTTGTCTGGTTTCTCAGTCTGTTTCCTAGTGCCAGTTTTAAGTTCCTGCAGTTTTCACTGTCAAACCGAGTTGGAGATCGTACCTTCCCATATATATGTATGGAGTGGTGTTTTCAAGTGAAAAAAACATTGTGTTCCCAACAAGCTAGGTGAAGGAAGGATTTCACACACAATTATCTCTCAGAACTGAGCATGTGGAGAGACTTTCGTTCATCTAGCACAAAGGGAACGTGTTGGAGGAGAAATTGTACTCAGGATTCTCAGTCTGTTTCCTAGTGCCGGGTTGAAGTTCCTTCAATTTTCACTGTAAATCCGTGTTGGAGCTCGTACTTCCCCATATATATGTATGGAGTGGAGTTTGCAACTGAAAAGAAAGTTTGTTTTCCCAACAAGCTAGGTGAAGGACGGCTTTCACACACACTTATCTGTCAGAATTGAGCATGTTGAGAGACGTTCGTTCATCTAGCACAAACGTAAAAAGTTGCAGGAGAAACTTTTACTCTGGTTTCCAAATCTGTTTCCTAGTACCGGTATGAAGTTCTTGCAGTTTTCACTGTAAAACCGAGTTGGAGCTAGTACCACCCCATATATATGTATGGAGTTGTGTTGGCAACTGAAAAGATACTTTGTGTTCCCTAAAAGCTAGGTGAAGGACGGCTTTCACTCACAGTTTTCTCTCAGAACTGAGCGTGTGGAGAGACGATCGTTCATCTAGCACAAAGGGAAGCCGTTGCAGGAGAAACTTTTACTCTGTATTCTCAGTCTGTTTCCTAGTGCCGGTTTCAAGTTCCTGAGTTTTCAATGTAAAACAGAGATGAAGATAGTTCCACCCCATATATATGTGTGGAGTGGAGTTTGCAACTGAAAAGAAACTTTGATTTCCCAACAAGCTATGTGAATGACATCTTTCACTCACACTTATTTCTCAGAACTGAGCATGTGGAGAGAAGTTCGTTCATCTAGCACATAGGGAACGGGTTGCAGGTGAAACATTTACTCTAGTCTCTTAGTCTGTTTCCTAGTGACGGTTTGAAGTTACTGCAGTTTTCACTGTAAAAACCGATTTGGAGCTTGTACCTCCTCATATATATGTATGGAGTGGAGTTTGCAAGTGAAAAAAAACTTTGTGTTTCCAACAAGCTAGATGAAGGGCGGCTTTCACACACACGTATTTCTCAGAACTGAGCATGTGGAGAGACGTTCGTTCATCTAGCACAAAGGGAACGGGTTGCAGGAGAAAATTTTATTGTGGTTTCTCAGTCTGTTTCCTAGTGCCGTTTGAAGTTCCTGCAGTTTTCTCTGTAAAACCGAGTTGGAGCTCGTACCTCCCCATATATATGTATGGAGTGGAGTTTGCAAGTAAAAAAAACTTTGTGTTCCCAACAAGCTAGGTGAAGGACGGCTTTCACACACACTTATCTCTCAGAACTGAGCATGTGGAGGGACGTTCGTTCATCTAGCACAAAGGGAAAGGTTTGCAGGAGAAACATTTAGTCTGGTTTCTCAGTCTGTTTCCTAGTGCCAGGTTAAAGTTCCTGCAGTTTTCACTGTAAAACCGAGTTGGAGCACGTACCTCCCCATATATATGTATGGAGAGGTGTTTGCAACTGAAAAGAAACTTTGTGATCCCAACAAGCTAGGTGAAGGACGGCTTTCACACACAATTATCTCTCAGAAATGAGCACGTTGCTGAGACGTAAGTTCATCTAGCACAAAGGGAACGGGTTGCAGGAGAAACTTTTACTCTATTTTCTCAGTCTGTTTCCTAGTGCCGGTTTGAAGTTCCTGAAATTTTTACTGTAAACCGAGTTGGTGCTAGTACCACCCCATATATATATATGGAGTGGAGTTTGCAAGTGAAAAGAAACTTTGTGTTCCCAACAAGCTATGTGAAGGACGGTATTCACACACACTTATCTCTCAGAACTGAGCATGTGGAGAGTCGTTCGTTCATCTAGCACAATGGAACGCGTTGCAGGAAAAACTTCTACTCTGTTTTCTCAGTCTGTTTCCTAGTGCCGGTTTCAAGTTCCTGAGTTTTCAATGTAAAACAGAGATGAAGATAGTTCCACCCCATATATATGTGTGGATTGGAGTTTGCAACTGAAAAGAAACTTTGATTTCTCAACAAGTTGGTGAATGACGGCTTTCACTCACACTTATCTCTCAGAACTGAGCATGTGGAGAGACGTTCGTTCATCTAGCACAATGGAACGCGTTGCAGGAGAAACTTTTACTCTGTTTTCTCAGTCTGTTTCCTAGTGCCGTTTTCAAGTTCCTGAGTTTTCAATGTAAAACAGAGATGAAGATAGTTCCAACCCATATATATGTGTGGAGTGGAGTTTGCAACTGAAAAGAAACTTTGATTTCTCAACAAGTTAGGTGAATGACGGCTTTCACTCACACTTTTCTCTCAGAACTGAGCATGTGGAGAGAAGTTCGTTCATCTAGCACAAAGGGAACGGGTTGCAGGAGAAACTTTTACTCTAGACTCTTAGTCTGTTTCCTAGTGCCGGTTTGAAGTTACTGCAGTATTCACTGAAAAAACGAGTTGGAGCTCGTACCTCCCCATACATATGTACGGAGTGGAGTATGAATGTGAAAAGAAACATTGTGTTCCCAACAAGATATGTGAAGGACGGATTTCACACACACATATCTCTCACAACTGAGCATGTGGAGAGATGTTCGTTCATCTAGCACAAAAAGAACGGGTTGCAGGAGAAACTTTTACTCGGGTTTCTCTGTCTGTTTCCTAGTGCCGGTTTGAAGTTCCTGCAGTTTTCACTGTAAAACAAAGTTGGTGCTAGTACCTCCCCATATATTTGTATGGAGTGGAGTTTGCCACTGAAAAGAATCTTTGTGTTCCCAACAAGCTATGTGAAGGACGGCTTTCACACAAACTTATCTCTCAGAACAGAGCATGTGGAGAGACGTTCGTTCATCTAGCACAAAGGGAACGGGTTGCAGGAGAAACTTTTACTCTGGTCTCTCAGTCTGTTTCCTAGTGCTAAATTGAAGTTCCTGAATTTTTCACTATAAAACCGAGTTGGAGCTCGAACATCCCCATACATATATATGGAGTAGAAATTGCAAGTGAAAAGAAACTTTGTGTTCCCAACAAGCTAGTTGAAGGAAGGCTTTCACAAACACTTATCTCTCAGAACTGAGCATGTGGAGAGACGTTCGTTCATCTAGCAGAAAGGGAACGCGTATCAGGAGAAACATTTACTCTGGTTTCTTAGTCTGTTTCCTAGTGACGGTTTGAAGTTACTGCAGTTTTCACTGTAAAACCGAGTTGGAGCTTCTACCTCCCCATATATATGTATGGAGTGGAGTTTGCAAGTGAAAAAAAACTTTGTGTTTCCAACAAGCTAGATGACGTGCGGCTTTCACACACACGTATTTCTCAGAACTGAGCATGTGGAGAGACGTTCGTTCATCTAGCACAAAGGGAACGGGTTGCAGGAGAAAATTTTATTGTGGTTTCTCAGTCTGTTTCCTAGTGCCGTTTTGAAGTTCCTGCAGTTTTCTCTGTAAAACCAAGTTGGAGCTCGTACCTCCCCATATATATGTATGGAGTGGTGTTTGCAAGTGAAAAAAACTTTGTGTTCCCAACAAGCTAGGTGAAGGACGGCTTTCACACACACTTATCTCTCAGAACTGAGCATGTGGAGAGACGTTCGTTCATCTAGCACAAAGGGAACGGGTTGCAGGAGAAACTTTTACTCTAGTCTCTCAGTCTGTTTCCTAGTGCCGGTGTGAATTTACTGATGTATTCACTGAAAAACCGAGTTGGAGCTCGTACCTCCCCATACATATTTATGGAGTGGAGTTTGAATGTGAAAAGTAACTTTGTGTTCCCAACAAGTTATGTGAAGGACGGTTTTCAATCACACTTATGTCTCAGAACTGAGCATGTGGAGAGACGTTCGTTCATCTAGCAAAAAGGGAACGCTTTGCAGGAGAAACTAATACTCTGGACTCTCAGTCTGTTTCCTAGTGACGATATGAAGTTACTGCAGTTTTCACTGTAAAACCGAGTTGGAGCTCGTACCTCCCCATATATATGTATGGAGTGGATTTTGCAACTGAAAAGAACCTTTGTGTTCCCAACAAGATAGGGGAAGGACTGCTTTCACACACTGTTCTCTCTCACAACTGAGCATGTGGAGAGACGTTCGTTCATCTAGCACAAAAAGAACGGGTTGCAGGAGAAATTTTACTCGGGTTTCTCTGTCTGTTTCCTAGTGCCGGTTTGAAATTCCTGCAGTTTTCTCTGTAAAACCGAGTTGGTGCTAATACATCCCCATATATATGTATGGAGTGGAGTTTGCCACTGAAAAGAAACTTTGTGTTCCCAACAAGCTAGGAGAAGGACGGCTTTCACACACAATTAACTCTCAGAACAGAGCATGTGGAGAGACGTTCGTTCATCTAGCACAAAGGGAACGGGTTGCAGGAGAAACTTTTGTCTGGTTTCTCAGTCTGTTTCCTAGTGCCAGTTTTAAGTTCCTGCAGTTTTCACTGTCAAACCGAGTTGGAGATCGTACCTTCCCATATATATGTATGGAGTGGTGTTTTCAAGTGAAAAAAACATTGTGTTCCCAACAAGCTAGGTGAAGGAAGGATTTCACACACAATTATCTCTCAGAACTGAGCATGTGGAGAGACTTTCGTTCATCTAGCACAAAGGGAACGTGTTGGAGGAGAAATTGTACTCAGGATTCTCAGTCTGTTTCCTAGTGCCGGGTTGAAGTTCCTTCAATTTTCACTGTAAATCCGTGTTGGAGCTCGTACTTCCCCATATATATGTATGGAGTGGAGTTTGCAACTGAAAAGAAAGTTTGTTTTCCCAACAAGCTAGGTGAAGGACGGCTTTCACACACACTTATCTGTCAGAATTGAGCATGTTGAGAGACGTTCGTTCATCTAGCACAAACGTAAAAAGTTGCAGGAGAAACTTTTACTCTGGTTTCCAAATCTGTTTCCTAGTACCGGTATGAAGTTCTTGCAGTTTTCACTGTAAAACCGAGTTGGAGCTAGTACCACCCCATATATATGTATGGAGTTGTGTTGGCAACTGAAAAGATACTTTGTGTTCCCTAAAAGCTAGGTGAAGGACGGCTTTCACTCACAGTTTTCTCTCAGAACTGAGCGTGTGGAGAGACGATCGTTCATCTAGCACAAAGGGAAGCCGTTGCAGGAGAAACTTTTACTCTGTATTCTCAGTCTGTTTCCTAGTGCCGGTTTCAAGTTCCTGAGTTTTCAATGTAAAACAGAGATGAAGATAGTTCCACCCCATATATATGTGTGGAGTGGAGTTTGCAACTGAAAAGAAACTTTGATTTCCCAACAAGCTATGTGAATGACATCTTTCACTCACACTTATTTCTCAGAACTGAGCATGTGGAGAGAAGTTCGTTCATCTAGCACATAGGGAACGGGTTGCAGGTGAAACATTTACTCTAGTCTCTTAGTCTGTTTCCTAGTGACGGTTTGAAGTTACTGCAGTTTTCACTGTAAAACCGATTTGGAGCTTGTACCTCCTCATATATATGTATGGAGTGGAGTTTGCAAGTGAAAAAAAACTTTGTGTTTCCAACAAGCTAGATGAAGGGCGGCTTTCACACACACGTATTTCTCAGAACTGAGCATGTGGAGAGACGTTCGTTCATCTAGCACAAAGGGAACGGGTTGCAGGAGAAAATTTTATTGTGGTTTCTCAGTCTGTTTCCTAGTGCCGTTTTGAAGTTCCTGCAGTTTTCTCTGTAAAACCGAGTTGGAGCTCGTACCTCCCCATATATATGTATGGAGTGGAGTTTGCAAGTAAAAAAAACTTTGTGTTCCCAACAAGCTAGGTGAAGGACGGCTTTCACACACACTTATCTCTCAGAACTGAGCATGTGGAGGGACGTTCGTTCATCTAGCACAAAGGGAAAGGTTTGCAGGAGAAACATTTAGTCTGGTTTCTCAGTCTGTTTCCTAGTGCCAGGTTAAAGTTCCTGCAGTTTTCACTGTAAAACCGAGTTGGAGCACGTACCTCCCCATATATATGTATGGAGAGGTGTTTGCAACTGAAAAGAAACTTTGTGATCCCAACAAGCTAGGTGAAGGACGGCTTTCACACACAATTATCTCTCAGAAATGAGCACGTTGCTGAGACGTAAGTTCATCTAGCACAAAGGGAACGGGTTGCAGGAGAAACTTTTACTCTATTTTCTCAGTCTGTTTCCTAGTGCCGGTTTGAAGTTCCTGAAATTTTTACTGTAAAACCGAGTTGGTGCTAGTACCACCCCATATATATATATGGAGTGGAGTTTGCAAGTGAAAAGAAACTTTGTGTTCCCAACAAGCTATGTGAAGGACGGTATTCACACACACTTATCTCTCAGAACTGAGCATGTGGAGAGTCGTTCGTTCATCTAGCACAATGGAACGCGTTGCAGGAGAAACTTCTACTCTGTTTTCTCAGTCTGTTTCCTAGTGCCGGTTTCAAGTTCCTGAGTTTTCAATGTAAAACAGAGATGAAGATAGTTCCACCCCATATATATGTGTGGATTGGAGTTTGCAACTGAAAAGAAACTTTGATTTCTCAACAAGTTGGTGAATGACGGCTTTCACTCACACTTATCTCTCAGAACTGAGCATGTGGAGAGACGTTCGTTCATCTAGCACAATGGAACGCGTTGCAGGAGAAACTTTTACTCTGTTTTCTCAGTCTGTTTCCTAGTGCCGTTTTCAAGTTCCTGAGTTTTCAATGTAAAACAGAGATGAAGATAGTTCCAACCCATATATATGTGTGGAGTGGAGTTTGCAACTGAAAAGAAACTTTGATTTCTCAACAAGTTAGGTGAATGACGGCTTTCACTCACACTTTTCTCTCAGAACTGAGCATGTGGAGAGAAGTTCGTTCATCTAGCACAAAGGGAACGGGTTGCAGGAGAAACTTTTACTCTAGACTCTTAGTCTGTTTCCTAGTGCCGGTTTGAAGTTACTGCAGTATTCACTGAAAAAACGAGTTGGAGCTCGTACCTCCCCATACATATGTACGGAGTGGAGTATGAATGTGAAAAGAAACATTGTGTTCCCAACAAGATATGTGAAGGACGGATTTCACACACACATATCTCTCACAACTGAGCATGTGGAGAGATGTTCGTTCATCTAGCACAAAAAGAACGGGTTGCAGGAGAAACTTTTACTCGGGTTTCTCTGTCTGTTTCCTAGTGCCGGTTTGAAGTTCCTGCAGTTTTCACTGTAAAACAAAGTTGGTGCTAGTACCTCCCCATATATTTGTATGGAGTGGAGTTTGCCACTGAAAAGAATCTTTGTGTTCCCAACAAGCTATGTGAAGGACGGCTTTCACACAAACTTATCTCTCAGAACAGAGCATGTGGAGAGACGTTCGTTCATCTAGCACAAAGGGAACGGGTTGCAGGAGAAACTTTTACTCTGGTCTCTCAGTCTGTTTCCTAGTGCTAAATTGAAGTTCCTGAATTTTTCACTATAAAACCGAGTTGGAGCTCGAACATCCCCATACATATATATGGAGTAGAAATTGCAAGAGAAAAGAAACTTTGTGTTCCCAACAAGCTAGTTGAAGGAAGGCTTTCACAAACACTTATCTCTCAGAACTGAGCATGTGGAGAGACGTTCGTTCATCTAGCAGAAAGGGAACGCGTATCAGGAGAAACATTTACTCTGGTTTCTCAGTCTGTTTCCTAGTGACGGTTTGAAGTTACTGCAGTTTTCACTGTAAAACCGAGTTGGAGCTTCTACCTCCCCATATATATGTATGGAGTGGAGTTTGCAAGTGAAAAAAAACTTTGTGTTTCCAACAAGCTAGATGACGTGCGGCTTTCACACACACGTATTTCTCAGAACTGAGCATGTGGAGAGACGTTCGTTCATCTAGCACAAAGGGAACGGGTTGCAGGAGAAAATTTTATTGTGGTTTCTCAGTCTGTTTCCTAGTGCCGTTTTGAAGTTCCTGCAGTTTTCTCTGTAAAACCAAGTTGGAGCTCGTACCTCCCCATATATATGTATGGAGTGGTGTTTGCAAGTGAAAAAAACTTTGTGTTCCCAACAAGCTAGGTGAAGGACGGCTTTCACACACACTTATCTCTCAGAACTGAGCATGTGGAGAGACGTTCGTTCATCTAGCACAAAGGGAACGGGTTGCAGGAGAAACTTTTACTCTGGTCTCTCAGTCTGTTTCCTAGTGCTAAATTGAAGTTCCTGAATTTTTCACTATAAAACCGAGTTGGAGCTCGAACATCCCCATACATATATATGGAGTAGAAATTGCAAGAGAAAAGAAACTTTGTGTTCCCAACAAGCTAGTTGAAGGAAGGCTTTCACAAACACTTATCTCTCAGAACTGAGCATGTGGAGAGACGTTCGTTCATCTAGCAGAAAGGGAACGCGTATCAGGAGAAACATTTACTCTGGTTTCTCAGTCTGTTTCCTAGTGACGGTTTGAAGTTACTGCAGTTTTCACTGTAAAACCGAGTTGGAGCTTCTACCTCCCCATATATATGTATGGAGTGGAGTTTGCAAGTGAAAAAAAACTTTGTGTTTCCAACAAGCTAGATGACGTGCGGCTTTCACACACACGTATTTCTCAGAACTGAGCATGTGGAGAGACGTTAGTTCATCTAGCACAAAGGGAACGGGTTGCAGGAGAAAATTTTATTGTGGTTTCTCAGTCTGTTTCCTAGTGCCGTTTTGAAGTTCCTGCAGTTTTCTCTGTAAAACCAAGTTGGAGCTCGTACCTCCCCATATATATGTATGGAGTGGTGTTTGCAAGTGAAAAAAAACTTTGTGTTCCCAACAAGCTAGGTGAAGGACGGCTTTCACACACACTTATCTCTCAGAACTGAGCATGTGGAGAGACGTTCGTTCATCTAGCAAAAAGGGAACGGGATGCAGGGGAAACTCTTACTCTGATTTCTCAGTCTGTTTCCTAGTGCAGGTTTGAAGTTCCTGCAGTTTTCACTGTAAAACCGAGTTGGAGCTAGTATCTCCCCATATATATGTATGGAGTTGTGTTGGCATCTGAAAAGAAACTTTGTGTTCCCAACAAGCTAGGTGAAGGACGGCTTTCACACACACTTATCTGTCAGAACTGAGCATGTGGAGAGATGTTCGTTCATCTAGCACAAAGGGAACGCGTTTCAGTGGAAACATTTACACTGGTTTCTCACTCTGTTTCCTAGTGACGGTTTGAATTTACTGCAGTTTTCACTGTAAAACCGAGTTGGAGCACGTACCTCCCCATATATATGTATGGAGTGGTGTTTGCAACTGAAAAGAAACTTTGTGATCCCAACAAGCTAGGTGAAGGACGGCTTTCACACACAATTATCTCTCAGAAATTTGCATGTTGCAGAGACGTTCGTTTATCTAGCACAAAGGGAACGGGTTGCAGGAGAAACTTTTACTCTATTTTCTCAGTCTGTTTCCTAGTGCCGGTTTGAAGTTCCTGCAATTTTTACTGTAAAACCGAGTTGGTGCTAGTACCACCCCATATATATATATAGAGTGGAGTTTGCAAGTGAAAAAAAACTTTGTGTTCACAACATGCTATGTGAAGGACGGTATTCACACACACTTATCTCTCAGAACTGAGCATGTGGAGAGACGTTCGTTCATCTAGCACAATGGAACGCGTTGCAGGAGAAACTTTTACTCTGTTTTCTCAGTCTGTTTCCTAGTGCCGGTTTCAAGTTCCTGAGTTTTCAATGTAAAACAGAGATGAAGATAGTTCCACCACATATATATGTGTGGAGTGGAGTTTGCAACTGAAAAGAAACTTTGATTTCTCAACAAGTTAGGTGAATGACGGCTTTCACTCACACTTTTCTCTCAGAACTGAGCATGTGGAGAGAAGTTCGTTCATCTAGCACAAAGGGAACGGGTTGCAGGAGAAACTTTTACTCTAGACTCTTAGTCTGTTTCCTAGTGCCGGTTTGAAGTTACTGCAGTATTCACTGAAAAAACGAGTTGGAGCTCGTACCTCCCCATACATATGTATGGAGTGGAGTATGAATGTGAAAAGAAACTTTGTGTTCCCAACAAGTTATGTGAAGGACGGATTTCACACACACATATCTCTCACAACTGAGCATGTGGAGAGATGTTCGTTCATCTAGCACAAAAAGAACGGGTTGCAGGAGAAACTTTTACTCGTGTTTCTCTGTCTGTTTCCTAGTGCCGGTTTGAAGTTCCTGCAGTTTTCACTGTAAAACAGAGTTGGTGCTAGTAACTCCCAATATATTAGTATGGAGTGGAGTTTGCCACTGAAAAGAATCTTTGTGTTCCCAACAAGCTATGTGAAGGACGGCTTTCACACAAACTTATCTCTCAGAACAGAGCATGTGGAGAGACGTTCGTTCATCTAGCACAAAGGGAACGGGTTGCAGGAGAAACTTTACTCTGGTCTCTCAGTCTGTTTCCTAGTGCTAAATTGAAGTTCCTGAATTTTTCACTATAAAACCGAGTTGGAGCTCGAACATCCCCATACATATATATGGAGTAGAAATTGCAAGTGAAAAGAAACTTTGTGTTCCCAACAAGCTAGTTGAAGGAAGGCTTTCACAAACACTTATCTCTCAGAACTGAGCATGTGGAGAGACGTTCGTTCATCTAGCAGAAAGGGAACGCGTATCAGGAGAAACATTTACTCTGGTTTCTCAGTCTGTTTCCTAGTGACGGTTTGAAGTTACTGCAGTTTTCACTGTAAAACCGAGTTGGAGCTTCTACCTCCCCATATATATGTATGGAGTGGAGTTTGCAAGTGAAAAAAAACTTTGTGTTTCCAACAAGCTAGATGACGTGCGGCTTTCACACACACGTATTTCTCAGAACTGAGCATGTGGAGAGACGTTCGTTCATCTAGCACAAAGGGAACGGGTTGCAGGAGAAAATTTTATTGTGGTTTCTCAGTCTGTTTCCTAGTGCCGTTTTGAAGTTCCTGCAGTTTTCTCTGTAAAACCAAGTTGGAGCTCGTACCTCCCAATATATATGTATGGAGTGGTGTTTGCAAGTGAAAAAAACTTTGTGTTCCCAACAAGCTAGGTGAAGGACGGCTTTCACACACACTTATCTCTCAGAACTGAGCATGTGGAGAGACGTTCGTTCATCTAGCAAAAAGGGAACGGGATGCAGGGGAAACTCTTACTCTGGTTTCTCAGTCTGTTTCCTAGTGCAGGTTTGAAGTTCCTGCAGTTTTCACTGTAAAACCGTGTTGGAGCTAGTATCTCCCCATATATATGTATGGAGTTGTGTTGGCATCTGAAAAGAAACTTTGTGTTCCCAACAAGCTAGGTGAAGGACGGCTTTCACACACACTTATCTGTCAGAACTGAGCATGTGGAGAGACGTTCGTTCATCTAGCACAAAGGGAACGCGTTTCAGTGGAAACATTTACACTGGTTTCTCACTCTGTTTCCTAGTGACGGTTTGAATTTACTGCAGTTTTCACTGTAAAACCGAGTTGGAGCACGTACCTCCCCATATATATGTATGGAGTGGTGTTTGCAACTGAAAAGAAACTTTGTGATCCCAACAAGCTAGGTGAAGGACGGCTTTCACACACAATTATCTCTCAGAAATTTGCATGTTGCAGAGACGTTCGTTTATCTAGCACAAAGGGAACGGGTTGCAGGAGAAACTTTTACTCTATTTTCTCAGTCTGTTTCCTAGTGCCGGTTTGAAGTTCCTGCAATTTTTACTGTAAAACCGAGTTGGTGCTAGTACCACCCCATATATATATATGGAGTGGAGTTTGCAAGTGAAAAGAAACTTTGTGTTCACAACATGCTATGTGAAGGACGGTATTCACACACACTTATCTCTCAGAACTGAGCATGTGGAGAGACGTTCGTTCATCTAGCACAATGGAACGCGTTGCAGGAGAAACTTTTACTCTGTTTTCTCAGTCTGTTTCCTAGTGCCGGTTTCAAGTTCCTGAGTTTTCAATGTAAAACAGAGATGAAGATAGTTCCACCACATATATATGTGTGGAGTGGAGTTTGCAACTGAAAAGAAACTTTGATTTCTCAACAAGTTAGGTGAATGACGGCTTTCACTCACACTTTTCTCTCAGAACTGAGCATGTGGAGAGAAGTTCGTTCATCTAGCACAAAGGGAACGGGTTGCAGGAGAAACTTTTACTCTAGACTCTTAGTCTGTTTCCTAGTGCCGGTTTGAAGTTACTGCTGTATTCACTGAAAAAACGAGTTGGAGCTCGTACCTCCCCATACATATTTATGGAGTGGAGTATGAATGTGAAAAGAAACTTTGTGTTCCCAACAAGTTATGTGAAGGACGGATTTCACACACACTTATGTCTCAGAACTGAGCATGTGGAGAGACGTTCGTTCATCTAGCACAAAGGGAATGGGTTGCAGGAGAAACTTTTACTCTGGTCTCTCAGTCTGTTTCCTAGTGCTGAATTGAAGTTCCTGAATTTTTCACTATAAAACCGAGTTGGAGCTCGAACATCCCCATACATATATATGGAGTAGAAATTGCAAGTGAAAAGAAACTTTGTGTTCCCAACAAGCTAGTTGAAGGAAGGCTTTCACAAACACTTATCTCGCAGAACTGAGCATGTGGAGAGACGTTCGTTCATCTAGCACAAAGGGAACGGGTTGCAGGAGAAAATTTTATTGTGGTTTCTCAGTCTGTTTCCTAGTGCCGTTTTGAAGTTCCTGCAGTTTTCTCTGTAAAACCGAGTTGGAGCTCGTACCTCCCCATATATATGTATGGAGTGGTGTTTGCAAGTGAAAAAAACTTTGTGTTCCCAACAAGCTAGGTGAAGGACGGCTTTCACACACACTTATCTCTCAGAACTTAGCATGTGGAGAGACGTTCGTTCATCTAGCACAAAGGGAACGGGATGCAGGGGAAACTCTTACTCTGGTTTCTCAGTCTGTTTCCTAGTGCCGGTTTGAAGTTCCTGCAGTTCTCACAGTAAAACCGAGTTGGAGCTAGTATCTCCCCATATATATGTAAGGAGTTGTGTTGGCATCTGAAAAGAAACTTTGTGTTCACAACAAGCTAGGTGAAGGACGGCTTTCACACACACTTATCTCTCAGAACTGAGCATGTGGAGAGACGTTCGTTAATCTAGCACAGAGGGAACGCGTTTCAGGGGAAACATTTACTCTGGTTTCTCACTCTGTTTCTTGGTGACGGTTTGAATTTACTGCAGTTTTCACTGTAAAACCGAGTTGGAGCTCGTACCTCCCCATATATATGTATGGAGTGGAGTTTGCAAGTGAAAAGAAACTTTGTGTTCACAACAAGCTAGATGAAGGGCGGCTTTCACACACACGTATTTCTCAGAACTGAGCATGTGGAGAGACGGTCGTTCATCTAGCACAAAGGGAACGGTTTGCAGGAGAAACTTTCAGTCTGGTTTCTCAGTCTGTTTCCTAGTGCCGGTTTGAAGTTCCTGCAATTTTTACTGCAAAACCGAGTTGGTGCTTGTACCACCCCATAAATATTTATGGGGTGTAGTTTGCAACTGAAAAGAAACTTTGTGTTCCCAACAAGCTATGTGAAGGACGGTATTCACACACACTTATCTCTCAGAACTGAGCATGTGGAGAGACGTTCGTTCATCTAGCACAATGGAATTCTTTGCAGGAAAAACTTTTACTCTGTTTTCTAATTCTGTTTCCTAGTGCCGGTTTCAAGTTTCTGAGTTTTCAATGTAAAACAGAGATGAAGATAGTTCCACCCCATATATATGTGTGGAATGGTGTTTGCAAATGAAAATAAACTTTGATTTCCCAACAAGTTAGGTGAATGACGGCTTTCACTCACACTTTTCTCTCAGAACTGAGCATGTGGAGAGAAGTTCGTTCATCTAGCACAAAGGGAACGGGTTGCAGGAGAAACTTTTACTCTAGTCTCTCAGTCTGTTTCCTAGTGCCGGTTTGAAGTTACTGCAGTATTCACTGAAAAAACGAGTTGGAGCTCGTACCTCCCCATACATATGTATGGGGTGGAGTTTGAATGTGAAAAGAAACTTTGTGTTCCCAACAAGTTATGTGAAGGACGGATTTCACACACACTTATGTCTCAGAACTGAGCATGTGGAGAGACGTTCGTCCATCTAGCACAAAGGGAACGCGTTGCAGGATAAACTTATACTCTGGATTCTCAGTCTGTTTCCTTGTGACGGTTTTATAGTTACTGCAGTTTTCATTGTAATTTAGAGTTGGAGCTCGTACCTCCCCATATATATGTATGGAGTGGATTTTGCAACTGAAAAGAACCTTTGTGTTCCCAACAAGCTAGGTGAAGGACGGCTTTCACACACACTTACCTCTCAGAAGAGAGCATGTGGAGAGACGATCGTTCATCCAGCACAAAGGGAACGGGTTGCAGGAGAAACTTTTACTCTGGTATCTCAGTCTGTTTCCTAGTGACGGTTTGAAGTTACTGCAGTTTTCACTGTAAAACCGAGTTGGAGCTTGTACCTCCCCATATATATATTTATGGAGTGGAATTTGCAACTGAAAAGAAACTTTGTTTTCCCAACAAGCTAGATGAATGGCGGCTTTCACACACACGTATTTCTCAGATCTGAGCATGTGGAGAGACGTTCTTTCATCTAGCACAAAGGGAACGGGTTGCAGGAGAAACTTTTACTCTGGTTTCTCTGTCTGTTTCCTAGTGCCGGTTTGAAGTTCCTGCAGTTTTCACTGTAAAACCGAGTTGGAGCTCGTACCTACCCATATATATGTATGGAGTGGAGTTTGCAAGTGAAAAGAAACTTTGTGTTCCCAACAAGCTAGGTGAAGGACGGCTTTCACACACACCTGTCCCTCAGAACTGAGCATGTGGAAAGACGTTCGTTCATCTAGCACAAAGGGAACGGGTTGCAGGAGAAACATTTTCTCTGGTTTCTCGGTCTGTTTCCTAGTGCCGTTTTGAATTTCCTGCAGTTTTCAGTGTAAAACCGATTTGGAGTCGTACCACCTCATATATATTTATGGAGTGGAGTTTGTCACTGAAAAGAAACTTTGTGTTCCCAACAAGCTAGGTGAAGGAAGGCTTTCACACACAAATATCTCTCAGAACTGAGCATGTGGAGAGACGTTCATTCATCTAGCACAAAGGGAACGGGTTGCAGGAGAAACTTTTACTCTGGTTTCTCAGTCTGTTTCCTAGTGCCGGTTTCAAGTTCCTGAGTTTTCAATGTAAAACAGAGACGAAGATAGTTCCACCCCATATATATGTGTGGAGTGGAGTTTGCAACTGAAAAGAAACTTTGATTTCTCAACAAGTTAGGTGAATGACGGCTTTCACTCACACTTTTCTCTCAGAACTGAGCATGTGGAGAGAAGTTCGTTCATCTAGCACAAAGGGAACTGGTTGCAGGAGAAACTTTTACTCTAGACTCTTAGTCTGTTTCCTAGTGCCGGTTTGAAGTTACTGCAGTATTCACTGAAAAAACGATTTGGAGCTCGTACCTCCCCATTCATATGTATGGAGTGGAGTATGAATGTGAAAAGAAACTTTGTGTTCCGAACAAGATATGTGAAGGACGGATTTCACACACACATATCTCTCACAACTGAGCATGTGGAGAGATGTTCGTTCATCTAGCACAAAAAGAACGGGTTGCAGGAGAAACTTTTACTCGGGTTTCTCTGTCTGTTTCCTAGTGCCGGTTTGAAGTTCCTGCAGTTTTCACTGTAAAACAGAGTTGGTGCTAGTACCTCCCCATATATTTGTACGGAGTGGAGTTTGCCACTGAAAAGAATCTTTGTGTTCCCAACAAGCTATGTGAAGGACGGCTTTCACACAAACTTATCTCTCAGAACAGAGCATGTGGAGAGACGTTCGTTCATCTAGCACAAAGGGAACGGGTTGCAGGAGAAACTTTTACTCTGGTCTCTCAGTCTGTTTCCTAGTGCTGAATTGAAGTTCCTGAATTTTTCACTATAAAACCGATTTGTAGCTCGAACATCCCCATACATATATATGGAGTAGAAATTGCAAGTGAAAAGAAACTTTGTGTTCCCAACAAGCTAGTTGAAGGAAGGCTTTCACAAACACTTATTTCTCAGAACTGAGCATGTGGAGAGACGTTCGTTCATCTAGCACAAAGGGAACGCGTATCAGGAGAAACATTTACTCTGGTTTCTCAGTCTGTTTCCTAGTGACGGTTTGAATTTACTGCAGTTTTCAATGTAAAACCGAGTTGGAGCTTCTACCTCCCCATATATATGTATGGAGTGGAGTTTGCAAGTGAAAAAAAACTTTGTGTTTCCAACAAGCTAGATGACGTGCGGCTTTCACACACACGTATTTCTCAGAACTGAGCATGTGGAGAGAAGTTCGTTCATCTAGCACAAAGGGAACGGGTTGCAGGAGAAAATTTTATTGTGGTTTCTCAGTCTGTTTCCTAGTGCCGTTTTGAAGTTCCTGCAGTTTTCTCTGTAAAACCGAGTTGGAGCTCGTACCTCCCCATATATATGTATGGAGTGGTGTTTGCAAGTGAAAAAAACTTTGTGTTCCCAACAAGCTAGGTGAAGGACGGCTTTCACACACACTTATCTCTCAGAACTGAGCATGTGGAGAGACGTTCGTTCATCTAGCAAAAAGGGAACGGGATGCAGGGGAAACTTTTACTCTGGTTTCTCAGTCTGTTTCCTAGTGCCGGTTTGAAGTTCCTGCAGTTTTCACTGTAAAACCGAGTTGGAGCTAGTATCTCCCCATATATATGTATGGAGTTGTGTTGGCATCTGAAAAGAAACTTTGTGTTCCCAACAAGCTAGGTGAAGGACGGCTTTCACACACACTTATCTGTCAGAACTGAGCATGTGGAGAGACGTTCGTTCATCTAGCACAAAGGGAACGCGTTTCAGTGGAAACATTTACACTGGTTTCTCACTGTGTTTCCTAGTGACGGTTTGAATTTACTGCAGTTTTCACTGTAAAACCGAGTTGGAGCACGTACCTCCCCATATATATGTATGGAGTGGCGTTTGCAACTGAAAAGAAACTTTGTGATCCCAACAAGCTAGGTGAAGGACGGCTTTCACACACAATTATCTCTCAGAAATTAGCATGTTGCAGAGACGTTCGTTCATCTAGCACAAAGGGAACGGGTTGCAGGAGAAACTTTTACTCTATTTTCTCAGTCTGTTTCCTAGTGCCGGTTTGAAGTTCCTGCAGTTTTCTCTGTAAAACCGAGTTGGAGCTCGTACCTCCCCATATATATGTATGGAGTGGAGTTTGCAAGTGAAAAAAACTTTGTGTTCCCAACAAGCTAGGTGAAGGACGGCTTTCACACACACTTATCTCTCAGAACTGAGCATGTGGAGGGACGTTCGTTCATCTAGCACAAAGGGAAAGGTTTGCAGTAGAAACATTTAGTCTGGTTTCTCAGTCTGTTTCCTAGTGCCAGGTTAAAGTTCCTGCAGTTTTCACTGTAAAACCGAGTTGGAGCACGTACCTCCCCATATATATGTATGGAGTGGTGTTTGCAACTGAAAAGAAACTTTGTGATCCCAAGAAGCTAGGTGAAGGACGGCTTTCACACACAATTATCTCTCAGAAATGAGCATGTTGCTGAGACGTTCGTTCATCTAGCACAATGGGAACGGGTTGCAGGAGAAACTTTTACTCTATTTTCTCAGTCTGTTTCCTAGTGCCGGTTTGAAGTTCCTGCAATTTTTACTGTAAAACCGAGTTGGTGCTAGTACCACCCCATATATATATATGGAGTGGAGTTTGCAAGTGAAAAGAAACTTTGTGTTCCCAACAAGCTATGTGAAGGACGGTATTCACACACACTTATCTCTCAGAACTGAGCATGTGGAGAGACGTTCGTTCATCTAGCACAATGGAACGCGTTGCAGGAGAAACTTTTACTCTGTTTTCTCAGTCTGTTTCCTAGTGCCGGTTTCAAGTTCCTGAGTTTTCAATGTAAAACAGAGATGAAGATAGTTCCACCACATATATATGTGTGGAGTGGAGTTTGCAACTGAAAAGAAACTTTGATTTCTCAACAAGTTAGGTGAATGACGGCTTTCACTCACACTTTTCTCTCAGAACTGAGCATGTGGAGAGAAGTTCGTTCATCTTGCACAAAGGGAACGGGTTGCAGGAGAAACTTTTACGCTAGACTCTTAGTCTGTTTCCTAGTGCCGGTTTGAAGTTACTGCAGTATTCACTGAAAAAACGAGTTGGAGCTCGTACCTCCCCATACATATGTATGGAGTGGAGTATGAATGTGAAAAGAAACTTTGTGTTCCCAACAAGTTATGTGAAGGACGGATTTCACACACACATATCTCTCACAACTGAGTATGTGGAGAGATGTTCGTTCATCTAGCACAAAAAGAATGGGTTGCAGGAGAAACTTTTACTCGGGTTTATCTGTCTGTTTCCTAGTGCCGGTTTGAAGTTCCTGCAGTTTTCACTGTAAATCCGAGTTGGGGCTAGTAACTCCCCGTATATTTGTATGGAGTGGAGTTTGCCACTGAAAAGAATCTTTGTGTTCCCAACAAGCTATGTGAAGGACGGCTTTCACACAAACTTATCTCTCAGAACAGAGCATGTGGAGAGACGTTCGTTCATCTAGCACAAAGGGAACGCGTTTCAGTGGAAAAATTTACACTGGTTTCTCACTCTGTTTCCTAGTGACGGTTTGAATTTACTGCAGTTTTCACTGTAAAACCGAGTTGGAGCACGTACCTCCCCATATATATGTATGGAGTGGTGTTTGCAACTGAAAAGAAACTTTGTGATCCCAACAAGCTAGGTGAAGGACGGCTTTCACACACAATTATCTCTCAGAAATTAGCATGTTGCAGAGACGTTCGTTCATCTAGCACAAAGGGAACGGGTTGCAGGAGAAACTTTTACTCTATTTTCTCAGTCTGTTTCCTAGTGCCGGTTTGAAGTTCCTGCAATTTTTACTGTAAAACCGAGTTGGTGCTAGTACCACCCCATATATATATATGGAGTGGAGTTTGCAAGTGAAAAGAAACTTTGTGTTCCCAACAAGCTATGTGAAGGACGGTATTCACACACACTTATATCTCAGAACTGAGCATGTGGAGATACGTTCGTTCATCTAGCACAATGGAACGCGTTGCAGGAGAAACTTTTACTCTGTTTTCTCAGTCTGTTTCCTAGTGCCGGTTTCAAGTTCCTGATTTTTCAATGTAAAACAGAGATGAAGATAGTTCCACCACATATATATGTGTGGAGTGGAGTTTGCAACTGAAAAGAAACTTTGATTTCTCAACAAGTTAGGTGAATGACGGCTTTCACTCACACTTTTCTCTCAGAACTGAGCATGTGGAGAGAAGTTCGTTCATCTAGCACAAAGGGAACGTGTTGCAGGAGAAACTTTTACTCTAGACTCTTAGTCTGTTTCCTAGTGCCGGTTTGAAGTTACTGCAGTATTCACTGAAAAAACGAGTTGGAGCTCGTACCTCCCCATACATATGTATGGAGTGGAGTATGAATGTGAAAAGAAACTTTGTGTTCCCAACAAGTTATGTGAAGGACGGATTTCACACACACATATCTCTCACAACTGAGCATGTGGAGAGATGTTCGTTCATCTAGCACAAAAAGAACGGGTTGCAGGAGAAACTTTTACTCGGGTTTCTCTGTCTGTTTCCTAGTGCCGGTTTGAAGTTCCTGCAGTTTTCACTGTAAAACAGAGTTGGTGCTAGTAACTCCCCATATATTTGTATGGAGTGGAGTTTGCCACTGAAAAGAATCTTTGTGTTACCAACAAGATATGTGAAGGACGGCTTTCACACAAACTTATCTCTCAGAACAGAGCATGTGGAGAGACTTTCGTTCATCTAGCAAAAAGGGAATGGGTTGCAGGAGAAACTTTTACTCTGGTCTCTCAGTCTGTTTCCTAGTGCTGAATTGAAGTTCGTGAATTTTTCACTATAAAACCGAGTTGGAGCTCGAACATCCCCATACATATATATGGAGTAGAAATTGCAAGTGAAAAGAAACTTTGTGTTCCCAACAAGCTATGTGAAGGACGGCTTTCACACAAACTTATCTCGCAGAACTGAGCATGTGGAGAGACGTTCGTTCATCTAGCACAAAGGGAACGGGTTGCAGGAGAAAATTTTATTGTGGTTTCTCAGTCTGTTTCCTAGTGCCGTTTTGAAGTTCCTGCAGTTTTCTCTGTAAAACCGAGTTGGAGCTCGTATCTCCCCATATATATGTATGGAGTGGTGTGTGCAAGTGAAAAAAACTTTGTGTTCCCAACAAGCTAGGTGAAGGACGGCTTTCACACACACTTATCTCTCAGAACTGAGCATGTGGAGAGACGTTCGTTCATCTAGCACAAAGGGAACGGGATGCAGGGGAAACTCTTACTCTGGTTTCTCAGTCTGTTTCCTAGTGCCGGTTTGAAGTTCCTGCAGTTCTCACAGTAAAACAGAGTTGGAGCTAGTATCTCCCCATATATATTATGGAGTTGTGTTGGCATCTGAAAAGAAACTTTGTGTTCCCAACAAGCTAGGTGAAGGACGGCTTTCACACACACTTATCTCTCAGAACTGAGCATGTGGAGAGACGTTCGTTAATCTAGCACAGAGGGAACGCGTTTCAGGGGAAACATTTACTCTGGTTTCTCACTCTGTTTCTTGGTGACGGTTTGAATTTACTGCAGTTTTCACTGTAAAACCGAGTTGGAGCTCGTACCTCCCCATATATATGTATGGAGTGGAGTTTGCAAGTGAAAAGAAACTTTGTGTTCACAACAAGCTAGATGAAGGGCGGCTTTCACACACACGTATTTCTCAGAACTGAGCATGTGGAGAGACGGTCGTTCATCTAGCACAAAGGGAACGGTTTGCAGGAGAAACTTTCAGTCTGGTTTCTCAGTCTGTTTCCTAGTGCCGGTTTGAAGTTCCTGCAATTTTTACTACAAAACCGCGTTGGTGCTTTTACCACCCCATAAATATTTATGGGGTTTAGTTTGCAACTGAAAAGAAACTTTGTGTTCCCAACAAGCTATGTGAAGGACGGTATTCACACACACTTATCTCTCAGAACTGAGCATGTGGAGAGACGTTCGTTCATCTAGCACAATGGAATTCTTTGCAGGAGAAACTTTTACTCTGTTTTCTAATTCTGTTTCCTAGTGCCGGTTTCAAGTTCCTGAGTTTTCAATGTAAAACAGAGATGAAGATAGTTCCACCCCATATATATGTGTGGAATGGAGTTTGCAAATGAAAATAAACTTTGATTTCCCAACAAGTTAGGTGAATTACGGCTTTCAATCACAATTTTCTCTCAGAACTGAGCATGTGGAGAGAAGTTCGTTCATCTAGCACAAAGGGAACGGGTTGCAGGAGAAACTTTTACTCTAGTCTCTCAGTCTGTTTCCTAGTGCCGGTTTGAAGTTACTGCAGTATTCACTGAAAAAACGAGTTGGAGCTCGTACCTCCCCATACATATGTATGGGGTGGAGTTTGAATGTGAAAAGAAACTTTGTGTTCCCAACAAGTTATGTGAAGGACGGATTTCACACACACTTATGTCTCAGAACTGAGCATGTGGAGAGACGTTCGTTCATCTAGCACAAAAGGAACTCGTTGCAGGGGAACCTTATACTCTGGATTCTCAGTCTGTTTCCTTGTGACGGTTTTATAGTTACTGCAGTTTTCATTGTAATTTAGAGTTGGGGCTGGTACCTCCCCATATATATGTATGGAGTGGATTTTGCAACTGAAAAGAACCTTTGTGTTCCCAACAAGCTAGGTGAATGACGGCTTTCACACACTGTACTGTCTCACAACTGAGCATGTGGAGAGACTTTCGTTCATCTAGCACAATGAGAAAGAGTTGCAGGAGAAACTTTTACTCGGGTTTCTCTGTCTGTTTCCTAGTGCCGGTTTGAAGTTCCTGCAGTTTTCACTGTAAAACCGAGTTGGTGCTAGTACCTCCCCATATATATGTATGGTATGGAGATTCCAACTGAAAAGAAACTTTGTGTTCCCAACAAGCTAGGTGAAGGACGGCTTTCACACACACTTATCTCTCAGAAGAGAGCATGTGGAGAGACGTTCTTTCATCTAGCACAAATGGAACGGGTTGCAGGAGAAACTTTTACTCTGGTTTCTCTGTCTGTTTCTTAGTGCCGGTTTGAAATTCCTGCAGTTTTCACTGTAAAACCGAGTTGGAGCTCGTACCTACCCATATATATGTATGGAGTGGGGTTTGCAAGTGAAAAGAAACTTTGTGTTCCCAACAAGCTAGGTGAAGGACGGCTTTCACACACACCTGTCCCTCAGAACTGAGCATGTGGAAAGACGTTCGTTCATCTAGCACAAAGGGAACGGGTTGCAGGAGAAACTTTTACTCTATTTTCTCAGTCTGTTTCCTAGTGCCGGTTTGAAGTTCCTGCAATTTTTACTGTAAAACCGGGTTGGTGCTAGTACCACCCCATATATATATATGGAGTGGAGTTTGCAAGTGAAAAGAAACTTTGTGTTCCCAACAAGCTATGTGAAGGACGGTATTCACACACATTTATCTCTCAGAACTGAGCATGTGGATAGACGTTCGTTCATCTAGCACAAAGGGAACGGGTTGCAGGAGAAACTTTTACTCTGGTTTCTCAGTCTGTTTCCTAGTGCCGGTTTGAAGTTCCTGCAGTTTTCACTGTAAAACCGAGTTGGAGCTCGTACCTACCCATATATATATATGGAGTGGAGTTTGCAAGTGAAAAGAAACTTTGTGTTTCCAACAAGCTAGATGAAGGGCGGCTTTCACACACAATTATCTCTCAGATCTGAGCATGTGGAGAGACGTTCGTTCATCTAGCACAAAGGGAAAGGGTTGCAGGGGAAACTTTTACTCTGGTTTCTCAGTCTGTTTCCTAGTGCCGCTTTGAAGTTACTGCAGTTTTCACTGTAAACCGATTTGGAGCTCGTACCTCCCCATATATATCTATGGTGTGGAGTTTGCAACTGAAAGAAACTTTGTGTTCCAAACAAGGTAGTTGAAGGACGGCTTTCACACACACTTATCTCTCAGAACTGAGCATGTGGAGAGACGTTCGTTCATCTAGCACAAAGGGAACGTGTTGCAGAAGAAATTATACTCAGAATTCTCAGTCTGTTTCCTAGTGCAGGTTTGAAGTTCCTGCAGTATTCACTGAAAAAACGAGTTGGAGCTCGTACCTCCCCATACATATGTATGGGGTGGAGTTTGAATGTGAAAAGAAACTTTGTGTTCCCAATAAGTTATCTGAAAGACGGATTTCACACACACTTATGTCTCAGAACTGAGCATGTGGAGAGACGTTCGTTCATCTAGCACAAAGGGAACGCGTTGCAGGAGAAACTTATACTCTGGATTCTCAGTCTGTTTCCTTGTGACGGTTTTATACTTACTGCAGTTTTCATTGTAAATTAGAGTTGGAGCTCGTACCTCCCCATATATATGTATGGAGTGGATTTTGCAACTGAAAAGAACCTTTCTGTTCCCAACAAGCTAGGTGAATGACGGCTTTCACACACTGTACTGTCTCACAACTAAGCATGTGGAGAGACTTTCGTTCATCTAGCACAATGAGAAAGAGTTGCAGGAGAAACTTTTACTCGGGTTTCTCTGTCTGTTTCCTAGTGCCGGTTTGAAGTTCCTGCAGTTTTCACTGTAAAACCGAGTTGGTGCTAGTACCTCCCCATATATATGTATGGTGTGGAGTTTGCAACTGAAAAGAAACTTTGTGTTCCCAACAAGCTAGGTGAAGGACGGCTTTCACACACACTTATCTCTCAGAAGAGAGCATGTGGAGAGACCATCGTTCATCCAGCACAAAGGGAACGGGTTGCAGGAGAAACTTTTACTCTGGTTTCTCAGTCTGTTTCCTAGTGACGGTTTGAAGTTACTGCAGTTTTCACTGTAAAACCGAGTTGGAGCTTGTACCTCCCCATATATATATGTATGGAGTGGGGTTTGCAAGTGAAAAGAAACTTTGTGTTCCCAACAAGCTAGGTGAAGGACGGCTTTCACACACACCTGTCCCTCAGAACTGAGCATGTGGAAAGACGTTCGTTCATCTAGCAAAAAGGGAACGGGTTGCAGGAGAAACTTTTACTCTATTTTCTCAGTCTGTTTCCTAGTGCCGGTTTGAAGTTCCTGCAATTTTTACTGTAAAACCGGGTTGGTGCTAGTACCACCCCATATATATATATGGAGTGGAGTTTGCAAGTGAAAAGAAACTTTGTGTTCCCAACAAGCTATGTGAAGGACGGTATTCACACACATTTATCTCTCAGAACTGAGCATGTGGATAGACGTTCGTTCATCTAGCACAAAGGGAACGGGTTGCAGGAGAAACTTTTACTCTGGTTTCTCAGTCTGTTTCCTAGTGCCGGTTTGAAGTTCCTGCAGTTTTCACTGTAAAACCGAGTTGGAGCTCGTACCTACCCATATATATATATGGAGTGGAGTTTGCAAGTGAAAAGAAACTTTGTGTTTCCAACAAGCTAGATGAAGGGCGGCTTTCACACACAATTATCTCTCAGATCTGAGCATGTGGAGAGACGTTCGTTCATCTAGCACAAAGGGAAAGGGTTGCAGGGGAAACTTTTACTCTGGTTTCTCAGTCTGTTTCCTAGTGCCGCTTTGAAGTTACTGCAGTTTTCACTGTAAACCGATTTGGAGCTCGTACCTCCCCATATATATCTATGGTGTGGAGTTTGCAACTGAAAGAAACTTTGTGTTCCAAACAAGGTAGTTGAAGGACGGCTTTCACACACACTTATCTCTCAGAACTGAGCATGTGGAGAGACGTTCGTTCATCTAGCACAAAGGGAACGTGTTGCAGAAGAAATTATACTCAGAATTCTCAGTCTGTTTCCTAGTGCAGGTTTGAAGTTCCTGCAGTATTCACTGAAAAAACGAGTTGGAGCTCGTACCTCCCCATACATATGTATGGGGTGGAGTTTGAATGTGAAAAGAAACTTTGTGTTCCCAATAAGTTATGTGAAGGACGGATTTCACACACACTTATGTCTCAGAACTGAGCATGTGGAGAGACGTTCGTCCATCTAGCACAAAGGGAACGCGTTGCAGGATAAACTTATACTCTGGATTCTCAGTCTGTTTCCTTGTGACGGTTTTATAGTTACTGCAGTTTTCATTGTAATTTAGAGTTGGAGCTCGTACCTCCCCATATATATGTATGGAGTGGATTTTGCAACTGAAAAGAACCTTTGTGTTCCCAACAAGCTAGGTGAAGGACGGCTTTCACACACACTTACCTCTCAGAAGAGAGCATGTGGAGAGACGATCGTTCATCCAGCACAAAGGGAACGGGTTGCAGGAGAAACTTTTACTCTGGTTTCTCAGTCTGTTTCCTAGTGACGGTTTGAAGTTCCTGCAGTTTTCACTGTAAAACCGAGTTGGAGCTCGTACCTACCCATATATATGTATGGAGTGGAGTTTGCAAGTGAAAAGAAACTTTGTGTTCCCAACAAGCTAGGTGAAGGACGGCTTTCACACACACCTGTCCCTCAGAACTGAGCATGTGGAAAGACGTTCGTTCATCTAGCACAAAGGGAACGGGTTGCAGGAGAAACATTTTCTCTGGTTTCTCGGTCTGTTTCCTAGTGCCGTTTTGAATTTCCTGCAGTTTTCAGTGTAAAACCGATTTGGAGTCGTACCACCTCATATATATTTATGGAGTGGAGTTTGTCACTGAAAAGAAACTTTGTGTTCCCAACAAGCTAGGTGAAGGAAGGCTTTCACTCACAAATATCTCTCAGAACTGAGCATGTGGAGAGACGTTCATTCATCTAGCACAAAGGGAACGGGTTGCAGGAGAAACTTTTACTCTGGTTTCTCAGTCTGTTTCCTAGTGCCGGTTTCAAGTTCCTGAGTTTTCACTGTAAAACAGAGACTGAAGATAGTTCCATCCCCATATATATGTGTGGAGTGGAGTTTGCAACTGAAAAGAAACTTTGATTTCTCAACAAGTTAGGTGAATGACGGCTTTCACTCACACTTTTCTCTCAGAACTGAGCATGTGGAGAGAAGTTCGTTCATCTAGCACAAAGGGAACTGGTTGCAGGAGAAACTTTTACTCTAGGACTCTTAGTCTGTTTCCTAGTGCCGGTTTGAAGTTCCTGCAGTATTCACTGTAAAAACGATTTGGAGCTCGTACCTCCCCATTCATATGTATGGAGTGGAGTATGAATGTGAAAAGAAACTTTGTGTTCCCAACAAGATATGTGAAGGACGGATTTCACACACACATTATCTCTCACAACTGAGCATGTGGAGAGATGTTCGTTCATCTAGCACAAAAGGAACGGGTTGCAGGAGAAACTTTTACTCGGGTTTCTCATGTCTGTTTCCTAGTGCCGGTTTGAAGTTCCTGCAGTTTTCACTGTAAAACAGAGTTGGAGCTAGTACCTCCCCATATATATGTACGGAGTGGAGTTTGCCACTGAAAAGAAATCTTTGTGTTCCCAACAAGCTAGGTGAAGGACGGCTTTCACACAACTTATCTCTCAGAACTGAGCATGTGGAGAGACGTTCGTTCATCTAGCACAAAGGGAACGGGTTGCAGGAGAAACTTTTACTCTGGTCTCTCAGTCTGTTTCCTAGTGCCGGATTGAAGTTCCTGCAGTTTTCACTATAAAACCGAGTTGGAGCTCGTAACATCCCCATACATATATGTATGGAGTGGAAGTTTGCAAGTGAAAAGAAACTTTGTGTTCCCAACAAGCTAGGTGAAGGAAGGCTTTCACACACACTTATTCTCAGAACTGAGCATGTGGAGAGACGTTCGTTCATCTAGCACAAAGGGAACGCGTATGCAGGAGAAACATTTACTCTGGTTTCTCAGTCTGTTTCCTAGTGACGGTTTGAATTTACTGCAGTTTTCAATGTAAAACCGAGTTGGAGCTTCGTACCTCCCCATATATATGTATGGAGTGGAGTTTGCAAGTGAAAAAAACTTTGTGTTTCCAACAAGCTAGATGACGTGCGGCTTTCACACACACGTATTTCTCAGAACTGAGCATGTGGAGAGAAGTTCGTTCATCTAGCACAAAGGGAACGGGTTGCAGGAGAAAATTTTATTGTGGTTTCTCAGTCTGTTTCCTAGTGCCGGTTTTGAAGTTCCTGCAGTTTTCTCTGTAAAACCGAGTTGGAGCTCGTACCTCCCCATATATATGTATGGAGTGGTGTTTGCAAGTGAAAAAAACTTTGTGTTCCCAACAAGCTAGGTGAAGGACGGCTTTCACACACACTTATCTCTCAGAACTGAGCATGTGGAGAGACGTTCGTTCATCTAGCACAAAGGGAACGGGTTGCAGGAGGAAACTTTTACTCTGGTTTCTCAGTCTGTTTCCTAGTGCCGGTTTGAAGTTCCTGCAGTTTTCACTGTAAAACCGAGTTGGAGCTCGTACCTCCCCATATATATGTATGGAGTGGAGTTTGCAATCTGAAAAGAAACTTTGTGTTCCCAACAAGCTAGGTGAAGGACGGCTTTCACACACACTTATCTTCTCAGAACTGAGCATGTGGAGAGACGTTCGTTCATCTAGCACAAAGGGAACGGGTTTGCAGGAGAAACATTTACTCTGGTTTCTCAGTCTGTTTCCTAGTGCGGTTTGAAGTTACTGCAGTTTTCACTGTAAAACCGAGTTGGAGCTACGTACCTCCCCATATATATGTATGGAGTGGAGTTTGCAACTGAAAAGAAACTTTGTGATCCCAACAAGCTAGGTGAAGGACGGCTTTCACACACACTTATCTCTCAGAAAGGAGCATGTTGCTGAGACGTTCGTTCATCTAGCACAATGGGAACGGTTTGCAGGAGAAACTTTTACTCTATTTTCTCAGTCTGTTTCCTAGTGCCGGTTTGAAGTTCCTGCAGTTTTCTCTGTAAAACCGAGTTGGAGCTCGTACCTCCCCATATATATGTATGGAGTGGAGTTTGCAAGTGAAAAAAACTTTGTGTTCCCAACAAGCTAGGTGAAGGACGGCTTTCACACACACTTATCTCTCAGAACTGAGCATGTGGAGGGACGTTCGTTCATCTAGCACAAAGGGAAAGGTTTGCAGTAGAAACATTTAGTCTGGTTTCTCAGTCTGTTTCCTAGTGCCAGGTTAAAGTTCCTGCAGTTTTCACTGTAAAACCGAGTTGGAGCACGTACCTCCCCATATATATGTATGGAGTGGTGTTTGCAACTGAAAAGAAACTTTGTGATCCCAAGAAGCTAGGTGAAGGACGGCTTTCACACACAATTATCTCTCAGAAATGAGCATGTTGCTGAGACGTTCGTTCATCTAGCACAATGGGAACGGGTTGCAGGAGAAACTTTTACTCTGATTTCTCAGTCTGTTTCCTAGTGCCGGTTTGAAGTTCCTGCAATTTTTCACTGTAAAACCGAGTTGGTGCTAGTACCTACCCCATATATATGTATGGAGTGGAGTTTGCAAGTGAAAAGAAACTTTGTGTTCCCAACAAGCTATGTGAAGGACGGTATTCACACACACTTATCTCTCAGAACTGAGCATGTGGAGAGACGTTCGTTCATCTAGCACAATGGAACGGCTTGCAGGAGAAACTTTTACTCTGGTTTTCTCAGTCTGTTTCCTAGTGCCGGTTTCAAGTTCCTGCAGTTTTCAATGTAAAACAGAGATGGAAGATAGTCCACCCACATATATATGTGTGGAGTGGAGTTTGCAACTGAAAAGAAACTTTGATGTTCTCAACAAGTTAGGTGAATGACGGCTTTCACTCACACTTATCTCTCAGAACTGAGCATGTGGAGAGAAGTTCGTTCATCTTGCACAAAGGGAACGGGTTGCAGGAGAAACTTTTACTCTAGACTCTTAGTCTGTTTCCTAGTGCCGGTTTGAAGTTACTGCAGTATTCACTGAAAAAACGAGTTGGAGCTCGTACCTCCCCATACATATGTATGGAGTGGAGTATGAATGTGAAAAGAAACTTTGTGTTCCCAACAAGTTATGTGAAGGACGGATTTCACACACACATATCTCTCACAACTGAGTATGTGGAGAGATGTTCGTTCATCTAGCACAAAAGGAATGGGTTGCAGGAGAAACTTTTACTCTGGTTTATCTAGTCTGTTTACCTAGTGCCGGTTTGAAGTTCCTGCAGTTTTCACTGTAAAACCGAGTTGGGGCTAGTAACTCCCCGTATATTTGTATGGAGTGGAGTTTGCCACTGAAAAGAATCTTTGTGTTCCCAACAAGCTATGTGAAGGACGGCTTTCACACACACTTATCTCTCAGAACAGAGCATGTGGAGAGACGTTCGTTCATCTAGCACAAAGGGAACGCGTTTCAGTGGAAACATTTTACTCTGGTTTCTCACTCTGTTTCCTAGTGACGGTTTGAATTTACTGCAGTTTTCACTGTAAAACCGAGTTGGAGCACGTACCTCCCCATATATATGTATGGAGTGGTGTTTGCAACTGAAAGAAACTTTGTGATCCCAACAAGCTAGGTGAAGGACGGCTTTCACACACAATTATCTCTCAGAAATTAGCATGTGCAGAGACGTTCGTTCATCTAGCACAAAGGGAACGGGTTGCAGGAGAAACTTTTACTCTATTTTCTCAGTCTGTTTCCTAGTGCCGGTTTGAAGTTCCTGCAATTTTTACTGTAAAACCGAGTTGGTGCTAGTACCACCCCATATATATATATGGAGTGGAGTTTGCAAGTGAAAAGAAACTTTGTGTTCCCAACAAGCTATGTGAAGGACGGTATTCACACACACTTATATCTCAGAACTGAGCATGTGGAGATACGTTCGTTCATCTAGCACAAAGGGAACGCGTTGCAGGAGAAACTTTTACTCTGGTTTCTCAGTCTGTTTCCTAGTGCCGGTTTGAAGTTCCTGCAGTTTTCAATGTAAAACAGAGATGAAGCTAGTACCACCACATATATATGTATGGAGTGGAGTTTGCAACTGAAAAGAAACTTTGTGTTCTCAACAAGTTAGGTGAAGTGACGGCTTTCACACACACTTTCTCTCAGAACTGAGCATGTGGAGAGACGTTCGTTCATCTAGCACAAAGGGAACGTGTTGCCAGGAGAAACTTTTACTCTAGGTCTCTAGTCTGTTTCCTAGTGCCGGTTTGAAGTTACTGCAGTATTCACTGTAAAACGAGTTGGAGCTCGTACCTCCCCATACATATGTATGGAGTGGAGTATGAATGTGAAAAGAAACTTTGTGTTCCCAACAAGTTATGTGAAGGACGGCTTTCACACACACATATCTCTCAGCAACTGAGCATGTGGAGAGACTGTTCGTTCATCTAGCACAAAAATAACGGGTTGCAGGAGAAACTTTTACTCGGGTTTCTCTGTCTGTTTCCTAGTGCCGGTTTGAAGTTCCTGCAGTTTTCAGTGTAAAACAGAGTTGGTGCTAGTAACTCCCCATATATTTGTATGGAGTGGAGTTTGCCACTGAAAAGAATCTTTGTGTTCCCAACAAGATATGTGAAGGACGGCTTTCACACAAACTTATCTCTCAGAACAGAGCATGTGGAGAGACTTTCGTTCATCTAGCAAAAGGGAATGGGTTGCAGGAGAAACTTTTACTCTGGTCTCTCAGTCTGTTTCCTAGTGCTGAATTGAAGTTCGTGAATTTTTCACTATAAAACCGAGTTGGAGCTCGAACATCCCCATACATATATATGGAGTAGAAATTGCAAGTGAAAAGAAACTTTGTGTTCCCAACAAGCTATGTGAAGGACGGCTTTCACACAAACTTATCTCGCAGAACTGAGCATGTGGAGAGACGTTCGTTCATCTAGCACAAAGGGAACGGGTTGCAGGAGAAAATTTTATTGTGGTTTCTCAGTCTGTTTCCTAGTGCCGTTTTGAAGTTCCTGCAGTTTTCTCTGTAAAACCGAGTTGGAGCTCGTATCTCCCCATATATATGTATGGAGTGGTGTGTGCAAGTGAAAAAAACTTTGTGTTCCCAACAAGCTAGGTGAAGGACGGCTTTCACACACACTTATCTCTCAGAACTGAGCATGTGGAGAGACGTTCGTTCATCTAGCACAAAGGGAACGGGATGCAGGGGAAACTCTTACTCTGGTTTCTCAGTCTGTTTCCTAGTGCCGGTTTGAAGTTCCTGCAGTTCTCACAGTAAAACAGAGTTGGAGCTAGTATCTCCCCATATATATTATGGAGTTGTGTTGGCATCTGAAAAGAAACTTTGTGTTCCCAACAAGCTAGGTGAAGGACGGCTTTCACACACACTTATCTCTCAGAACTGAGCATGTGGAGAGACGTTCGTTAATCTAGCACAGAGGGAACGCGTTTCAGGGGAAACATTTACTCTGGTTTCTCACTCTGTTTCTTGGTGACGGTTTGAATTTACTGCAGTTTTCACTGTAAAACCGAGTTGGAGCTCGTACCTCCCCATATATATGTATGGAGTGGAGTTTGCAAGTGAAAAGAAACTTTGTTTTCACAACAAGCTAGATGAAGGGCGGCTTTCACACACACGTATTTCTCAGAACTGAGCATGTGGAGAGACGTTCGTTCATCTAGCACAAAGGAACGGTTTGCAGGAGAAACTTTCAGTCTGGTTTCTCAGTCTGTTTCCTAGTGCCGGTTTGAAGTTCCTGCAATTTTTACTACAAAACCGCGTTGGTGCTTTTACCACCCCATAAATATTTATGGGGTTTAGTTTGCAACTGAAAAGAAACTTTGTGTTCCCAACAAGCTATGTGAAGGACGGTATTCACACACACTTATCTCTCAGAACTGAGCATGTGGAGAGACGTTCGTTCATCTAGCACAATGGAATTCTTTGCAGGAGAAACTTTTACTCTGTTTTCTAATTCTGTTTCCTAGTGCCGGTTTCAAGTTCCTGAGTTTTCAATGTAAAACAGAGATGAAGATAGTTCCACCCATATATATGTGTGGAATGGAGTTTGCAAATGAAAATAAACTTTGATTTCCCAACAAGTTAGGTGAATTACGGCTTTCAATCACAATTTTCTCTCAGAACTGAGCATGTGGAGAGAAGTTCGTTCATCTAGCACAAAGGGAACGGGTTGCAGGAGAAACTTTTACTCTAGTCTCTCAGTCTGTTTCCTAGTGCCGGTTTGAAGTTACTGCAGTATTCACTGAAAAACGAGTTGGAGCTCGTACCTCCCCATACATATGTATGGGTGGAGTTTGAATGTGAAAAGAAACTTTGTGTTCCCAACAAGTTATGTGAAGGACGGATTTCACACACACTTATGTCTCAGAACTGAAGCATGTGGAGAGACGTTCGTTCATCTAGCACAAAAGGAACTCGTTGCAGGGGAACCTTATACTCTGGATTCTCAGTCTGTTTCCTTGTGACGGTTTTATAGTTACTGCAGTTTTCATTGTAATTTAGAGTTGGGGCTGGTACCCTCCCCATATATATGTATGGAGTGGATTTTGCAACTGAAAAGAACCTTTGTGTTCCCAACAAGCTAGGTGAATGACGGCTTTCACACACTGTACTGTCTCACAACTGAGCATGTGGAGAGACTTTCGTTCATCTAGCACAATGAGAAAGAGTTGCAGGAGAAACTTTTACTCGGGTTTCTCTGTCTGTTTCCTAGTGCCGGTTTGAAGTTCCTGCAGTTTTCACTGTAAAACCGAGTTGGTGCTAGTACCTCCCCATATATATGTATGGTATGGAGATTCCAACTGAAAAGAAACTTTGTGTTCCCAACAAGCTAGGTGAAGGACGGCTTTCACACACACTTATCTCTCAGAAGAGAGCATGTGGAGAGACGTTCTTTCATCTAGCACAAATGGAACGGGTTGCAGGAGAAACTTTTACTCTGGTTTCTCTGTCTGTTTCTTAGTGCCGGTTTGAAATTCCTGCAGTTTTCACTGTAAAACCGAGTTGGAGCTCGTACCTACCCATATATATGTATGGAGTGGGGTTTGCAAGTGAAAAGAAACTTTGTGTTCCCAACAAGCTAGGTGAAGGACGGCTTTCACACACACCTGTCCCTCAGAACTGAGCATGTGGAAAGACGTTCGTTCATCTAGCACAAAGGGAACGGGTTGCAGGAGAAACTTTTACTCTATTTTCTCAGTCTGTTTCCTAGTGCCGGTTTGAAGTTCCTGCAATTTTTACTGTAAAACCGGGTTGGTGCTAGTACCACCCCATATATATATATGGAGTGGAGTTTGCAAGTGAAAAGAAACTTTGTGTTCCCAACAAGCTATGTGAAGGACGGTATTCACACACATTTATCTCTCAGAACTGAGCATGTGGATAGACGTTCGTTCATCTAGCACAAAGGGAACGGGTTGCAGGAGAAACTTTTACTCTGGTTTCTCAGTCTGTTTCCTAGTGCCGGTTTGAAGTTCCTGCAGTTTTCACTGTAAAACCGAGTTGGAGCTCGTACCTACCCATATATATATATGGAGTGGAGTTTGCAAGTGAAAAGAAACTTTGTGTTTCCAACAAGCTAGATGAAGGGCGGCTTTCACACACAATTATCTCTCAGATCTGAGCATGTGGAGAGACGTTCGTTCATCTAGCACAAAGGGAAAGGGTTGCAGGGGAAACTTTTACTCTGGTTTCTCAGTCTGTTTCCTAGTGCCGCTTTGAAGTTACTGCAGTTTTCACTGTAAACCGATTTGGAGCTCGTACCTCCCCATATATATCTATGGTGTGGAGTTTGCAACTGAAAGAAACTTTGTGTTCCAAACAAGGTAGTTGAAGGACGGCTTTCACACACACTTATCTCTCAGAACTGAGCATGTGGAGAGACGTTCGTTCATCTAGCACAAAGGGAACGTGTTGCAGAAGAAATTATACTCAGAATTCTCAGTCTGTTTCCTAGTGCAGGTTTGAAGTTCCTGCAGTATTCACTGAAAAAACGAGTTGGAGCTCGTACCTCCCCATACATATGTATGGGGTGGAGTTTGAATGTGAAAAGAAACTTTGTGTTCCCAATAAGTTATGTGAAGGACGGATTTCACACACACTTATGTCTCAGAACTGAGCATGTGGAGAGACGTTCGTTCATCTAGCACAAAGGGAACGCGTTGCAGGAGAAACTTATACTCTGGATTCTCAGTCTGTTTCCTTGTGACGGTTTTATACTTACTGCAGTTTTCATTGTAAATTAGAGTTGGAGCTCGTACCTCCCCATATATATGTATGGAGTGGATTTTGCAACTGAAAAGAACCTTTCTGTTCCCAACAAGCTAGGTGAATGACGGCTTTCACACACTGTACTGTCTCACAACTAAGCATGTGGAGAGACTTTCGTTCATCTAGCACAATGAGAAAGAGTTGCAGGAGAAACTTTTACTCGGGTTTCTCTGTCTGTTTCCTAGTGCCGGTTTGAAGTTCCTGCAGTTTTCACTGTAAAACCGAGTTGGTGCTAGTACCTCCCCATATATATGTATGGTGTGGAGTTTGCAACTGAAAAGAAACTTTGTGTTCCCAACAAGCTAGGTGAAGGACGGCTTTCACACACACTTATCTCTCAGAAGAGAGCATGTGGAGAGACGATCGTTCATCCAGCACAAAGGGAACGGGTTGCAGGAGAAACTTTTACTCTGGTTTCTCAGTCTGTTTCCTAGTGACGGTTTGAAGTTACTGCAGTTTTCACTGTAAAACCGAGTTGGAGCTTGTACCTCCCCATATATATGTATGGAGTGGGGTTTGCAAGTGAAAAGAAACTTTGTGTTCCCAACAAGCTAGGTGAAGGACGGCTTTCACACACACCTGTCCCTCAGAACTGAGCATGTGGAAAGACGTTCGTTCATCTAGCAAAAAGGGAACGGGTTGCAGGAGAAACTTTTACTCTATTTTCTCAGTCTGTTTCCTAGTGCCGGTTTGAAGTTCCTGCAATTTTTACTGTAAAACCGGGTTGGTGCTAGTACCACCCCATATATATATATGGAGTGGAGTTTGCAAGTGAAAAGAAACTTTGTGTTCCCAACAAGCTATGTGAAGGACGGTATTCACACACATTTATCTCTCAGAACTGAGCATGTGGATAGACGTTCGTTCATCTAGCACAAAGGGAACGGGTTGCAGGAGAAACTTTTACTCTGGTTTCTCAGTCTGTTTCCTAGTGCCGGTTTGAAGTTCCTGCAGTTTTCACTGTAAAACCGAGTTGGAGCTCGTACCTACCCATATATATATATGGAGTGGAGTTTGAAAGTGAAAAGAAACTTTGTGTTTCCAACAAGCTAGATGAAGGGCGGCTTTCACACACAATTATCTCTCAGATCTGAGCATGTGGAGAGACGTTCGTTCATCTAGCACAAAGGGAAAGGGTTGCAGGGGAAACTTTTACTCTGGTTTCTCAGTCTGTTTCCTAGTGCCGCTTTGAAGTTACTGCAGTTTTTCACTGTAAACCGATTTGGAGCTCGTACCTCCCCATATATATCTATGGTGTGGAGTTTGCAACTGAAAGAAACTTTGTGTTCCAAACAAGGTAGTTGAAGGACGGCTTTCACACACACTTATCTCTCAGAACTGAGCATGTGGAGAGACGTTCGTTCATCTAGCACAAAGGGAACGTGTTGCAGAAGAAATTATACTCAGAATTCTCAGTCTGTTTCCTAGTGCAGGTTTGAAGTTCCTGCAGTATTCACTGAAAAAACGAGTTGGAGCTCGTACCTCCCCATACATATGTATGGGGTGGAGTTTGAATGTGAAAAGAAACTTTGTGTTCCCAATAAGTTATGTGAAGGACGGATTTCACACACACTTATGTCTCAGAACTGAGCATGTGGAGAGACGTTCGTTCATCTAGCACAAAGGGAACGCGTTGCAGGAGAAACTTATACTCTGGATTCTCAGTCTGTTTCCTTGTGACGGTTTTATACTTACTGCAGTTTTCATTGTAAATTAGAGTTGGAGCTCGTACCTCCCCATATATGTATGGAGTGGATTTTGCAACTGAAAAGAACCTTTCTGTTCCCAACAAGCTAGGTGAATAACGGCTTTCACACACTGTACTGTCTCACAACTAAGCATGTGGAGAGACTTTCGTTCATCTAGCACAATGAGAAAGAGTTGCAGGAGAAACTTTTACTCGGGTTTCTCTGTCTGTTTCCTAGTGCCGGTTTGAAGTTCCTGCAGTTTTCACTGTAAAACCGAGTTGGTGCTAGTACCTCCCCATATATATGTATGGTGTGGAGTTTGCAACTGAAAAGAAACTTTGTGTTCCCAACAAGCTAGGTGAAGGACGGCTTTCACACACACTTATCTCTCAGAAGAGAGCATGTGGAGAGACGATCGTTCATCCAGCACAAAGGGAACGGGTTGCAGGAGAAACTTTTACTCTGGTTTCTCAGTCTGTTTCCTAGTGACGGTTTGAAGTTACTGCAGTTTTCACTGTAAAACCGAGTTGGAGCTTGTACCTCCCCATATATATTTATGGAGTGGAGTTTGCAACTGAAAAGAAACTTTGTTTTCCCAACAAGCTAGATGAATGGCGGCTTTCACACACACGTATTTCTCAGATCTGAGCATGTGGAGAGACGTTCGTTCATCTAGCACAAAGGGAACGGGTTGCAGGAGAAACTTTTCTCTGGTTTCTCAGTCTGTTTCCTAGTGCCGGTTTGAAGTTCCTGCAGTTTTCACTGTAAAACAGAGTTGGTGCTAGTACCTCCCATATATTTGTATGGAGTGGAGTTTGCCACTGAAAAGAATCTTTGTGTTCCCAAGAAGCTATGTGTAGGACGGCTTTCACACAAACTTATCTCTCAGAACAGAGCATGTGGAGAGACGTTCGTTCATCTAGCACAAAGGGAACGGGTTGCAGGAGAAACTTTTACTCTGGTCTCTCAGTCTGTTTCCTAGTGCTGAATTGAAGTTCCTGAATTTTTCACTATAAAACCGAGTTGGAGCTCGAACATCCCCATACATATATATGGAGTAGAAATTGCAAGTGAAAAGAAACTTTGTGTTCCCAACAAGCTAGTTGAAGGACGGCTTTAACACACACTTATCTCTCAGAACTGAGCATGTGGAGAGACGTTCGTTCATCTAGCACAAAGGGAACGTGTTGCAGAAGAAATTATACTCAGAATTCTCAGTCTGTTTCCTAGTGCAGGTTTGAAGTTCCTGCAGTATTCACTGAAAAAACGAGTTGGAGCTCGTACCTCCCCATACATATGTATGGGGTGGAGTTTGAATGTGAAAAGAAACTTTGTGTTCCCAACAAGTTATGTGAAGGACGGATTTCACACACACTTATATCTCAGAACTGAGCATGTGGAGAGACGTTCGTTCATCTAGCACAAAGGGAACGCGTTGCAGGAGAAACTTATACTATGGATTCTCAGTCTGTTTCCTTGTGACGGTTTTATAGTTACTGCAGTTTTCATTGTAAATTAGAGTTGGAGCTCGTACCTCCCCATATATATGTATGGAGTGGATTTTGCAACTGAAAAGAACCTTTCTGTTCCCAACAAGCTAGGTGAATGACGGCTTTCACACACTGTACTGTCTCACAACTGAGCATGTGGAGAGACTTTCGTTCATCTAGCACAATGAGAAAAAGTTGCAGGAGAAACTTTTACTCGGGTTTCTCTGTCTGTTTCCTAGTGCCGGTTTGAAGTTCCTGCAGTTTTCACTGTAAAACCGAGTTGGTGCTAGTACCTCCCCATATATATGTATGGTGTGGAGTTTGCAACTGAAAAGAAACTTTGTGTTCCCAACAAGCTAGGTGAAGGACGGCTTTCACACACACTTATCTCTCAGAAGAGAGCATGTGGAGAGACGATCGTTCATCCAGCACAAAGGGAACGGGTTGCAGGAGAAACTTTTACTCTGGTTTCTCAGTCGGTTTCCTAGTGACGGTTTGAAGTTACTGCAGTTTTCACTGTAAAACCGAGTTGGAGCTTGTACCTCCCCATATATATATTTATGGAGTGGAGTTTGCAACTGAAAAGAAACTTTGTGTTCCCAACAAGCTAGATGAATGGCGGATTTCACACACAGGTATTTCTCAGATCTGAGCATGTGGAGAGACGTTCTTTTATCTAGCACAAAGGGAACGGGTTGCAGGAGAAACTTTTACTCTGGTTTCTCAGTCTGTTTCCTAGTGCCGGTTTGAAGTTCCTGCAGTTTTCACTGTAAAACCGAGTTGGAGCTCGTACCTACCCATATATATGTATGGTGTGGAATTTGCAAGTGAAAAGAAACTATGTGTTCCCAACAATCTAGGTGAAGGACGGCTTTCACACACACTTATCTCTCAGAAGAGAGCATGTGGAGAGACGATCGTTCATCCAGCACAATGGGAACGGGTTGCAGGAGAAACTTTTACTCTGGTTTCTCAGTCTGTTTCCTAGTGACGGTTTGAAGTTACTGCAGTTTTCACTGTAAAACCGAGTTGGTGCTAGTACCTCCCCATATATATGTATGGTGTGGAGTTTGCAACTGAAAAGAAACTTTGTGTTCCCAACAATCTAGGTGAAGGACGGCTTTCAAACACACTCATCTCTCAGAAGAGAGCATGTGGAGAGACGATCGTTCATCCAGCACAAAGGGAACGGGTTGCAGGAGAAACTTTTACTCTGGTTTCTCAGTCTGTTTCCTAGTGACGGTTTGAAGTTACTGCAGTTTTCACTGTAAAACCGAGTTGGTGCTAGTACCTCCCCATATATATTTATGGAGTGGAGTTTGCAACTGAAAAGAAACTTTGTGTTCCCAACAAGATAAATGAATGGCGGCTTTCACACACACGTATTTCTCAGACCTGAGCATGTGGAGAGACGTTCGTTCATCTAGCACAAAGGGAACGGGTTGCAGGAGAAACTTTTACTCTGGTCTCTCAGTCTGTTTCCTAGTGCCGGTTTGAAGTTCCTGCAGTTTTCACTGTAAAACAGAGTTGGTGCTAGTACCTCCCCATATATTTGTCTGGAGTGGAGTTTGCCACTGAAAGGAATCTTTGTGTTCCCAACAAGCTATGTGTAGGACGGCTTTCACACAAACTTATCTCTCAGAACAGAGCATGTGGAGAGACGTTCGTTCATCTAGCACAAAGGGAACGGGTTGCAGGAGAAACTTTTACTCTGGTCTCTCAGTCTGTTTCCTAGTGCTGAATTGAAGTTCCTGAATTTTTCACTATAAAACCGAGTTGGAGCTCGAACATCCCCATACATATATATGGAGTAGAAATTGCAAGTGAAAAGAAACTTTGTGTTCCCAACAAGCTAGTTGAAGGAAGGCTTTCACAAACACATATCTCTCAGAACTGAGCATGTGGAGAGACGTTCGTTCATCTAGCACAATGAGAAAGAGTTGCAGGAGAAACTTTTACTCGGGTTTCTCTGTCTGTTTCCTAGTGCCGGTTTGAAGTTCCTGCAGTTTTCACTGTAAAACCGAGTTGGTGCTAGTACCTCCCCATATATATGTATGGTGTGGAGTTTGCAACTGAAAAGAAACTTTGTGTTCCCAACAAGCTAGTTGAAGGACGGCTTTCACACACACTTATCTCTCAGAAGAGAGCATGTGGAGAGACGATCGTTCATCCAGCACAAAGGGAACGGGTTGCAGGGAAACTTTTACTCTGGTTTCTCAGTCTGTTTCCTAGTGACGGTTTGAAGTTACTGCAGTTTTCACTGTAAAACCGAGTTGGAGCTTGTACCTCCCCATATATATATTTATGGAGTGGAGTTTGCAACTGAAAAGGAACTTTGTGTTCCCAACAAGCTAGATGAATTGCGGCTTTCACACACACGTATTCCTCAGATCTGTGCATGTGGAGAGACGATCGTTCATCTAGCACAAAGGGAACGGTTTGCAGGAGAAACTTTTACTCTGGTTTCTCAGTCTGTTTCCTAGTGCCGGTTTGAAGTTCCTGCAGTTTTCACTGTAAAACCGAGTTGGAGCTCGTACCTACCCATATATATGTATTGTGTGGAATTTGCAAGTGAAAAGAAACTTTGTGTTCCCAACAATCTAGGTGAAGGACGGCTTTCACACACACTTATCTCTCAGAAATGAGCATGTGGAGAGACGTTCGTTCATCTAGCACAAAGGGAACTCTTTGCAGAAGAAACTTTTACTCTGGTTTCTCAGTCTGTTTCCTAGTGACGGTTTGAAATTCCTGCAGTTTTCACTGTAAAACCGAGTTGGAGCTCGTACCTCCCCATACATATGTATGGAGTGGAGTTTGCTAGTGAAAAGAAACTTTGTGTTCCCAACAAGCTAGGTGAAGGAAGGCTTTCATACACACTTATCTCTCAGAACTGAGCATGTGGAGAAACTTTCGTTCATTTAGCACAAAGGAACGGGTTGCAGGAGAAACTTTTACTCTGGTTTCTCAGTCTGTTTCCTAGTGCCGGTTTGAAGTTCCTGCAGTTTTCACTGTAAAACCGAGTTGGAGCTCGTACCACCCCATATATATGTATGGAGTGGAGTTTGTAACTGAAAAGAAACTTTGTGTTCCAAACAAGCTAGGTGAAGTGCGGCTTTCACACACACTTATCTCTCAGAACTGAGCATGTGGAGAGACGTTCGTTCATCTAGCACAAAGGAAATGTGTTGCAGGAGAAACTTTTACTCTGGTTTCTCAGTCTGTTTCCTAGTGCCGGTTTGAAGTTCCTGCAGTTTTCACTGTAAATCTGAGTTGGAACTCGTACCTCCTCATATATATGTATGGAGTGGAGTTTGCAATTGAAAAGAAACTTTGTGTTCCCAACAAGTTATGTGAAGGGCGGCTTTCACACACACTTATCTCTCAGAACTGAGCTTTTGGGGAGACGTTCGTTCATCTAGCACAAAGGTAAAGGTTTGCAGGGGAAACTTTTACTCTAGTTTCTCAGTCTGTTTCCTAGTGCCGCTTTGAAGTTACTGCAGTTATCACTGTAAAACCGAGTTGGAGCTCGAACCTCCCCACATATATGTATGGAGTGGAGTTTTAATTGAAAAGAAACTTTGTGTTCCCAACAATCAAGGTGAAGGACGGCTTTCACACACACTTATCCCTCAGAACTGAGCATGTGGAGAGACGTTCGTTTATCTAGCACAAAGGGAAAGGTTTGCAGGGGAAACTTTTACTCTGGTTTCTCAATCTGTTTCCTAGTTTCGGTTTGAATTTCCTGCAGTTTTCACTGTAAAACCGAGTTCGTGCTCGTACTTACCCATAAATATGTATGGAGTGGAGTTTACAACTGAATAGAAACTTTGGGTTCCCAACAATCAAGGTGAAGGACGGCTTTCACACACACATATCTCTCAGAACTGAGCATGTGGAGAGACGTTGGTTTATTTAACACAAAGTGAACCGGTTGTAGGAGAAACTTTTACTCTGGTTTCTCATTCTGTTTCCTAGTGCCGGATTGAAGTTCCTGCAATTTTCACTGTAAAACCGAGTTGGAGCTCGTAAATCCCCATTAATGTAAGGAGTGGATTTTCCAAGTTAAAAGAAACTTTGTGTTCCCAAGAAGCAAGGTGAAAGACGGCTTTCACACACACTTTTATCTCAGAAGTGAGCATGTGGAAAGACATTCCTTTATCTAGCACAAAGGGAACGGGTTGCAGGAGAAACTTTTACTCTGGTTTCTCAGTCTTTTTCCTAGTGCCGGTTTGAAGTTCCTGCAGTTTTCACTGTAAAACCGAGTTGGAGCTCGTACCTCCCCAAATATATGTATGGAGTGGAGTTTGCAATTGAAAAGAAACTTTGATTTCCCAACAAGCTATGTGAAGGACGGCTTTAATACACACATATCTCTCAGAACTGAGCATGTGGAGAGACTTTCGTTCATCTAGCACAAAGGGAACGGGTTGCAGGAGAAACTTTTATTCTGGTATCTCAGTCTGTTTCCTAGTTCCGGTTTGAAGTTCCTGCAGTTTTCACTGTAAAACCGATTTGGAGCTCGTACCTCCCCATATATATGTATGGATTGGAGTTTGCCATTGAAAAGAAACTTTGTGTTCCCAACAAGCTTCGTGAAGAATGGCTTTCACACACACTTAGCTCTCAGAACTGAGAATGTGGAGAGACGTTCGTTCATCTAGCACAAAAGGAACGGGTTGCAGGAGAAACTTTTACTCTGGTTTCTCAGTCTGTTTCCTAGTGCCGGTTTGAAGTTCCTGCAGTTTTCACTGTAAAACCGAGTTGGAACTCGTAACTCCCTATTTATGTAAGGAGTGGATTTTGCAAGTTAAAAGTAACTATGTGTTCACAACAAGCTAGGTGAAGGACGGCTTTCACACACACATTTCTCTCAGAACTGAGCATGTGGAGAGACGTTCGTTCATCTAGCACAAAGGGAACGGGTTGCAGGAGAAACTATTACTCTGGTATCTCAGTCTGTTTCCTAGTGCCGGTGTGATGTTCCTGCAGTTTTCACTGTAAAACGGAATTGGAGCTCGTGCCTCCCCATATATATGTATGGAGTGGGGTTTGTAACGGAAAAGAAACTTTGTGTTCCCAACAAGATAGGTGAAGTACGGCATTCACACACACTTATCTCTCAGAACTGAGCATGTGGAGAGACGTTCGTTCATCTAGCACAAATGGAACGGGTTGCAGGAGAAACTTTTACTCTGGTTTCTTAGTCTGTTTCCTCGTGCCGTTTTGAAGTTCCTGCAGTTTTCATTTTAAGCCGATTTGGAGCTCGTACACCCCCATATATATATATGGAGTGGAGTTTGCAAGTGAAAAGAATCTTTGTGTTCCCAACAAGCTTGGTGAAGGACGGCTTTCACACACACTTATCTCTCAGACCTGAGCATGTGGAGAGAAGTTCGTTCATCTAGCACAAAAGGAACTTTTTGCAGGAAAAATTGTACTCTGGATTCTCAGTGTTTTTCCAAGTTCCGGTTTGAAGTTCCTGCATTTTTCACTGTAAAACCGACTTGGAGCTCGTACCTCCCCATATATATGTACGGAGTGGAGTTTGCAAGTGAAAAGAAACTTTGTTTTCCCAACAAGCTAGGTGAACGACGGCTTTCACACACACTTATCTCTCAGAACTGAGCATGTGGAGAGACGTTCGTTCATCTAGCACAAAGGGATTCGGTTACAAGAGAAACTTTTACTCTGGTATCTCAGTATGTTTCCAAGTGCCGGTTTGAATTTCCTGCAGTTTTCTCTGTTAAACCGTGTTGGAGCTCGTACCTCCCCATATATATGTATGGAATGGGGTTTGCAAATGAAAAGAAACTATGTGTTCCCAACAATCTAGGTGAAGGACTGCTTTCACACACATTTATCTCTCAGAACTGAGCATGTGGAGAGACGTTCGTTTATCTAGCACAAAGGGAACGTGTTGCAGAAGAAATTATACTCTAGAATCTCAGTCTGTTTCCTAGTGCCGGTTGGAAGTTCCTGCAGTTTTCACTGTAAAACCGAGTTGGAGCTCGTACCTCCCCATAAATATGTATGGAGTGGAGTTTGCAAGTGAAAAGAAACTTTGTTTTCCCAACAAGCTAGGTGAAGTACGGCTTTCACACACACCTGTCTCTCAGAACTGAGCATGTGGAGAGACGTTCGTTCATGTAGAACAAATGAAAGGGTTGCAGGAGCATCTTTTTCTCTGGTTTCACAGTCTGTTTCCAAGTGCCGATTTGAAGTTCCTGCAGTTATCACTGTAAAACAGGTTTGGAGTTCGTACCTCCCCATAAATATGTATGGAGTGGAGTTTGCAACTGAATACAAACTTTGGGTTCCCAACAATCAAGGTGAAGGACGTCTTTCACACACACTTATATCTCAGAAATGACCTTGTGGAGAGACGTTCGTTCATCTTGCAAAAAGGGAACGGGTTGCAGGAGAAACTATTACTCTGGTTTTCAGTCTGTTTCCTAGTGCCGGTTGAAGTTCCTGAAGTTTTCACTGTAAAACCGAGTTGGAGCTCGTACCTCCCCATATATATGTATGGAGTGGAATATGCAACTGAAAAGAAACTTTGTTTTCCCAACAAGCTAGGTGAAGGACGGCTTTCACACACACTTATCTCTCAGATCTGAGCATGTGGAGAGACGTTCGTTCATCTAGCACAAAGGGAACGTGTTGCAGAAGGAATTATACTGTAGATTCTCAGTCTGTTTCCTAGTGCCGGTTGGAAGTTCCTGCAGTTTTCACTGTAAAACCGAGTTTGAGCTCGTACCTCCCCATAAATATGTATGGAGTGGAGTTTGCAAGTGAAAAGAAACTTTGTGTTCCCAACAAGCAATGTGAAGGACGGCTTTCACACACACCTGTCTCTCAGAACTGAGCATGTGGAGAGAAATTCGTTCATCTAGCACAAAGGGAACGTGTTGCAGAATAAATTATACTCAGAATTCTCAGTCTGTTTCCTAGTGCCAGTTTGAAGTTCCTGCAGTTTTAACAGTAATACAGCGTTTTAACTAGTAACTCCAAATATATATGTATGGAGTGGAGTTTGCAACTGAAAAGAAACTTTGTGATCCCAAAAAGCTAGGTAAAGTACGGGTTTCACACACATTTATCTCTCAGAAATGTGCATGTGGAGAGACGGTCATTCATCTAGCACAAATGGTACGGGTTGCAGGAGATACTATAACTCTGGTTTCTTAGTCTGTTTCCTTAGTGCCGGTTTGAAGTTCCTGCAGTTTTCACTGTAAAACCGAGTTGGTGCTAGTACCACCCCATAAATATTTATGGAGTGTAGTTTGCAAATGAAAGAAACTTTGTGTTCCCAACAAGCTAGGTGAAGGACGGCATTCACACACACTTTCCTCTCAGAACCGAGCATGTGGAGAGACGTTCGTTCACCTGGCACAAAGGGAACTGGTTGCAGGAGAAACTTTTACTCTGGTTTCTCAGTCTGTTTCCTAGTGCCGGTTTCAAGTTCCTGAGTTATCAATGTAAAACATAGATGAAGATAGTACCACCCGATATATATATGTGGAGTGGAGTATGCAACTGAAAAGAAACTTTGTGTTCCCAACAAGCTAGGTGAAGGACGGTTTTCACACACACTTATCTCTCAGAAATGAGCATGTGGAGAGACGTTCGTTCATCTAGCACAAAGGGAACGGTTTGCAGGAGAAACTTTTACTCTAGTCTCTCAGTCTTATTCCTAGTGCCGGGTTGAATTTACTGCAGTTTTCACTGAAATACCGAGTTGGAGCTCGTACATCCCCATACATATGTATGGAGTGGAGTTTGAAATTGAAAAGAAACTTTGTGTTCCCAACAAGCTTGGTGAAGTACGGCTTTAAAACACACTTATGTTTCAGAAATGAGCATGTGGAGAGACGTTCGTTCATCTAGCAAAAAGGGAACGGTTTGCAGGAGAAAGTTTTACTCTGGTATCTCAGTCTGTTTCTTAGTGCCGGGTTGAAGTTCCTTCAGTTTTCACTGTAAAACCGAATTGGAGCTCGTGCCTCCCCATGTATATGTATGAATTGGAGATTGCAACTGAAAAGAATCTTCGATTTCCCAACAAGCTATGTGAAGGACGGCTTTCACACACACTTATCTCTCAGAACTGAGCATGTGGAGAGACGTTCGTTCATTTAGCACAAAGGGAACGGGTTGCAGGTGAAACTTTTACTCTGGTTTCTCAGTGTGTTTCCTAGTGCCGGTTTAAAGTTCCTGCAGTTTTCACTGTAAAACCGAGTTGGAGCTCGTACCACCCCATATATATGTATGGAGTGGAGTTTGCAACTGAAAAGGAACTTTGTGTTCCAAACAAGCTAGGTGAATGACGGCTTTCACACACACTTATCTCTCAGAACTGAGCATGTGGAGAGACGTTCGTTCATCTAGCACAAATGAAATGTTATGCAGGAGAAACTTTTACTCTGGTTTCTCAGTCTGTTTCCTAGTGCCGGTTGAAGTTCCTGCAGTTTTCACTGTAAAACTGAGTTGGAGCTCGTACCTACCCATATATATGTATGGAGTGGAGTTTGCAACTGAAAAGAAACTTGTGTTCCCAACAAAGCTAGGTGAAGAACGAGCTTTCACACACACTTGTCTCTCAGAACTGAGCTGTGGGAGAGACGTTCGTTCATCTAACACAAAGTGAACGGGTTGCAGGAGCAACTTTTACTCTGGTTATCTCAGTCTGTTTCCTAGTGCCGGTTTGAAGTTACTGCAATTTTCACTGTAAAAACCGAGTTCGAGCTCGTACCTCCCCATAAATATGTATGGAGAGGAGTTTGTAACTGAAAAGAATCTTTGGTTCCCAACAGCTAGGTGAATGAAGGCTTTCACACACACTTTTCTCTCAGAACTGAGCATGTGGAGAGACGTTCGTTCATCTAGCACAAAGGTAAAGGGTTGCAGGGGAAACTTTACTCTGGTTTCTCGGTCTGTTTCCTAGTGCCGCTTTGAAGTTACTGCAGTTTTCACTGTAAAACCGAGTTGGAGCTCGTGCCTCCCCAAATATATGTATGGAGTGGAGTTTGCAAGTGAAAAGAAATCTTGTGTTCCCAACAAACTAGGTGAAGGACGGCTTTCACACACACTTATCTCTCAGAACTGAGCATGTGGAGAGAATTTCGTTCATGTAGCACAAAGGGAACGGGTTGCAGGAGAAACTTTTACTCTGGTATCTCAGTCTGTTTCCTAGTTCCGGTTTGAAATTCCTGCAATTATCATTGTAAAACCGATTTGGAGCTCGTACCTCCCCATATATATGTATGGAGTGGGGTTTGCAAGTGAAAACAAACTTTGTGTTCCCAACAAGCTTGGTGAAGGAAGTCTTTAACCCACATCTATCTCTCAGAACTGAGCATGTGGAGAGACGTTCGTTCATCTAGCACAAAGGGAACGGGTTGCAGGAGAATCTTTTTCTCTGGTTTCTCAGTCTGTTTCCAAGTGGCGGTTTGAATTTCCTGCAGTTTTCACTGTAAAACCGAGTTGGAGCTCGTACCTCCCCATATAAATGTATGGATTGGAGTTTGCAACTGAAAAGAAATTTGTCTTCCCTAAATCTAGGTGAAGGACGGCTTTCATACACACTTATCTCTCAGAACTGAGCATGTGGATAGACGTTCGTTCATCTAGCAAAAAGGGAACGGGTTGCAGGAGAAAGTTTTACTCTGGTATCTCAGTCTGTTTCTTAGTTCCGGTTTGAAGTTCCTGCAGTTTTCACTGTAAAACCGAATTGGAGCTCGTGCCTCCCCATGTATATGTATGGATTGGAGTTTGCAACTGAAAAGAATCTTTGATTTCCCAACAAGCTATGTGAAGGACGGCTTTCACACACACTTATCTCTCAGAAATGAGCATTTGGAGAGACGTTCGTTCATTTAGCACAAAGGGAACGGGATGCAGGGGAAACTTTTACTCTTGTTTCTCAGTTTGTTTCCTAGTGCCGGTTTAAAGTTCCTGCAATTTTCACTGTAAAACCGAGTTGGAACTCGTACCACCCCATATATATGTGTGGAGTGGAGTTTGCAACTGAAAAGAAACTTTGTGTTCCAAACAAGCTAGGTGAATGACGGCTTTCACACACAATTATCTCTCAGAACTGAGCATGTGGAGAGACGTTCGTTCATCTAGCACAAAGGAAATGTTTTGCAGGGGAAACTTTCTCTGCTTTCTCAGTCTGTTTCCTAGTGCCGTTTTGAAGTTCCTGCATTTTTTACTGTAAAACCGAGTTGGAGCTCGTACCTCCCCATATATATGTATGGAGTGGAGTTTGCAACTGAAAATAAACTTAGTGTTCCCAACAAGCTATGTGAAAGACGGCTTTCACACACAATTATCCCTCAGAACTGAGCATGTGGAGAGACGTTCGTTCATCTAGCACAAAGGGAACGGGTTGCAGGAGAAACTTTTACTCTGGTTTCTCAGTCTGTTTCCTAGTGCATGTTTGAAGTTCCTGCATTTTTTTACTGTAAAACCGATTTGGAGCTAATACCTACCCATATATATGTATGGAGTGGAGTTTGCAACTGAAAAGAAACTTTGTGTTCCCAACAAACTATGTGAAAGACGACTTTCACACACACTTTTTTCTCAGAACTGAGCATGTGGAGAGAATTTCGTTCATCTAGCACAAAGGGAACGGGTTGCAGGAGAAACTTTTACTCTGGTATCTCAGTCTGTTTCCTAGTGCCGGTTTGAAGTTCCTGCAGTTTTCACTATAAAACCGAGTTGGAGCTCGTAACTCCCCATATATATGTATGGAGTGGAGTTTGCAACTGAAAATAAACTTTGTGTTCCCAACAGGCTTGGTGAAGGAAGGCTTTCACACACAATTTTCTCTCAGAACTGAGCATGTGGAGAGACGTTAGTTCATCTAGCACTAATATAAACGGTTGCAGGGGAAACTTTTACTCTGGTTTCTCAGTCTGTTTCCTAGTGCCGTTTTGAAGTTCCTGCATTTTTTACTGTAAAACCGAGTTGGAGCTCGTACCTCCCTATATATATGTATGGAGTGAGTTTGCAACTGAAAATAAACTTAGTGTTCCCAACAAGCTATGTGAAAGACGGCTTTCACACACAATTATCCCTCAGAACTGAGCATGTGGAGAGACGTTCGTTCATCTAGCACAAAGGGAACGGGTTGCAGGAGAAATTTTACTCTGGTTTCTCAGTCTGTTTCCTAGTGCATGTTTGAAGTTCCTGCATTTTTTACTGTAAAACCGATTTGGAGCTCGTACCTACCCATATATATGTATGGAGTGGAGTTTGAAACTGAAAAGAAACTTTGTGTTCCCAACAAACTATGTGAAAGACGACTTTCACACACACTTTTCTCTCAGAACTGAGCATGTGGAGAGACGTTCGTTCATCTAGCACAAAGGGAACGGGTTGCAGGAGAAACTTTTACTCTGGTTTCTCAGTCTGTTTCCTAGTGCCGGTTTGAATTTACTGCAGTTTTCACTGTAAAACCGAGTTCGAGCTCGTACCTCCCCATAAATATGTATGGAGAGGAGTTTGTAACTGAAAAGAATCTTTGGGTTCCCAACAAGCTAGGTGAAGGACGGCTTTCAGTCACACTTATCTCTTTAGTACTAAGCATTAGGAGAGATTTTCGTTCATCTAGCACAAAGGGAAAGTTTTGCAGGAGAAACATTTACTCTGGTATCTCAGTCTGTTTCCTAGTGCCGGTTTGATGTTCCTGCAGTTTTCACTGTGAAACCGAGTTGAAGCTATTACCACCCCATATATATGTATGTAGTGGAGTTTGAAAGTGAAAAGAAACTTTGCTTTCCCAAAAAGCTAGGTGAAGGACGGCTTTCACACACACTTTTCTCTCAGAACTGAGCATGTGGAGAGACGTTCCTTCATCTAGCACAAAGGGAACGGGTTGCAGGAGAAACTTTTACTCTGGTATCTCAGTCTGTTTCCTAGTTCCGGTTTGAAGTTCCTGCAGTTTTCACTGTAAAACCGATTTGGAGCTCGTACCTCCCCATATATATGTAAGGAGTGGAGTTTGCCACTGAAAAGAAACTTTGTGTTCCCAACAAGCTTCGTGAAGGATGGATTTCACACACACTTATCTCTCAGATCTGAGCATGTGGAGAGACGATCGTTCATCTAGCACAAAAGGAACGGGTTGCAGGAGAAACTTTTACTCTGGTTTCTCAGTCTGTTTCCTAGTGCCGGTTTGAAGTTCCTGCAGTTTTCACTGTAAAACCGAGTTGGAACTCGTACCTCCCTATTTATGTAAGGAGTGGATTTTGCAAGTTAAAAGAAACTTTGTTTTCCCAACAAGCTAGGTGAACGACGGCTTTCACACACACTTATCTCTCAGAACTGAGCATGTGGAGAGACGTTCGTTCATCTAGCACAAAGGGATTCGGTTGCAAGAGAAACTTTTACTCTGGTATCTCAGTATGTTTCCAAGTGCCGGTTTGAATTTCCTGCAGTTTTCTCTGTTAAACCGTGTTGGAGCTCGTACCTCCCCATATATATGTATGGAGTGGAGTTTGCAAATGAAAAGAAACTATGTGTTCCCAACAATCTAGGTGAAGGACTGCTTTCACACACATTTATCTCTCAGAACTGAGCATGTGGAGAGACGTTCGTTTATCTAGCACAAAGGGAACGTGTTGCAGAAGAAATTATACTCTAGAATCTCAGTCTGTTTCCTAGTGCCGGTTGGAAGTTCCTGCAGTTTTCACTGTAAAACCGAGTTGGAGCTCGTACCTCCCCATAAATATGTATGGAGTGGAGTTTGCAAGTGAAAAGAAACTTTGTTTTCCCAACAAGCTAGGTGAAGTACGGCTTTCACACACACCTGTCTCTCAGAACTGAGCATGTGGAGAGACGTTCGTTCATGTAGAACAAATGAAAGGGTTGCAGGAGAATCTTTTTCTCTGGTTTCACAGTCTGTTTCCAAGTGCCGATTTGAAGTTCCTGCAGTTATCACTGTAAAACAGATTTGGAGCTCGTACCTCCCCATAAATATGTATGGAGTGGAGTTTGCAACTGAATACAAACTTTGGGTTCCCAACAATCAAGGTGAAGGACGTCTTTCACACACACTTATATCTCAGAAATGACCATGTGGAGAGACGTTCGTTCATCTTGCAAAAAGGGAACGGGTTGCAGGAGAAACTATTACTCTGGTTTTCAGTCTGTTTCCTAGTGCCGGTTGAAGTTCCTGAAGTTTTCACTGTAAAACCGAGTTGGAGCTCGTACCTCCCCATATATATGTATGGAGTGGAATATGCAACTGAAAAGAAACTTTGTTTTCCCAACAAGCTAGGTGAAGGACGGCTTTCACACACACTTATCTCTCAGATCTGAGCAAGTGGAGAGACGTTCGTTCATCTAGCACAAAGGGAACGTGTTGCAGAAGGAATTATACTGTAGATTCTCAGTCTGTTTCCTAGTGCCGGTTGGAAGTTCCTGCAGTTTTCACTGTAAAACCGAGTTTGAGCTCGTACCTCCCCATAAATATGTATGGAGTGGAGTTTGCAAGTGAAAAGAAACTTTGTGTTCCAAACAAGCAATGTGAAGGACGGCTTTCACACACACCTGTCTCTCAGAACTGAGCATGTGGAGAGAAATTCGTTCATCTAGCACAAAGGGAACGTGTTGCAGAATAAATTATACTCAGAATTCTCAGTCTGTTTCCTAGTGCCAGTTTGAAGTTCCTGCAGTTTTAACAGTAAAACAGCGTTTTAACTAGTAACTCCAAATATATATGTATGGAGTGGAGTTTGCAACTGAAAAGAAACTTTGTGATCCCAAAAAGCTAGGTAAAGTACGGGTTTCACACACATTTATCTCTCAGAAATGTGCATGTGGAGAGACGGTCATTCATCTAGCACAAATGGTACGGGTTGCAGGAGATACTATAACTCTGGTTTCTCTGTCTGTTTCCTAGTGCCGGTTTGAAGTTCCTGCAGTTTTCACTGTAAAACCGAGTTGGTGCTAGTACCTCCCCATATATATGTATGGTGTGGAGTTTGCAACTGAAAAGAAACTTTGTGTTCCCAACAAGCTAGGTGAAGGACGGCTTTCACACACACTTATCTCTCAGAAGAGAGCATGTGGAGAGACGTTCGTTCATCCAGCACAAAGGGAACGGGTTGCAGGAGAAACTATTACTCTGGTTTCTCAGTCTGTTTCCTCGTGACCGGTTTGAAGTTTCTGCAGTTTATCACAGTAAAACCGAGTTGGAGCTTGTACCACCCATATATATATTATGGATTGGAGTTTGCAACTGAAAAGAAACTTTGTGTTCCAACAAGCTAGATGAAGGCGGCTTTTCACACACAATTATCTCTCAGATCTGAGCATGTGGAGAGACGTTCGTTCATCTAGCACAAAGGGAACGGGTTGCAGGAGAAACTTTACTCTGGTTTCTCAGTCTGTTTTCCTAGTGCCGGCTTTGAAGTTACTGCAGTTTTCACTGTAAAACCGAGTTGGAGCTCGACCTCCCCATATATATCTATGGTGAGAGTTTGCAACTGAAAAGAAACTTTGTGTTCCAAACAAGCTAGTTGAAGGACGGCTTTCACACACACTTATCTCTCAGAACTGAGCATGTGAGAGACTGTTCGTTCATCTAGCACAAAGGGAACGTGTGCAGAAGAAATTATACTCAGAATTCTCAGTCTGTTTCCTAGTGCAGGTTTGAAGTTCCTGCAGTATTCACTGAAAAAACGAGTTGGAGCTCGTACCTCCCCATACATATGTATGGGGTGGAGTTTGAATGTGAAAAGAAACTTTGTGTTCCCAACAAGTTATGTGAAGGACGGATTTCACCCACACTTATGTCTCAGAACTGAGCATGTGGAGAGACGTTCGTTCATCTAGCACAAAGGGAACGCGTGGCAGGAGAAACTTTATACTCTGGATTTCTCAGTCTGTTTCCTAGTGCCGGTTTTATAGTTCCTGCAGTTTTCACTTGTAAATACCGAGTTGGAGCTCGTACCTCCCCATATATATGTATGGAGTGGATTTTGCAACTGAAAAGAACCTTTCGTGTTCCCAACAAGCTAGGTGAATGACGGCTTTCACACACACTGTATCTGTCTCACAACTGAGCATGTGGAGAGACTTTCGTTCATCTAGCACAAAGGAGAAAATGTTGCAGGAGAAACTTTTACTCTGGTTTCTCTAGTCTGTTTCCTAGTGCCGGTTTGAAGTTCCTGCAATTTTCACTGTAAAACCGAGTTGGTGCTAGTACCTCCCCATATATATGTATGGATGTGGAGTTTGCAACTGAAAAGAAACTTTGTGTTCCCAACAAGCTAGGTGAAGGACGGCTTTCACACACACTTATCTCTCAGAAGCTGAGCATGTGGAGAGACGATTCGTTCATTCAGCACAAAGGGAACGGGTTGCAGGAGAAACTTTTACTCTGGTTTCTCAGTCTGTTTCCTAGTGCCGGTTTGAAGTTACTGCAGTTTTCACTGTAAACCGAGTTGGAGCTCGTACCTCCCCATATATATGTATGGAGTGGGTTTGCAAGTGAAAAGAAACTTTGTGTTCCCAACAAGCTATGTGAAGGAAGGCTTTAACACACAGCTATCTCTCAGAACTGAGCATGTGGAGAGACGTTCGTTCATCTAGCACAAAGGGAACGGGTTGCAGGAGAAACTTTTACTCTGGTTTCTCAGTCTGTTTCCTAGTGGCCGGTATTGAAGTTACCTGCAGTTTTCACTGTAAAACCGAGTTGGAGCTCGTACCTACCCATATATATGTATGGAGTGGAATTTGCAAGTGAAAAGAAACTTTGTGTTCCCAACAATCTAGGTGAAGGACGGCTTTCACACACACTATTCTCTCAGAAGACTGAGCATGTGGAGAGACGATCGTTCATCCAGCACAAAGGGAACGGGTTGCAGGAGAAACTTTTACTCTGGTTTCTCAGTCGTTTCCTGTGACGGGTTTGACGTTCCTGCAGTTTTCACTGTTAAACCGAGTTGGTGAACTCGTAACTCCCATTATATGTATGTGTGGAGTTTGCAACTGAAAGAAACTTTGTGTTCCCAACAATCTAGGTGAAGGACGGCTTTCACACACACTTATCTCTCAGAAGAGAGATGTGGAGAGACGATCGTTCATCCAGCACAAGGGACGGGTTGCAGGAGAAACTTTTTACCTGGTTTCTCAGTCTGTTTCCTAGTGACGGTTTGAAGTTACTGCAGTTTTCACTGTAAACCGAGTTTGGTGCTAGTACCGACGTCCCCATCTATATTTATGGAGTGGAGTTTGCAACTGAAAGAAACTTTGTGTTCCCAACAAGATAGATGAATGGCGGCTTTCACACACACGTATTTCTCAGACCTGAGCATGTGGAGAGACTGCGTTCATCTAGCACACAAAGGGAACGGGTTGCAGGGAAACTTTTACTCTGTCTCTCATCTGTTTCCTAGTGCCGGTTTTGAAGTTCCTTGCAGTTTTCACTGTAAAACAGAGTTGGTGCTAGTACCTCCCCATATATTGTGATTAGGAGTGGAGTTTGCCACTGAAAGGAATCTTTGTGTTCCCAACAGCTATGTGTAGATGGCTTTCACAGAACTTATCTATCAACAGAGCAATGTGGAGAGACGTTCGTTCATCTAGCACAAGGGAACGGGTTGCAGGAGAAACTTTTACTCTGGTCTCTCAGTCTGTTTCCTAGTGCTGAATTGAAGTTCCTGAATTGTTACACTATAAACCGAGTTGGAGCTCGAACATCCCCATACATATATATGGAGTAGAATTGCAAGTGAAACGAAACTTTGTGTTCCCAACAAGCTAGTTGAAGGAAGGCTTTCACAAAACACATATCTCTCAGAACTGAGCATTTGGAGAGACGTTCGTTCATCTAGCACAATGAGAAGAGTGAAAGAGTTGCAGGAGAAAA
>NC_045731.1:4399497-4415095 GCF_009834535.1 Camelus ferus | reverse complement strand
CCGGAATTCTAATGGTGGTTAGGTTCTGTCTACTGTCTGCAGTCCTGGGATCTCCTAGGAGCCCTTCGCGTGTCTTACCCGAGTTTTTCCAAGTGCGGGTGCCAGGGAAAGTCGGTGGATGGGCTGGAAATGCAGGTAGCAGGTAGTGCCTCCCCCGGACAGGGGAGGTATTTAGCGACTTCCCCATGCCAGGGAACACCTGTGACACCAGGCAGCTCCGTGGAGGGCGGCACAAAACATCTCCCACACAGTCAGCCGTGTTCCGGAATTCTGAGCATGGGGATGTTCCGTCTTCCTTCTGCAGCGCCTAGATTTCCGAGGAGCCTTTCGAATGTCTTCCCCAATTGTCTCCTTGTGCGGGCTGAAGGTGAAAGTCGGGGAATGGGCTGGAAATTCTTCTAGCTTTTAATGCCTCCCCCTGGACATGGGAGGTATTTAGCGGACTTTCCCTGCCAGGGAATACCTGTGACCCAAGGCAGCTCCGTGGAGGGCGGCCCCAAACCTCCCCAACACAGTCAGCCGTGTTCCGGAATTCGGAGTGTGGGAAGGTTCCGTCATCTGTCTGCAGCGTATTGGGACCTCCTATGAGCCATTCGCATGTCTTCCACGAGAGTCTCCTAGTGCGGGCTCCGGGGAATGGCGGGGGATGGGCTGGAAATGCAGGTAGCATGTACTGCCTTCCCCTGGACAGGGGAGGTATTTAGCGGACTTCCCCCTTGCACCTAACACCTGCGACCCCAGGCAGCTTCGTGGAGTTCGGCCCCAAACCTCCCCACACAGTCAGACGTGTTCCGTAATTTTGAGAGTGGGGAAGGTCCGTCTTCTCTTTGCAGCACCTGGGATCTCCTAGGAGCCTTCGCTTGTCTTCCCCGAGAGTCTGCTAGTGTGGGCTGACTGCGAAAGGCGGGGGATGGGCTGGAAATGCAGGTTCCATGTAGTGCCTCTCCCTGGACAGGGGAGGAAGTTAGCAGAATAACCCCTGCCAGGCAACACCTGTGAAACCAGGCAGCTCCGTGGCGGTCGGCCCCAAACCTCTTCAACACAGTCATCGGTGTTCCGGAATTCTGAGCGTGGGGAGGTTCCGTCTTCAGTCTGCAGCGCCTGGGATCCCCTAGGAGCCCTTCGAATATCTTCCCCAAGTGTCTCCTAGTGCGGGCTGCCGGTGAAAGGCTGGGGATCGGCTGGACATGCTGGTAGCATGTACTGCCTCCCCCTGGACAGGGGAGGTATTTAGCGGACTTCCCCCTGACAGGGAACACCTGTGACCCAGGCAGCTGCGTGGTGGGCGGCCCCAAATCTCCCACACACATTCAGCCGTGTTCCGGTATTCTGAGTGTGGGGAGGTTCCGTCTCCGGTCTGCAGCGCCTGGGATCTCCTAGAAGCCATTCGCGTGTCTTCCCATAGATCTCCTAGTGCGGGATTCCGGGGAAAGTCTGGGGATAGGACTGGAAATGCGGGTAACATGTTGCCTCCCCTGGACAGGGGAGGCATTTAGCGGACTTCCCCCTGCCAGGGAACACCTGTGACCCAAGGCAGCTCCGTGGCGGTCGGCCCCAAACCTCTTCAACACAGTCATCGGTGTTCCGAATTCTGAGCGTGTGGAGGTTCCGTCTTCTGTATGCAGCGCCTGTGATCTCAAGGAACCATTCGCGTGTCTTTCCCGAGTGTATCCTAGTGCGGGTGCCGGGAAAGGCGGGGGATGTGCTGGAAATGCAGGTAGCATGTAGTGCCTCCCCCTGGACAGGGGAGGTATTAGCGGACTTCCCCCTGCCAGGGAACACCTGTGACTCCAGGCAGCTGCGTGTGGACGGCCCCAAAACCTCCCCCCCACACACAGACGTGTTCCAGAATTCTGAGCGTGAGGAGGTTCCGTCTTATTTCTGCAGCACTGTGATCTCCTATAGCCATTCGAGTGTCTTCCCGAGAGTTTCCTATTGCGGGCTGCCGTGAAAAGTTGGGGGAAGAACTGGAAATGCATGTAGCATGTAGTGCCTCCCCCTGGACAGGGAGGTATTTAGCGGAATTCCCCCTGCCAGTGAACACCTGTGAAACAGGCAGCTTCGTATATGGTGGCCCCAAACCTCCCCCACACAGTCAGCCGTGTTCCGGAATTCGGAGTTTGGGAAGGTTCCGTCATCTGTCTGCATCGCCTGGGATCTCCTAGGAGCCATTCGCGTGTCTTCCCCGAGAGTCTCCAAGTGCAGGCTGCGGGGAAAGGTGGGGGATGGGCTGGAAATGCAAGTAGCTTGTAGTGCCTCCCCCTGGACAGAGGAGTATTTAGCGGACTTCCCCCTTTCACCAAACACTGCGACCCAGGCAGCTACGTGGAGGTCGGCCCCAAACTCCCACACACAGTCAGACCTGTTCCGTAATTCTGAGAGTGGGAATTTCCGTCTCTGTCTGCAGCACCTGGGATCTCCTAGGAGCCTTCGCATGTCTTCCCCGAGAGTCTCCTAGTGCGGGCAGTAAGGGAAAGGCGGGGGATGGGCTGGAAATGCAGGTAGAATGTACTGCCTCCCCCTGGACAGGGGAGGTATTTAGCGGACTTCCCCCTGAAAGGGAACACCTGTGACCCCAGGCAGCTTCGTGGTGGGCGGCCCCAAATCTCCCACACACATTCAGCTGTGTTCCGGTATTCTGAGTGTGGGGAGGTTCCGCCTTCAGTCTGCAGCGCCTGGAATCTCCTAAGCCATTCGCGTGTCTTCCCGAGATCTCCTAGTGCGGGCTTCGGTGAAAGTCGGGGGATAGACTGGAAATGCTGGTAGCATGTACTGCCTCTCCCTGGACAGGGGAGGAATTTAGCGGACATCCCCTACAGGGAACACTTGTGACCACAGGCAGCTGCGTGGAGGACGGCCACAAACCTCCCCAAAAACTCAGCCGTGTTCCGGAATTCTGAGCATGGGGAGGTTCCGTCTTCGGTTTGCAGCGCATGGGATCTCCTAGGATTCCTTTGCGCGTCTTCACAGAGAGTCTACTTGTACGAACAACCAGGAAAGGCGGGGATGGGCTGTAAATGCAGGTAGCATGTAGTGCCTCCCCCTGGACAGGGGAGGTATTTAGCGGATTCCCCCTGCCACGGAACACCTGTGACCCAAGGCAGCTGCGTGGAGGGCGGCCCCAAACCTCCCCCACACAGTCAGCCGTATTCCGGAATTCTGAGAGGGTGGAGGTTCCGTCTTCTGTCTGCAGCGCCTGGGATCCCTAGGAGCCCTTCACGTGTCTTCTCCGAGTTCTCCTAGTGCGGGCGCCGGGGAAAGCGGGGGAAGACCTGGAAATGCAGGTACATGTAGTGCCTCCTGGACAGGGGAGTATTTAGCGGAATTCCCCCTGCCAGGGAACACCTGTGACCATAGGCAGCTGCGTGGAGGGCGGCCCCAAACCTCCACACAGTCAGGCGTTTTCCAGAATTCTGAGAGTTGGGAGGTTCCGTATTCTGTCTGCTGCGACTGGGATCTCCTAGGAGCCCTTCACGTGTCTCCTCCGAGTGTCTCCTAGTGCGGGCGGCCGGGGAAAGGCGGGGGAAGACCTGGAAATGCAGGTTACATGTAGTGCTCCCTGGACAGGGGAGGTATTTAGCGGAATTCCCCCTGCCAGGGAACACCTGTGACCATAGGCTGCAGCGTGGAGGGCGGCCCCAAACCTCCCCACACACACTCAGCCGTGTTCCGGATTTCTGATCATGGGGAGTTTCCGTCTTCTGTCTGCAGCGCATGGGAACTTCTAGGATCCCTTCCCGCGTCTTCACAGAGATTCTACTTGTACCGGCTGCCAGGAAAGGCGGGGATGGCCTGGAAATGCAGATAGCATGTAGTGCCTCCCCCTAGACAGGGAGGTATTTAGCGGATTCCCCTGCCAGGGAACACCTGTGACCCCAGGCAGCTGCGTGGAGGCCGGCCCCAATCCTGCCAACACAGTCAGCCATGTTCCGGAATTCTGAGTGTGGGAAGGTTCCGTCATCTGTCTGCAGCACCTGGGATATCCTATGAGAGCTTCGCGTGTCTTCCCCGAGAGTCTCATAGTGCGGGCTGCCGGGGAATGTCGGGGGATAGGCTGGAAATGCAGGTAGTTTGTAGTGCCTCCCCAGGACAGGGGAGGAATTTAGCGGAATTCACCATGCCAGGGAACACCTGTGACCACACACACTGCTGCGTGGAGGGTAGCCTCAAACTTCCCCAACACAGTCATCCGTTTTCCGGAATTCTGAGTGTGGGGAGGGTTCCATCTTCTGTATGCAGCGCCTGGGGATCTCCTAGGAGAAATTCGCGTGTCTTCCCCGAGAGTCTCCTATTGCGGACTGCCGGGGAAAGACGGGGGATGGGCTGGAAATGCAGGTACTATGCAGTTCCTCCCCCTACACAGGGAAGGTATTTAGCGGACTTCCCCCTGCCAGGGAACACCCGTGAAACCAGGCAGCTGCGTGGATGGCGGCCCCAACTTCCCCCACACAGTCAGCCGTGTTCCGGAATCTGAGTGTTGGGAAGTTTCGTTCTCTGTCTGCTGCGCTTGGGATCTCCTAGGAGCCCTTCAATATCTTCCCCGAGAATCCCCTGGTGTCGGGCTGCCGTGAAAAGGTGGGGGATGTCTGGAAATGTAGGTAGCATGTAGTGCCTCCCCGTGGATAGTGGAGGTATTTAGCGGTATTCCCCCCTGCCAGGGAACAACCTGTGAAACCAGGCAGCTGCGTATAGGGCGGCCCCAAACCTCCCACACACAGTCAGCCGTTTCCGGAATTCTGAGTGTTGGGAGGTTCCGTATTCTGTCTGCTGCGACTGGGATCTCCTAGGAGCCCTTCCCGCGTCTTCACAAGAGAGTCTAATTGTACGAGCAGCCAGGAAAGGCGGGGATGGGCTGTAAATGCAGGTAGCATGTAGTGCCTCACCCTTGACAGGCGAGGTATTAGCGGACATCCCCCTGCAAGAGAACACTTGTGACCACATGCAGCTGCGTGGAGGACGGCCCCAACCTCCCCCACAAACTCAAGCCGTGTTCCGGAATTCGAGCATGGGGAGGTCCGTCTTCTCTCTGCAGCGCATGGGATCTCCTAGGATCCCTTCGCGCGTCTTCACAGCGAGTCTACTTGTACGAGCAGCCAGGAAAGGCGGGGATGGGCTGTAAATGCAGGTAGCATTTAGTGCCTCCCCCTGGACAGGGGAGGTATTTAGCGGTCTTCTCCCCTGCCACGGAACACCTGTGACCCCAGGAAGCTGCGTGGAGGGCGGCCCCAAACCTCCCCCACACAGTCAGCCTTGTTCCAGAATTCGGAGTTTGGGAAGGATCCGTCATCTCTCTGCAGCGCCTGGGACCTCCTAGGAAAAATTCGCGTGTCATCCCCGAGAGTCTCCTAGTGCGGGGCTGCCGGGGAAAGGTGGGGGATGGGCTGAAAATGCAAGTAGCATGTAGTGCCTCCCACTGGACAGAGGAGGTATTTAGCGGACTTCCCCCTTTCACCAAATACCTGGGACCCCAGTCAGCAACGTGGAGGTCGGCCCCCAAACCTCCCCCACACAGTCAGACCTGTTCCGTAATTCTGAGAGTGGGGAAGTTCCGTCTATGTCTGCAGCACCTGGGATCTCCTCGGAGCCTTTTGCATGTCTTCCCCGAGAGTCTCCTAGTGCGGGCAGTAAGGGAAAGTCCAGGGATGGGCTGGAAATGCAGGTAGAATGTACTGCCTCCACCTGGACAGGGGAGGAATTTAGCGGACTTCCCCCTGACAGGAACACCATGACCATAGGCAGCTGCGTGGTGGGCGGGCCAACAAACCTCCCACACACAGTCAGCCGTGTTCCAGAATTCTGAGTGTGGGGAGGTCCCCGTCTTCAGTCTGCAGCGCCTGGATCTATTAGTGGCCCTTCGAATGTCTTCCCCAAGTTTCTCCTAGTGCGGGCAGCCAGTGAAAGGCTGGGGATCGGCTGGAAATGCTGGTAGCATGTACTGCCTCCCCCTGGACAGGGGAGGTATTTAGCGGGACTTCCCCCTGACAGGGAAAACCATTGACCCCAGGCAGCTCCGTGGTGGGCGGCCCAAAACTTCCCACACACATTCAGCCGTTTTCCGGTATTCTGAGTGTGGGGAGGTTTCCGTCTTCGGTCTGCAGAGACTGGAATCTCCTAGGAGCGCTTCACGAGTCTTCCCCGAGTGTATCCTAGTGCGGGTGGCCGGGGAAAGTCGGGGGATGGGCTGGAAATTCAGGTACTATGTAGTGCCTCTCCCTGGACAGGGGAGGAATTTAGCCGACATCCCCCTGCCAGGGAACACTTGTGACCACAGGCAGCTGCGTGGAGGCCGGCCACAAACATCCCCCACACACTCAGCCGTGTTCCGGAATTCTGAGCATGGGGAGGTTCCGTCTTCTGTCTGCAGCGCATGGGATCTCCTAGGATCCCTTCGCGCGTCTTCACAGAGTCTACTTGTACGAGCAGCCAGGAAAGGCGGGGGATGGGCTGTAAATGCAGGTAGCATTTAGTGCCTCCCCCTGGACAGGGGAGGTATTTAGCGGTCCTTCTCCCTGCCACGGAACACCTGTGACCCAGGAAGCTGCGTGGAGGGCGGCCCCAAACCTCCCCCACACAGTCAGCCTTGTTCCAGAATTCGGACTTTGGGAAGGATCCGTCATCTCTCTGCAGCGCCTGGGACCTCCTAGGAAAAATTCGCGTGTCATCCCCGAGAGTCTCCTAGTGCGGGCTGCCGGGGAAAGGTGGGGGATGGGCTGAAAATGCAAGTAGCTTGTAGTGCCTCCCACTGGACAGAGGAGGTATTTAGCGGACTTCCCCCTTTCACCAAATACCTGGGACCCCAGTCAGCAACGTGGAGGTCGGCCCCCAAACCTCCCCCACACAGTCAGACCTGTTCCGTAATTCTGAGAGTGGGGAAGTTCCGTCTTATGTCTGCAGCACCTGGGATCTCCTCGGAGCCTTTTGCATGTCTTCCCTGAGAGTCTCCTAGTGCGGGCAGTAAGGGAAAGTCCAGGGATGGGCTGGAAATGCAGGTAGAATGTACTGCCTCCACCTGGACAGGGGAGGATTTAGCGGACTTCCCCCTGACAGGGGAACACCAGTGACCATAGGCAGCTGCGTGGTGGGCGGGCCACAAACCTCCCACACACAGTCAGCCGTGTTCCAGAATTCTGAGTGTGGGGAGGTCCCGTCTTCAGTCTGCAGCGCCTGGGATCTATTAGTGGCCCTTCGAATGTCTTCCCCAAGTTTCTCTTAGTGCGGGCAGCCAGTGAAAGGCTGGGGATCGGCTGGAAATGCTGGTAGCATGTACTGCCTCCCCCTGGACAGGGGAGGTATTAGCGGACTTCCCCCTGACAGGGAAAACCATTGACCCCAGGCAGCTCCGTGGTGGGCGGCCCAAAACTTCCCACACACATTCAGCCTTTTTCCGGTATTCTGAGTGTGGGGAGGTTCCGTCTTCGGTCTGCAGAGACTGGAATCTCCTAGGAGCGCTTCACGAGTCTTCCCCGAGTGTATCCTAGTGCGGGTGGCCGGGGAAAGTCGGGGGATGGGCTGGAAATTCAGGTACTATGTAGTGCCTCTCCCTGGACAGGGGAGGAATTTAGCCGACATCCCCCTGCCAGGGAACACTTGTGACCACAGGCAGGCTGCGTGGAGGACGGCCACAAACATCCCCACACTCAGCCGTGTTCCGGAATTCTGAGCATGGGGAGGTTCCGTCTTCTGTCTGCAGCGCATGGGATCTCCTAGGATCCCTTCGCGCGTCTTCACAGAGAGTCTACTTGTACGAGCAGCCAGGAAAGGCGGGGATGGTCTGTAAATGCAGGTAGCATTTAGTGCCTCCCCCTGGACAGGGGAGGTATTAGCGGACTTCCCCTGCGAGGGAACACCTCTGACCCCTGGCAGCTTCGTGGAGGGCTGCCCCAAAACCCCTCACAGTCAGCCGTGTTCCGGAATTCTGAGTGTGGGGAGCTTCCCGTCTTCTGTCTGCAGCGTCTGGAATCTCCTAAGAGCCATTCGCATGTCTTCCCCGAGGATTTCTAAGTGCGTGATGCCGGGGAAAGGCGGGGCATAGGCTGGAAATGAAGGTAGCATGTAGTGACTCCACCTGGACAGGGGAGGTATTTAGCGGGCTTCCCCTGCCACGGAACACCTGTGACGCAAGGCAGCTTCGTGGAGCGCGGCCCCAATCCTCCCCCACACAGTCAGCCGTGTTCCGTACTTCTCAGCGGGTGGAGGTTCCGTCTTCTGTCTGCAGCGCCTGGGATCTCCAAGGAACCATTCGCGTGTCTTCCCCAAGTTTCTCCTATTGCGGGCTGCCGGGGAAAGGCGGGGGATGGGCTGGAAATGCAGGTACTATGCAGTTCCACCCCCTGGACAGGGAGGTATTTAGCGGACTTCCCTCTGCCAGGGAATACCTGTGAAATCATGCAGCTGCGTTTTTGGCGGCCCCAAACCTCCCCCACACAGTCAGCGTTGTTTCGGATTTCTGAGTGTTGGGAAGTTTCGTTCTCTGTCTGCTGCGTTTGGGATCTCCTAGGAGCCCTTCACGCATCTTCCCCGAGAGTCACATAGTGCGGGCAGCCAGGGAAAGGCGGGGGATGGGCTGGAAATGCAGGTAGCATGTAGTGCCTCCCCCTGGACAGGGGAGGTATTTAGCGGACTTCCCCATGCCAGGGAACTCCTGTGACCACAGTCAGCTACGACGAGGGCGGCCCCAAACCTCCACAACACAGTCAGGCCGTGTTCCGGAATTCTGAGCGTGGGGAGGATGCGTCTTCTTTCTGCAGTGCCTGGGAACTCCTAGGAGCCATTCGCGTTTCGCCCCAGAGATTCTCCTATTGCGGGCTGCAGGGGAAAGGCGGGGGATGTTCTGGAAATGCAGGTAGCATGTAGTGCCTCCCCCTGGACAGGGGAGGTATTTAGCGGACTTCCCCCTGCCAGGGAACTCCTGTGACCACAGGCAGCAACGAGGAGGGCAGCCCCAAACCTCCACCACACAGTCAGCCGTGTTCCGGAATTCTGAGCGTGGGGAGGTTCCGTCATCTTTCTGCAGCGCCTGGGATCTCCTAGGAGCCCTTCGCGTGTCTTCCCCGAGGGTTTCCTATTGCGGGCTGCCGGGGAAAGGCGGGGGATATGCTGGAAATGCAGGTAGCATGTAGTGCCTCCACCTGGACAGGAGAGGTATTTAGCGGACTTCCCCTGCCAGGGAAAACCTGTGAAACCAGTTAGCTGCGTGGAGGGTGGCCCCAAACCTCCCCACACAGTCAGCAGTGTTCCGGAATTCTGAGTGTTCGGAGGTTCCGTCTTCTGTCTGCTGCGCCTGGGATCTACTAGGAGCCCTTCACGTGCCTTCCCGAGAGTCTCCTAGTGCGGGCTGCCGGGAAAGGCTGGGGATGGGCTGGAAATGCAGGTAGCATGTAGTGCCTCCCCCTGGACTGGGGAGGTATTTAGCGGACTTCCCCCTGCCAGGGATCACCTGTGACTCCAGGCAGCTGCGTGGTGGACGGCCCCAAACCTCCCCACACACACAGACGTGTTCCGGAATTCTGAGCGTGAGGAGGTTCCGTCTTATTTCTGCAGCACCTGGGATCTCCTATAGCCATTCGAGTGTCTTCCCCGAGAGTTTCCTATTGCGGGATGCCGTGAAAAGTTGTGGGAAGGACTGGAAATGCATGTAGCATGTAGTGCCTCCCCTGGATAGGGGAGGTATTTAGCGGACTTCCCCCTGCCAGGGAACACCTGTGAAACCAGGCAGCTTCGTATATGGTGGCCCCAAACCTCCCCCACACAGTCAGCCGTGTTCCGGAATTCGGAATTTGGGAAAGTTCCGTCATCTGTCTGCAGCGCCTGGGACCAATTTGGAGCCATTCGCGTGTCTTCCCCGAGAGTCACCAAGTGCGGGCTGCCGGGGAAAGATGGGGGTTGGGCTGGAAATGCAAGTAGCATGTAGTGCCTCCCCCTGGACAGAGGAGGTATTTAGCGGACTTCCCCCTTCCACCAAACACCTGCGACCCAGGCAGCTACGTGGAGGTCGGCCCCAAACCTCCCCCACACAGTCAGATCTGTTCCGTAATTCTGAGAGTGGGAATTTCCGTCTTCCTGTCTGCAGCACCTGGAATCTCCTAGGAGCCTTTCGCATGTCTTCCCCGAGAGTCTCCTAGTGCGGGCAGTAAGGGAAAAGGCGGGGATGGGCTGGAAATGCAGGTAGAATGTACTGCCCTCCCCTGGACAGGGGAGGGTATTTAGCGGACTTCCCCCTGACAGGGAACAGCCAGTGAAACCCAGGCAGCTGCGTGGTGGGTGACCCAAACCTCCCCACACAAAGTCAGGCGTGCTCCAGATTTCTGAGTGTGGGGAGGTTCCGTCTTCAGTCTGCAGCTCCTGGTATCCCCTAGGAGCCCTTCGAATGTCCTTCCCAAGTGTCCTCCTAGTGCGGGCTGCCGGTGAAAAGCTGGGGATCGTCTGGACATGCTGGTAGCATGTACTGCCTCCCCTGGACAGGGGAGGTATTTAGCGGACTTCCCCTGACAGGGAACACCTGTGACCCCAGGCAGTCTTGCGTTGGTGGGCGGGGCCCCCAAATCTCCCACACACATTCAGCCGTGTTCCGGTATTCTGAGTGTGGGGAGGTTTCGTCTTCGGTCTGCAGCGCCTGGGATCTCCTAGAAGCCATTCGCGTGTCTTCCCCGAGATCTTCTAGTGCGGGCTTCCGGGGAAGTCAGGGATAGACTGGAAATGCGGGTAACATGTAGTGGCCTCCCCCTGGAAAGGGGAGGCATTTAGCGGAATTCCCCCTGCCAGGGAACACCTGTGACCCAAGGCAGCTGCGTGGAGGGCGGCCCCAAACCTCCAAACACAGTCAGCCGTGTTCCGTAATTCTGAGCGTGTGGAGGTTCCGTCTTCTGTATGCAGCGCCTGTGATCTCCAAGGAACCATTCGCGTGACGTTCCCGAGTGTCTCCTAGTGCGGGTGCCGGGGTAAGGCGTGGGATGTTGCTGGAAATGCAGGTAGCATGTAGTGCCTCCCCCTGGACAGGGGAGGTATTTAGCGGACTTCCCCCTGCCAGGGATCACCTGTGACCCCAAGCAGCTGCGTGGAGTGCAGCCCGAAACCTCCCACACACAGTCAGCCGTGTTCCGGAATTCTGAGTGTGGGGAGGTTCCGTCTTCTGTCTGCAGCGCCTGGGATCGCCTAGGAGACATACGCGTGTCTTCCCCGAGAATCTCCTAGTGCAGGCTGCCGGGGAAAGGCGGGGGATAGCCTGGAAATGCAGGTAGCATGTAGTACCTCCCCCTGGACAGGGGAGGTATTTAGCGGAATTCCCCCTGCCAGGGAACACCTGTGACTCCAGGCAGCTGCGTGGTGGACGGCCCCAAACCTCCCCCCAACACACAGACGTGTTCCGGAATTCTGAGCGTGAGGATGTTCCGTCTTATTTCTGCAGCACCTGGGATCTCCTATAGCCATTCGAGTGTCTTCCCCGAGAGTTTCTTATTGCGGGCTGCCGTGAAAAGTTGTGGGAAGAACTGGAAATGCATGTAGCATGTAGTGCCTCCCCCTGGACAGGGGAGGTATTTAGCGGATTTCCCCCTGCCAGGGAACACCTGTGAAACCAGGCAGCTTCGTATATGTTGGCCCCAAACCTCCCCCACACAGTCAGCCGTGTTCCGGAATTCGGAGTTTGGGAAGGTTCCGTCATCGGTCTGCATCGCCTGGGACTTCCTAGGAGCCATTCGCGTGTCTTTCCCGAGAGTCTCCAAGTGCAGGCTGCCGGGGAAAGGTGGGGGATGGGCTGGAAATGCAAGTAGCTTGTAGTGCCTCCCCCTGGACAGAGGAGCTATTTAGCGGACTTCCCCCCTTTCACCAAACACCTGCGACTCCAGGCAGCTACGTGGAGTTCGGCCCCAAACCTCCCCCACACAGTCAGTCCTGTTCCGTAATTCTGAGAGTGGGAATTTCCGTCTTCTTTCTGCAGCACCTGGGATCTCCTAGGAGCCTTTCGCATGTCTTCCCCGAGAGTCTCCTAGTGCGGGCAGTAAGGGAAATGCGGGGGATGGGCTGGAAATGCAGGTAGAATGTACTGCCTCCCCCTGGACAGGGGAGGTATTTAGCGGACTTACCCCTGACAAGGAACACCAGTGAACCCAGGCAGCTGCGTGGTGGGCGACCCAAAACTCCCACAGAAAGTCAGGCGTGTTCCAGAATTCTGAGTGTGGGGAGGTTCCGTCTTCAGTCTGCAGCGCCTTGGATCCCCTAGGAGCCCTTCGAATGTCTTCCCCAAATGTCTGCTAGTGCGGGCTTCCGGTGAATGGCTGGGAATCGGCTGGACATGCTGGTAGCATGTACTGCCTCCCCCTGGACAGGGGAGGTATTTAACGGACTTCCCCCTGATAGGGAACACCTGTGACCCCAGGCAGCTGCGTGGTGGGCGGCCCCAAATCTCCCCACACACATTCAGCCGTGTTCCGGTATTCTGAGTGTGGGGAGGTTCCGTCTTCGGTATGCAGCGCCTGGAATCTCCTAGAAGCCATTCGCGTGTCTTCCCCGAGATCTCCTAGTGCGGGCTTCCGGGGAAAGGCGGGGGATAGACTGGAAATGCGGGTTACATATAGTGCCTCCCCCTGGACAGGGGAGGCATTTAGCGGACCTTCCCCCTGCCAGGGAACACCTGTGACCCAAGGCAGCTGCGTGGAGGGCGGCCCCAAACCTCCAAAACACAGTCAGCCGTGTTCCGGAATTCTGAGCGGGTGGAGGTTCCGTCATTTGTATGCAGCGCCTGTGATCTCCAAGGATCCATTCGCGTGTCTTTCCCGAGTGTCTCCTAGTGCGGGTGCCGGGAAAGGCGGGGGATGTGCTGGAAATGCAGGTAGCATGTAGTGAGTCCCACTGGAAGGGGGAGGTATTTAGCGGAATTCCCATAGACAGGGAACACCAGTGACCCCAGGCAGCTACGTGGAGTCCAGCCCGAAACCTCCCACACACAGTCAGCCGTGTTCCGGAATTCTGAGTGTGGGGAGGTTCCGTCTTCTGGCTGCAGCGCCTGGGATCGCCTAGGAGACATTCGCGTGTCTTCCCTGAGATCTCCTAGTGCGGGCTTCCGGGGAAAGTCGGGGGGAATAGACTGGAAATGCGGGTAACATGTAGTGCCTCCCCCTGGACAGGGGAGGCAGTTAGCGGAATTCCCCCTGCCAGGGAACACCTGTGACCCAAGGCAGCTGCGTGGAGGGCGGCCCCAAACCTCCAAACACAGTCAGCCGTGTTCCGGAATTCTGAGCGGGTGGAGGTTCCGTCTTCTGTAGCAGCGCCTGGGATCTCCAAGGAACCATTCGCGTGTCTTTCCCGAGTGTCTCCCTAGTGCGGGTGCCGGGGAAAGGCGTGGGATGTGCTGGAAATGCAGGTAGCATGTAGTGCCTCCCCCTGGACAGGGGAGGTATTTAGCGGAATTCCCCCTGACAGGGATCACCTGTGACCCCAAGCAGCTGCATGGATTGCGGCCTCAAACCTCCCCCACACAGTCAGCCGTCTTCCTGAATTCTGAGTTTTGGGAAGTTTCGTCTCTGTGTGCTGCGCTTGGGATCTCCTAGGAGCCCTTCACGTATCTTAACCGAGAGTCTCCTAGTGCGGGCACCCGGGGAAATGCGGGGGATGGGCTGGAAATGCAGGTAGCATGTAGTGCCACCCCCTGGACAGGGGTTGTATTTAGCGGACTTCCCCCTGCCAGGGCACTCCGTGACCAGAGGCAGCAGCGAGGAGGGCGGCCACAAACCTCCACCACGCAGTCAGCCGTGTTCCGGAATTCTGAGGCGTGGGGAGGTTCCATCAACTTTCTGCAGCGCCTGGGATCTCCAAGGAGCACTTCGCGTGTCTTCCCCGAGGGTCTCTTAGTGCGGGCTTCAGGGGAAACGCGGGGGATGTGCTGGAAATGCAGGTAGCATGTAGTGCCTCCACCTCGACAGGGGAGGTATTTAGCGGACATCCCCCTGCCAGGGAGAACCTGTGAAACCAGGTAGCTGCGTGGAGGGCGGGCCCCAAACCTCCCCACACAGTCAGCCGTGTTCCGGAATTCTGAGTGTTCGGAGGTTCCGTCTTCTGTCTGCTGCGCCTGGGATCTCATATGAGCATTCACGTGTCTTCCCCGAGTTTCTCCTAGTGCGGGTGCCAGGGAAAGGCGGGGGGATGGGCTGGGAAATTCAGGTAGCTGGTAGTGCGTCCCCCTGGACAGGGAGGTATTTAGCGGACTTCCCCCTGCCAGGGAACACCTGTGAACCCAGGCAGCTCCGTGGAGGGCGGCACCAAACATCTCCCACACAGTCAGACCATGTTCCGGAATTCTGAGTATGGGGATGATCCGTCTTCCTTCTGCAGCGCCTGGGATATCCTAGGATCCCTTCGCGCGTCTTCACAGAGAGTCTACTTGTACTGGCTGCCAACATGCGGGGGATGGGCTGGAAATGCAGGTAGCTTGCAGTGCCTCCTCCAGGACAGGGGAGGTATTTAGCGGAATTCACCATGCCAGGGAACACCTGTGACACACACACAGCTGCGTGGAGGTCAGCCTCAAACCTTCCCAACACAGTCAGCCGTTTTCCGGAATTCTGAGTGTGGAGAGGTTCCGTCTTCTCTCTGCAGCGCCTGGGATCTCCTAGGAGCATTTCGCGTGTCTTCCCCGAGAGTCTCCTATTGCGGGCTGCCGGGGAAACACGGGGGATGGGCTGGAAATGCAGGTACTATGCAGTTCCACCCCCTGGACAGGGGAGGTATTTAGCGGACTTCCCTCTACCAGGGAACACCAGTGAAACCATGCAGGTGCGTTTTTGGCGGCCCCAAACCTCCCCCATACAGTCAGCCATGTTTCGGAATTCTGAGTGTTGGGAAGTTTCGTTCTCTGTCTGCTGCACTTGGGATCTCCTAGGAGCCCTTCACGCATCTTCCCCGAGAGTCTCATAGTGCGGGCAGCCAGGGAGAGGCGGGGGATGGGCTGGAAATGCAGGTAGCATGTAGTGCCTCCCCCTGGACAGGGGAGGTATTTAGCGGACTTCCCCATGCCAGTGAACTCCTGTGACCACAGGGAGCTGCGAGGGGGACGGCCCCAAACCTCCCCCACCCAGTCAGCCGTTTTCCGGAATTCTGAGTGTTCGGAGGTTCCGTATTCTGTCTGCTGAGACTGGGATCTCCAAGAGCCTTTCACGTGTCTTCCCCGAGTGTATCCTCGTGCGGGCGGCGGGGTAAGGTGGGGGATGTGCTGGAAATGCAGGTTCCATGCAGTGCCTCTCCCTGAACAGGGGAGATATTTAGCGGACTTCCCCCTGCCAGGGAAAACTTGTGACCACAGGCAGCTGCGTGGAGGACGGCCCCAAACCTCCCCCAAACACTCAGCCGTGTTCCGGAATTCTGAGCATGGGGATTTTCCGTCTTCTGTCTGCAGCGCATGGGATCTCCTAGGTCCCTTCGCGCGTCTTCACATGGAGTCTACTTGTACGGGCTGCCAGGAAAGGGGGATGGGCTGTAATGCAGGTAGCTGTAGTGCCTCCCCCTGGACAGGGAGGTAATTAGCGGACTTCCCCCTGCCAGGGAACACCTGTGAACCCAGGCAGCTGCGTGGAGTGCGGCCCCAAAACCCCTCACACTCAGGCGTGTT
>NC_045731.1:4322976-4399397 GCF_009834535.1 Camelus ferus | reverse complement strand
TGCTCAGTTCTGAGAGACATTGTGTTTTAAAGCCGTCCTTCACCTACTTGTTGGGACACAAATTTTCTTTTCACTTGCAAACCACACTCCATACATATTATTGGGAGGTACTAGCTCCAACGCGATTTTACAGTGAAAAAATGGAGGATCTTCAAACCGGCACAAGGAAACAAACTGAGAAAGCAGGGAAAAAGTTTCTCCTGCAACCCGTTTCTTTTGTTCTAGTTGAATGAACGTCTCTCCACATGCTCAGTTCTGAGAGATATTGTGTGTGAAAGCCGTCCTTCACCTAGCTTGTTGTGAAAACAAAGTTTTCTTTTAGTTGAAACTCCACTCCATACATATCTATGGGTATGGGCTAGCTCCAACTCGGTTTTACAGTTAAATATGCAGGAACTTCAAAAAGGAACTAGGAAACAGACTGAGAAACCAGAATAAAAGTTTCAACTGCAACCCATTCCCTTTGGGCTAGATGAACGAACGTCTCTCCACATGCTTATTTCTGAGAGATAAGTGTGTGGAAATGCCGTCCTTCTCATAGCATGTTGGGACACAAATTTTCTTTTCAGTGGCCATCTCCACTCCATACATATCTATGGGTATGGGCTAGCTCCAAATCGGATTTATAGTGAAAACTGCAGGAACTTCAAACCGGCACTAGGAAACAACTGAGAAACCAGAGTAAAAGTTTCTCCTGCAACACGTTCTTTTGTGCTAGATGAACGAACGTCTCTCCACATGCTCATTTCTGAAAAATATGTGTGTGTGAAAGCCGTCCTTCAACTAGCTTGTTGGGAACACAGATATTCTTTTCAGATGCAAACTCCACTCCATATATATAAGGGGCGGTACTATCTCCATCACTGTTTTACAGTGAAAACTGCAGGAATTTCAAATCGGCAATATTAAAAAGACTGAGAAAAGAGATTAAAATTTTCCCCTTCAACCCGTTCCCTTTGTGCTAGATGAACGAACATCTTTCCACTTGCTTACTTCTGATAGTTAAGTGAGTGTGAAAGCCGTCCTTCACCTAGCTTGTTGGGAACACAAAGTTTCTTTCAGTTGTAAACTCCACCCCATACATTATATGGGGGGTACTAGCTCCAACTCGGTTTTACAAATAACCCAGGAACTTCAAACCGGCACTAGGAAACAGACTGAGATACCAGAGTAAAAGTTTTTCCTGCAACCCGTTCCCTTTGTGCTATATGAAAGAACGTCTCTCCAAATGCTCAGTTCTGAGGGATAAGATGTGTGAAAGCCGTCCTTCATATAGCTTGTTGGGAATACAAAGTTTCTTTTCAGTTGCAAACTCCACTCCATACCAATATATGGGGAGGTACGAGCTCCAAATCGGTTTTACAGTGAAAACTGCAGGAACTTTAAAACCGGCACTAGGAAACAATCTGAGAAACTAGAAAAAACATTTTCTCCTGCAACCCGTTCCCTTTGTGCTACATGAACGAACGTCTCTCCACATGCTCAGATCTGAGAGATAAGTGTGTGTGAAAGCCTTCCTTCACCTAGCTTGTTGGGAACACAAAGTTATTTTTCAGTTGAAAACTCCAATCCATACATATATATGGGTAGGTAAAATCTCTAACTCTGTTTTACAGTGAAAACTGCAGGAACTTCAAAGCGGCACTAGGAAACAGACAGAGAATTCAGAGTAAAATTTCTCCTGCAACCCGTTTCCTTTGTGCTAGATGAACGAACGTCTCTCCACATGCTCAGTTCTGAGAGATAAGTGTGTGTGAAACCCGTCATTCACCTAGCTTGTTGGGAACACAAAGTTTCTTTTCACTTGCAAACCCAATCCATACATATATGGGGATGTACTAGCTCCAACTTGGTTTACAGTGAAAAATGCAGGTAGTTTAAACCGGCACTAGGAAACAGACTGAGAAACCAGAGTAAAAGTTTCTCCTGCAACCCGTTCCCTTTGTGCTAGATGAAATAACGTCTCTCAACATGCTCAGTTCTGAGAAACATGTGTGTGTGAAAGCCGTCGTTCAACTAGCTTGTTGGAAATACAAAGTTTCTTTTCACTTGCAAAACCCTCTCCATACATATATATGGGGATGTACGTGCTCCAACTCGGTTTTACAGTGAAAACTTCAGTAACTTCAAACCGGCACTAGGAAACAGACTGAGAAACTAGAGTAATACTTTCTCCTTGAAACCGTTCCATTTGTGCTAGATGAACGAACGTCTCTCCACATGCTAAGTTCTGAGATATAATTGTGTGTGAAAGCCGTCCTTCACCTAGCTTGTTGGGAACACAAAGTTTCTTTTCAGTTGCAAACTCCATTCCATACATATCTATAAGTATGATCTAGCTCCAACTCGGGTTTACAGAGATAACTGCAGGAACTTCAAACCGGCACTAGTAAACAGAATGAGAATCCAGAGTAAAAGTTTCCCCAGCAACCCTTCCTTTTGTGCTATGTGAACGAACGTTTCTCAACATGCTCAGTTCTGAGAGATAAATGTGTGTGAAAGCCGTACTTCACCTAGCTTGTTGGGAACACAAAGTTTCTTTTCATTTGCCAACTACACTCCATACATATATATGGGGAGGTACAAACATCAACTCGGTTTTACAGTGAAAACTGCAGGAAATTCAAACCGTCAACAGGAAACAGACTTAGAAACCACAGTAAAATTTTCTCCTGCAACCCGTTCCCTTTGTGCTAGATGAACGAACGTCTCTCCACATGCTCAGTTCTTAGAGATAAGTGTGTGTGAAAGCCGTCCTTCACCTAGCTTGTTGGGAACACAAAGTTACTTTTCAGTTGCAGACTCCAATCCATAATATATGGGTAGGTAAACCTCCAAGTCGATTTACAGTGAAAACTGCAGGAAATTCAAACCGGCACTAAAAAACAGACTGAGAATCCAGAGTAAAATTTTTTCATGCAACTTGTTCCCTTTGTGCTAGATGAACGAACGTGTCTTCACGTGCTCAATTCTGAGAAATAAGTCTGTGTGAAAGCCGTCCTTCACATAGCTTGTTGGGAACACAAAGTTTCTTTTCAGTTGCAAACTCCACGCCAAACATATCTATGGGTATGGGATAGCTGTAACTCGGTTTTACACTGAAAAATGCAGGAACTTCAAACAGGCACTAGGAAACACTGAGATACCACAGTAAAATTTTCTCCTGCAAAACGTACATTTGTGCTAGATGAATGAAAGTATCCCCACATGATGAATTCTGACAGATAAGTGTGTTTGAAAGCCGTCCTTCACTTAGCTTGTTGGGAACACAAAGTTTCTTTTCAGTTGCAAACTCCACTCCATACATGTCTATGTTGAGGTACTAGCCCAATCACGGTTTTAGAGTGAAAACTGCAGGAACTTCAACCCGGCACTAGGAAACAGACTGAGAAACCAGAGTAAAAGTTTCTCCTGCAAACCCTTCCCTTGCTGCTAGTTGAACGAACGTCTCTCCACATGCTCAGTTCTGAGAAATAATTGTGTGTGAAAGCCATCCTTCAACTAGATAGTTGGGAACAAAAGTTTCTTTTCACTTGCAAAATCCACTCCATACTTATATATGGGGAGGTACTAGCTACAAATCTGTTTTACAGTGATAACTCAGGAACTTCAAAACGGCACTAGAAAACAGACTGTGAAAACAGATTAAAAGTTTCTCCTGCAACCAGTTCCCTTTGTGCTAGATGAACGAACGTCTCTCCACATGCTCAGTTCTGAGAGATAATTGTGTGTGAAAGCCGCACTTCACCTATGTTGTTGGGAACACAAAGTTACTTTTCAGTTGCAAACTCCAATCCATACATATATGTGGGTAGGTAAAACCTCCAACTCGGTTTTACAGTGAATACTGCAGGAACTTCAAACAGGCACTAGGAAACAGACTGAGAATCCAGAGTAAAATTTCTCCTGCATCCTGTTCCCTTTGTGCTAGATGAACGGACGTCTCTTAACATGCTCAGTTCTGAGAGATAAGAGTGTGTGAAAGCCAAACTTTACCTAGCTTTTTGGGAACACAAAGTTTTTTTACTTGCAAACTCCACTCCATAAATATATAAGGGGACGTACTAGCTCCAACTCAGTTTTACAGAGAAAACTGCCGTAACTTCAAACCGGCACTAGGAAACAGACTGAGAATCCAGAGTAAAAGTTTCTCCTGCAAACCGTTCCATTTGTGCTAGATGAACGAACGTCTCTCCACATCCTCAGTTCTGAGAGATAAGTGTGTGTGAAAGCCGTCCTTCACCTAGCTTGTTGGGAACACAAAGATTCTTTCCAGTTGCAAACTCCACGGCATACATATCTATGAGTAGGGACAAGCTCCAACTCGGTTTAGAGTGAAATATGCAGGAAATTCAAACCGGCACTAGGAAACAGACTGAGAAACCAGAGTAAAAGTTTCCCTGCAACCCGTTTCTTTTGTTCTAGTTGAATGAACGTCTCTCCACATGCTCAGTTCTGAGAGATATGTGTGTGTGAAAGCCGTCCTTCACCTAGCTTGTTGTGAAAACAAAGTTTCTTTTAGTTGAAAACTCCACTCCATACATATCTATGGGTATGGGCTAGCTCCAACTCGGTTTTACAGTTAAATATGCAGGAACTTCAAAAAGGAACTAGGAAACAGACTGAGAATCCAGAGTAAAAGTTTCTCCTGCAAACCGTTCCATTTGTGCTAGATGAACGAACGTCCTCCACATGCTCAGTTCTGAGAGACATGTGTGTTTTAAAGCCGTCCTTCACCTAGCTTGTTGGGAACACAAATTTTCTTTTCACTTGCAAACCACACTCCATACATATATATGGGGAGGTACTAGCTCCAACGCGATTTACAGTGAAAAATGGAGGATCTTCAAACCGGCACAAGGAAACAAACTGAGAAACCAGGGAAAAAGTTTCTCCTGCAACCCGTTTCTTTTGTTCTAGTTGAATGAACGTCTCTCCACATGCTCAGTTCTGAGAGATATGTGTGTGTGAAAGCCGTCCTTCACCTAGCTTGTTGTGAAAACAAAGTTTCTTTTTAGTTGAAAACTCCACTCCATACATATCTATGGGTATGGGCTAGCTCCAACTCGGTTTTACAGTTAAATATGCAGGAACTTCAAAAAGGAACTAGGAAACAGACTGAGAAACCAGAATAAAAGTTTCAACTGCAACCCATTCCCTTTGGGCTAGATGAACGAACGTCTCTCCACATGCTTATTTCTGAGAGATAAGTGTGTGGAAATGCCGTCCTTCTCATAGCATGTTGGGAACACAAATTTTCTTTTCAGTGGCCATCTCCACTCCATACATATCTATGGGTATGGGCTAGCTCCAAATCGGATTTATAGTGAAAACTGCAGGAACTTCAAACCGGCACTAGGAAACAGACTGAGAAACCAGAGTAAAAGTTTCTCCTGCAACACGTTCTTTTGTGCTAGATGAACGAACGTCTCTCCACATGCTCATTTCTGAAAAATATGTGTGTGAAAGCCGTCCTTCAACTAGCTTGTTGGGAACACAGATATTCTTTTCAGATGCAAACTCCACTCCATATATATATAAGGGGCGGTACTATCTCCATCACTGTTTTACAGTGAAAACTGCAGGAATTTCAAATCGGCAATATTAAAAAGACTGAGAAAAGAGATTAAAATTTTCCCCTTCAACCCGTTCCCTTTGTGCTAGATGAACGAACATCTTTCCACTTGCTTACTTCTGATAGTTAAGTGAGTGTGAAAGCCGTCCTTCACCTAGCTTGTTGGGAACACAAAGTTTCTTTCAGTTGTAAACTCCACCCCATACATTATATGGGGGGTACTAGCTCCAACTCGGTTTTACAGAAAATAACCCAGGAACTTCAAACCGGCACTAGGAAACAGACTGAGATACCAGAGTAAAAGTTTTTCCTGCAACCCGTTCCCTTTGTGCTATATGAAAGAACGTCTCTCCAAATGCTCAGTTCTGAGGGATAAGAGTGTGTGAAAGCCGTCCTTCATATAGCTTGTTGGGAATACAAAGTTTCTTTTCAGTTGCAAACTCCACTCCATACCAATATATGGGGAGGTACGAGCTCCAAATCGGTTTTACAGTGAAAACTGCAGGAACTTTAAAACCGGCACTAGGAAACAATCTGAGAAACTAGAAAAAACATTTTCTCCTGCAACCCGTTCCCTTTGTGCTACATGAACGAACGTCTCTCCACATGCTCAGATCTGAGAGATAAGTGTGTGTGAAAGCCTTCCTTCACCTAGCTTGTTGGGAACACAAAGTTATTTTTCAGTTGAAAACTCCAATCCATACATATATGGGTAGGTAAAATCTCTAACTCTGTTTTACAGTGAAAACTGCAGGAACTTCAAAGCGGCACTAGGAAACAGACAGAGAATTCAGAGTAAAATTTCTCCTGCAACCCGTTTCCTTTGTGCTAGATGAACGAACGTCTCTCCACATGCTCAGTTCTGAGAGATAAGTGTGTGTGAAACCCGTCATTCACCTAGCTTGTTGGGAACACAAAGTTTCTTTTCACTTGCAAACCCCAATCCATACATATATATGGGGATGTACTAGCTCCAACTTGGTTTTACAGTGAAAAATGCAGGTAGTTTAAACCGGCACTAGGAAACAGACTGAGAAACCAGAGTAAAAGTTTCTCCTGCAACCCGTTCCCTTTGTGCTAGATGAAATAACGTCTCTCAACATGCTCAGTTCTGAGAAACATGTGTGTGTGAAAGCCGTCGTTCAACTAGCTTGTTGGAAATACAAAGTTTCTTTTCACTTGCAAAACCCTCTCCATACATATATATGGGGATGTACGTGCTCCAACTCGGTTTTACAGTGAAAACTTCAGTAACTTCAAACCGGCACTAGGAAACAGACTGAGAAACTAGAGTAATACTTTCTCCTTGAAACCGTTCCATTTGTGCTAGATGAACGAACGTCTCTCCACATGCTAAGTTCTGAGATATAATTGTGTGTGAAAGCCGTCCTTCACCTAGCTTGTTGGGAACACAAAGTTTCTTTTCAGTTGCAAACTCCATTCCATACATATCTATAAGTATGATCTAGCTCCAACTCGGGTTTACAGAGATAACTGCAGGAACTTCAAACCGGCACTAGTAAACAGAATGAGAATCCAGAGTAAAAGTTTCCCCAGCAACCCGTTCCTTTTGTGCTATGTGAACGAACGTTTCTCAACATGCTCAGTTCTGAGAGATAAATGTGTGTGAAAGCCGTACTTCACCTAGCTTGTTGGGAACACAAAGTTTCTTTTCATTTGCCAACTACACTCCATACATATATATGGGGAGGTACAAACATCAACTCGGTTTTACAGTGAAAACTGCAGGAAATTCAAACCGTCAACAGGAAACAGACTTAGAAACCACAGTAAAATTTTCTCCTGCAACCCGTTCCCTTTGTGCTAGATGAACGAACGTCTCTCCACATGCTCAGTTCTTAGAGATAAGTGTGTGTGAAAGCCGTCCTTCACCTAGCTTGTTGGGAACACAAAGTTACTTTTCAGTTGCAGACTCCAATCCATAATATATATGGGTAGGTAAAACCTCCAAGTCGATTTTACAGTGAAAACTGCAGGAAATTCAAACCGGCACTAAAAAACAGACTGAGAATCCAGAGTAAAATTTTTTCATGCAACTTGTTCCCTTTGTGCTAGATGAACGAACGTGTCTTCACGTGCTCAATTCTGAGAAATAAGTCGTGTGAAAGCCGTCCTTCACATAGCTTTTGGGAACACAAAGTTTCTTTTCAGTTGCAAACTCCACGCCAAACATATCTATGGGTATGGGATAGCTGTAACTCGGTTTTACACTGAAAAATGCAGGAACTTCAAACAGGCACTAGGAAACACTGAGATACCACAGTAAAATTTTCTCCTGCAAAACGTACATTGTGCTAGATGAATGAAAGTATCCCACATGATGAATTCTGACAGATAAGTGTGTTTGAAAGCCGTCCTTCACTTAGCTTGTTGGGAACACAAAGTTTTTTCAGTTGCAAACTCCACTCCATACATGTATAGGACGTACTAGCCCAATCGGTTTTAGAGTGAAAACTGCAGGAACTTCAACCCGGCACTAGGAAACAGACTGAGAAACCAGAGTAAAAGTTTCTCCTGCAAACCCTTCCCTTGCTGCTAGTTGAACGAACGTCTCTCCACATGCTCAGTTCTGAGAAATAATTGTGTGTGAAAGCCATCCTTCAACTAGATAGTTGGGAACACAAAGTTTCTTTTCACTTGCAAAATCCACTCCATACTTATATATGGGGAGGTACTAGCTACAAATCTGTTTTACAGTGATAACTCAGGAACTTCAAAACGGCACTAGAAAACAGACTGTGAAAACAGATTAAAAGTTTCCCTGCAACCCGTTCCCTTTGTGCTAGATGAACGAACGTCTCTCCACATGCTCAGTTCTGAGAGATAATTGTGTGTGAAAGCCGCACTTCACCTATGTTGTTGGGAACACAAAGTTACTTTTCAGTTGCAAACTCCAATCCATACATATATGTGGGTAGGTAAAACCTCCAACTCGGTTTTACAGTGAATACTGCAGGAACTTCAAACAGGCACTAGGAACACACTGAGAATCCAGAGTAAAATTTTCTCCTGCATCCTGTTCCCTTTGTGCTAGATGAACGGACGTCTCTTAACATGCTCAGTTCTGAGAGGTAAGAGTGTGTGAAAGCCAAACTTTACCTAGCTTTTTGGGAACACAAAGTTTTTTTTCACTTGCAAACTCCACTCCATAAATATATAAGGGGACGTACAGCTCCAACTCAGTTTTACCAGAGAAAACTGCCGTAACTTCAAACCGGCACTAGGAAACCAGACTGAGAATCCAGAGTAAAAGTTTTCTCCTGGCAACATTTCCATTTGTGCTAGATGAACGAACGTCTCTCCACATCCTCAGTTCTGAGAGATAAGTGTGTGTGAAAAGCGTCCTCACCTAGCTTGTTGGGAACACAAAGATTCTTTCCAGTTGCAAAACTCCACGGCATACATATCTATGAGTAGGGACAAGCTCCAACTCGGTTTTAGAGTGAAATATGCAGGAAATTCAAACCGGCACTAGGAAACAAGACTGAGAAACCAGAGTAAAAGTTTCCCTGCAACCCGTTTCTTTTGTTCTAGTTGAATGAACGTCTCTCCACATGCTCAGTTCTGAGAGATATGTGTGTGTGAAAGCCGTCCTTCACCTAGCTTAGTGTGAAAACAAAGTTTCTTTTTAGTTGAAAAACTCCACTTCCATACATATCTATGGTATGGGCTAGCTCCAACTCGGTTTTACAGTTAAATATGCAGGAACTTCAATAAAGGAACTAGGAAACAGACTGAGAATCCAGAGTAAAAGTTTCTCTGCAAACCGTTCCATTTGTGCTAGATGAACGAACGTCCCTCCACAATGCTCAGTTCTGAGAGACATGTGTGTTTTAAAGCCGTCCTTCACCTAGCTTGTTGGGAACACAAATTTTCTTTCACTTGCAAAACCACACTCCATACATATATATGGGGGAGGTTACTAGCTCCAACGGCGATTTTACAGTGAAAAATGGAGGATCTTCAAACCGGCACAAGGAAACAAACTGAGAAAGCAGGGAAAAAGTTTCTCCTGCAAACCCGTTTCTTTTGTTCTAGTTGAATGAACGTCTCTCCACATGCTCAGTTCTGAGAGATATGTGTGTGTGAAAGCCGTCCTTCACCTAGCTTGTTGTGAAAACAAAGTTTCTTTTTAGTTGAAAACTCCACTCCATACATATCTATGGGTATGGGCTAGCTCCAACTCGGTTTTACAGTTAATATGCAGGAACTTCAAAAAGGAACTAGGAAACAGACTGAGAAACCAGAATAAAATTTCAACTGCAACCCATTCCCTTGGGCTAGATGAACGAACGTCTCTCCACATGCTTATTTCTGAGAGATAAGTGTGTGGAAATGCCGTCCTTCTCATAGCATGTTGGGAACACAAATTTTCTTTTCAGTGGCCATCTCCACTCCATACATATCTATGGGTATGGGCTAGCTCCAAATCGGATTTATAGTGAAAACTGCAGGAACTTCAAACCGGCACTAGGAAACAGACTGAGAAACCAGAGTAAAAGTTTCTCCTGCAACACGTTCTTTTGTGCTAGATGAACGAACGTCTCTCCACATGCTCATTTCTGAAAAATATGTGTGTGTGAAAGCCGTCCTTCAACTAGCTTGTGGGAACACAGATATTCTTTTCAGATGCAAACTCCACTCCATATATATATAAGGGGCGGTACTATCTCCATCACTGTTTTACAGTGAAAACTGCAGGAATTTCAAATCGGCAATATTAAAAAGACTGAGAAAAGAGATTAAAATTTTCCCCTTCAACCCGTTCCCTTTGTGCTAGATGAACGAACATCTTTCCACTTGCTTACTTCTGATAGTTAAGTGAGTGTGAAAGCCGTCCTTCACCTAGCTTGTTGGGAACACAAAGTTTCTTTCAGTTGTAAACTCCACCCCATACATTATATGGGGGGTACTAGCTCCAACTCGGTTTTACACAAATAACCCAGGAACTTCAAACCGGCACTAGGAACAGACTGAGATACCAGAGTAAAAGTTTTTCCTGCAACCCGTTCCCTTTGTGCTATATGAAAGAACGTCTCTCCAAATGCTCAGTTCTGAGGGATAAGAGTGTGTGAAAGCCGTCCTTCATATAGCTTGTTGGGAATACAAAGTTTCTTTCAGTTGCAAACTCCACTCCATACCAATATATGGGGAGGTACGAGCTCCAAATCGGTTTTACAGTGAAAACTGCAGGAACTTTAAAACCGGCACTAGGAAACAATCTGAGAAACTAGAAAAAACATTTTCTCCTGCAAACCCGTTCCCTTTGTGCTACATGAACGAACGTCTCTCCACATGCTCAGATCTGAGAGATAAGTGTGTGTGAAAGCCTTCCTTCACCTAGCTTGTTGGGAACACAAAGTTATTTTTCAGTTGAAAACTCCAATCCATACATATATATGGGTAGGTAAAATCTCTAACTCTGTTTTACAGTGAAAACTGCAGGAACTTCAAAGCGGCACTAGGAAACAGACAGAGAATTCAGAGTAAAATTCTCCTGCAACCCGTTTCCTTTGTGCTAGATGAACGAACGTCTCTCCACATGCTCAGTTCTGAGAGATAAGTGTGTGTGAAACCCGTCATTCACCTAGCTTGTTGGGAACACAAAGTTTCTTTTCACTTGCAAACCCCAATCCATACATATATATGGGGATGTACTAGCTCCAACTTGGTTTTACAGTGAAAAATGCAGGTAGTTTAAAACCGGCACTAGGAAACAGACTGAGAAACCAGAGTAAAAGTTTCTCCTGCAACCCGTTCCCTTTGTGCTAGATGAAATAACGTCTCTCAACATGCTCAGTTCTGAGAAACATGTGTGTGTGAAAGCCGTCGTTTCAACTAGCTTGTTGGAAATACAAAGTTTCTTTTCACTTGCAAAACCCTCTCCATACATATATATGGGGATGTACGTGCTCCAACTCGGTTTTACAGTGAAAACTTCAGTAACTTCAAACCGGCACTAGGAAACAGACTGAGAAACTAGAGTAATACTTTCTCCTTGAAACCGTTCCATTTGTGCTAGATGAACGAACGTCTCTCCACATGCTAAGTTCTGAGATATAATTGTGTGTGAAAGCCGTCCTTCACCTAGCTTGTTGGGAACACAAAGTTTCTTTTCAGTTGCAAACTCCATTCCATACATATCTATAAGTATGATCTAGCTCCAACTCGGGTTTACAGAGATAACTGCAGGAACTTCAAAACCGGCACTAGTAAACAGAATGAGAATCCAGAGTAAAAGTTTCCCCAGCAACCCGTTCCTTTTGTGCTATGTGAACGAAACGTTTCTCAACATGCTCAGTTCTGAGAGATAAATGTGTGTGGAAAGCCGTACTTCACCTAGCTTGTTGGGAACACAAAGTTTCTTTTCATTTGCCAACTACACTCCATACATATATATGGGGAGGTACAAACATCAACTCGGTTTTACAGTGAAAACTGCAGGAAATTCAAACCGTCAACAGGGAAACAGACTTAGAAACCACAGTAAAATTTTCTCCTGCAAACCCGTTCCCTTTGTGCTAGATGAACGAACGTCTCTCCACATGCTCAGTTCTTAGAGATAAGTGTGTGTGAAAGCCGTCCTTCACCTAGCTTGTTGGGAACACAAAGTTACTTTTCAGTTGCAGACTCCAATCCATAATATATATGGGTAGGTAAAACCTCCAAGTCGATTTTACAGTGAAAACTGCAGGAAATTCAAACCGGCACTAAAAAACAGACTGAGAATCCAGAGTAAAATTTTTCATGCAACTTGTTCCCTTTGTGCTAGATGAACGAACGTGTCTTCACGTGCTCAATTCTGAGAAATAAGTCTGTGTGAAAGCCGTCCTTCACATAGCTTGTTGGGAACACAAGTTTCTTTCAGTTGCAAACTCCACGCCAAACATATCTATGGGTATGGATAGCTGTAACTCGGTTTTACACTGAAAAATGCAGGAACTTCAAACAGGCACTAGGAAACAGACTGAGATACCACAGTAAAATTTTCTCCTGCAAAACGTACATTTGTGCTAGATTGAATGAAAGTATCCCCACATGATGAATTCTGACAGATAAGTGTGTTTGAAAGCCGTCCTTCACTTAGCTTGTTGGGAACACAAAGTTTCTTTTCAGTTGCAAACTCCAACTCCATACATGTCTATGTTGAGGTACTAGCCCAATCACGGTTTAGAGTGAAAACCTGCAGGAACTTCAACCCGGCACTAGGAACAGACTGAGAACCAGAGTAAAAGTTCTCCTGCAAACCCTTCCCTTGCTGCTAGTTGAACGAACGTCTCTCCACATGCTCAGTTCTGAGAAATAATTGGTGTTGAAAGCCATCCTTCAACTAGATAGTAGGGAACACAAAGTTTCTTTTCACTTGCAAAATCCACTCCATACTTATATATGGGGAGGTACTAGCTACAAATCTGTTTTACAGTGATAACTCAGGAACTTCAAAACGGCACTAGAAAACAGACTGTGAAAACAGATTAAAGTTTCTCCTGCAACCAGTTCCCTTGTGCTAGATGAACGAACGTCTCTCCACATGCTCAGTTCTGAGAGATAATTGTGTGTGAAAGCCGCACTTCACCTATGTTGTTGGGAACACAAGTTACTTTTCAGTTGCAAACTCCAATCCATACATATATGTGGGTAGGTAAAACCTCCAACTCGGTTTTACAGTGAATACTGCAGGAACTTCAAACAGGCACTAGGAAACACACTGAGAATCCAGAGTAAAATTTCTCCTGCATCCTGTTCCCCTTTGTGCTAGATGAACGGACGTCTCTTAACATGCTCAGTTCTGAGAGATAAGAGTGTGTGAAAGCCAAACTTTACCTAGCTTTTTGGGAACACAAAGTTTTTTTTCACTTGCAAACTCCACTCCATAAATATATAAGGGGACGTACTAGCTCCAACTCAGTTTTACAGAGAAAACTGCCGTAACTTCAAACCGGCACTAGGAAACAGACTGAGAATCCAGAGTAAAAGTTTCTCCTGCAAACCGTTCCCTTTGTGCTAGATGAACGAACGTCTCTCCACATCCTCAGTTCTGAGAGATAAGTGTGTGTGAAAGCCGTCCTTCACCTAGCTTGTTGGGAACACAAAGATTCTTTCCAGTTGCAAACTCCACGGCATACATATCTATGAGTAGGGACAAGCTCCAACTCGGTTTTAGAGTGAAATATGCAGGAAATTCAAACCGGCACTAGGAAACAGACTGAGAAACCAGAGTAAAAGTTTCCCTGCAACCCGTTTCTTTTGTTCTAGTTGAATGAACGTCTCTCCACATGCTCAGTTCTGAGAGATATGTGTGTGTGAAAGCCGTCCTTCACCTAGCTTGTTGTGAAAACAAAGTTTCTTTTTAGTTGAAAACTCCACTCCATACATATCTATGGGTATGGGCTAGCTCCAACTCAGTTTTACAGTTAAATATGCAGGAACTTCAAAAAGGAACTAGGAAACAGACTGAGAATCCAGAGTAAAAGTTTTCTCCTGCAAACCGTTCCATTTTGCTAGATGAACGAACTTCTCTCCACATGCTCAGTTCTGGGATATAAGTGTATGTGAAAGCCGTCCTTCACTACTTGTTGGGAACACAAATTTTTTTTCAGTTGCAAACCCCACCCATACATATATAGGGGTAGTTACTAGCTCCAACTCGGTTTTACAGTGAAAACTGCAGGAAATTCAAACCGGCACAAGGAAACAGACAGAGAAACCAGAGTAAAAGTTTCCCAAGTAACCCGTTTCTTTTGTTCTAGTTGAATGAACGTCTCTCCACATGCTCAGTTCTGAGAGATATGTGTGTGTGAAAGCCGTCCTTCACCTAGCTTGTTGTGAAAACAAAGTTTCTTTTTAGTTGAAAACTCCACTCCATACATATCTATGGGTATGGGCTATCTCCAACTCGGTTTTACAGTTAAATATGCAGGAACTTCAAAAAGGAACTAGGAAACAGACTGAGAAACCAGAATAAAAGTTTCAACTGCAACCCATTCCCTTTGGGCTAGATGAACGAACGTCTCTCCACATGCTTATTTCTGAGAGATAAGTGTGTGGAAATGCCGTCCTTCTCATAGCATGTTGGGAACACAAATTTTCTTTTCAGTGGCCATCTCCACTCCATACATATCTATGGGTATGGGCTAGCTCCAAATCGGATTTATAGTGAAAACTGCAGGAACTTCAAACCGGCACTAGGAAACAGACTGAGAAACCAGAGTAAAAGTTTCTCCTGCAACACGTTCTTTTGTGCTAGATGAACGAACGTCTCTCCACATGCTCATTTCTGAAAAATATGTGTGTGTGAAAGCCGTCCTTCAACTAGCTTGTTGGGAACACAGATATTCTTTTCAGATGCAAACTCCACTCCATATATATATAAGGGGCGGTACTATCTCCATCACTGTTTTACAGTGAAAACTGCAGGAATTTCAAATCGGCAATATTAAAAAGACTGAGAAAAGAGATTAAAATTTTCCCCTTCAACCCGTTCCCTTTGTGCTAGATGAACGAACATCTTTCCACTTGCTTACTTCTGATAGTTAAGTGAGTGTGAAAGCCGTCCTTCACCTAGCTTGTTGGGAACACAAAGTTTCTTTCAGTTGTAAACTCCACCCCATACATTATATGGGGGGTACTAGCTCCAACTCGGTTTTACACAAATAACCCAGGAACTTCAAACCGGCACTAGGAAACAGACTGAGATACCAGAGTAAAAGTTTTTCCTGCAACCCGTTCCCTTTGTGCTATATGAAAGAACGTCTCTCCAAATGCTCAGTTCTGAGGGATAAGAGTGTGTGAAAGCCGTCCTTCATATAGCTTGTTGGGAATACAAAGTTTCTTTTCAGTTGCAAACTCCACTCCATACCAATATATGGGGAGGTACGAGCTCCAAATCGGTTTTACAGTGAAAACTGCAGGAACTTTAAAACCGGCACTAGGAAACAATCTGAGAAACTAGAAAAAACATTTTCTCCTGCAACCCGTTCCCTTTGTGCTACATGAACGAACGTCTCTCCACATGCTCAGATCTGAGAGATAAGTGTGTGTGAAAGCCTTCCTTCACCTAGCTTGTTGGGAACACAAAGTTATTTTTCAGTTGAAAACTCCAATCCATACATATATATGGGTAGGTAAAATCTCTAACTCTGTTTTACAGTGAAAACTGCAGGAACTTCAAAGCGGCACTAGGAAACAGACAGAGAATTCAGAGTAAAATTTCTCCTGCAACCCGTTTCCTTTGTGCTAGATGAACGAACGTCTCTCCACATGCTCAGTTCTGAGAGATAAGTGTGTGTGAAACCCGTCATTCACCTAGCTTGTTGGGAACACAAAGTTTCTTTTCACTTGCAAACCCCAATCCATACATATATATGGGGATGTACTAGCTCCAACTTGGTTTTACAGTGAAAAATGCAGGTAGTTTAAACCGGCACTAGGAAACAGACTGAGAAACCAGAGTAAAAGTTTCTCCTGCAACCCGTTCCCTTTGTGCTAGATGAAATAACGTCTCTCAACATGCTCAGTTCTGAGAAACATGTGTGTGTGAAAGCCGTCGTTCAACTAGCTTGTTGGAAATACAAAGTTTCTTTTCACTTGCAAAACCCTCTCCATACATATATATGGGGATGTACGTGCTCCAACTCGGTTTTACAGTGAAAACTTCAGTAACTTCAAACCGGCACTAGGAAACAGACTGAGAAACTAGAGTAATACTTTCTCCTTGAAACCGTTCCATTTGTGCTAGATGAACGAACGTCTCTCCACATGCTAAGTTCTGAGATATAATTGTGTGTGAAAGCCGTCCTTCACCTAGCTTGTTGGGAACACAAAGTTTCTTTTCAGTTGCAAACTCCATTCCATACATATCTATAAGTATGATCTAGCTCCAACTCGGGTTTACAGAGATAACTGCAGGAACTTCAAACCGGCACTAGTAAACAGAATGAGAATCCAGAGTAAAAGTTTCCCCAGCAACCCGTTCCTTTTGTGCTATGTGAACGAACGTTTCTCAACATGCTCAGTTCTGAGAGATAAATGTGTGTGAAAGCCGTACTTCACCTAGCTTGTTGGGAACACAAAGTTTCTTTTCATTTGCCAACTACACTCCATACATATATATGGGGAGGTACAAACATCAACTCGGTTTTACAGTGAAAACTGCAGGAAATTCAAACCGTCAACAGGAAACAGACTTAGAAACCACAGTAAAATTTTCTCCTGCAACCCGTTCCCTTTGTGCTAGATGAACGAACGTCTCTCCACATGCTCAGTTCTTAGAGATAAGTGTGTGTGAAAGCCGTCCTTCACCTAGCTTGTTGGGAACACAAAGTTACTTTTCAGTTGCAGACTCCAATCCATAATATATATGGGTAGGTAAAACCTCCAAGTCGATTTTACAGTGAAAACTGCAGGAAATTCAAACCGGCACTAAAAAACAGACTGAGAATCCAGAGTAAAATTTTTTCATGCAACTTGTTCCCTTTGTGCTAGATGAACGAACGTGTCTTCACGTGCTCAATTCTGAGAAATAAGTCTGTGTGAAAGCCGTCCTTCACATAGCTTGTTGGGAACACAAAGTTTCTTTTCAGTTGCAAACTCCACGCCAAACATATCTATGGGTATGGGATAGCTGTAACTCGGTTTTACACTGAAAAATGCAGGAACTTCAAACAGGCACTAGGAAACAGACTGAGATACCACAGTAAAATTTTCTCCTGCAAAACGTACATTTGTGCTAGATGAATGAAAGTATCCCCACATGATGAATTCTGACAGATAAGTGTGTTTGAAAGCCGTCCTTCACTTAGCTTGTTGGGAACACAAAGTTTCTTTTCAGTTGCAAACTCCACTCCATACATGTCTATGTTGAGGTACTAGCCCAATCACGGTTTTAGAGTGAAAACTGCAGGAACTTCAACCCGGCACTAGGAAACAGACTGAGAAACCAGAGTAAAAGTTTCTCCTGCAAACCCTTCCCTTGCTGCTAGTTGAACGAACGTCTCTCCACATGCTCAGTTCTGAGAAATAATTGTGTGTGAAAGCCATCCTTCAACTAGATATTGGGAACACAAAGTTTCTTTTCACTTGCAAAATCCACTCCATACTTATATATGGGGAGGTACTAGCTACAAATCTGTTTTACAGTGATAACTCAGGAACTTCAAAACGGCACTAGAAAACAGACTGTGAAAACAGATTAAAAGTTTCTCCTGCAACCAGTTCCCTTTGTGCTAGATGAACGAACGTCTCTCCACATGCTCAGTTCTGAGAGATAATTGTGTGTGAAAGCCGCACTTCACCTATGTTGTTGGGAACACAAAGTTACTTTTCAGTTGCAAACTCCAATCCATACATATATGTGGGTAGGTAAAACCTCCAACTCGGTTTTACAGTGAATACTGCAGGAACTTCAAACAGGCACTAGGAAACAGACTGAGAATCCAGAGTAAAATTTCTCCTGCATCCTGTTCCCTTTGTGCTAGATGAACGGACGTCTCTTAACATGCTCAGTTCTGAGAGATAAGAGTGTGTGAAAGCCAAACTTTACCTAGCTTTTTGGGAACACAAAGTTTTTTTTCACTTGCAAACTCCACTCCATAAATATATAAGGGGACGTACTAGCTCCAACTCAGTTTTACAGAGAAAACTGCCGTAACTTCAAACCGGCACTAGGAAACAGACTGAGAATCCAGAGTAAAAGTTTCTCCTGCAAACCGTTCCATTTGTGCTAGATGAACGAACGTCTCTCCACATCCTCAGTTCTGAGAGATAAGTGTGTGTGAAAGCCGTCCTTCACCTAGCTTGTTGGGAACACAAAGATTCTTTCCAGTTGCAAACTCCACGGCATACATATCTATGAGTAGGGACAAGCTCCAACTCGGTTTTAGAGTGAAAACTGCAGGAACTTCAACCCGGCACTAGGAAACAGACTGAGAAACCAGAGTAAAAGTTTCTCCTGCAAACCCTTCCCTTGCTGCTAGTTGAACGAACGTCTCTCCACATGCTCAGTTCTGAGAAATAATTGTGTGTGAAAGCCATCCTTCAACTAGATAGTTGGGAACACAAAGTTTCTTTTCACTTGCAAAATCCACTCCATACTTATATATGGGGAGGTACTAGCTACAAATCTGTTTTACAGTGATAACTCAGGAACTTCAAAACGGCACTAGAAAACAGACTGTGAAAACAGATTAAAAGTTTCTCCTGCAACCAGTTCCCTTTGTGCTAGATGAACGAACGTCTCTCCACATGCTCAGTTCTGAGAGATAATTGTGTGTGAAAGCCGCACTTCACCTATGTTGTTGGGAACACAAAGTTACTTTTCAGTTGCAAACTCCAATCCATACATATATGTGGGTAGGTAAAACCTCCAACTCGGTTTTACAGTGAATACTGCAGGAACTTCAAACAGGCACTAGGAAACACACTGAGAATCCAGAGTAAAATTTCTCCTGCATCCTGTTCCCTTTGTGCTAGATGAACGGACGTCTCTTAACATGCTCAGTTCTGAGAGGTAAGAGTGTGTGAAAGCCAAACTTTACCTAGCTTTTTGGGAACACAAAGTTTTTTTTCACTTGCAAACTCCACTCCATAAATATATAAGGGGACGTACTAGCTCCAACTCAGTTTTACAGAGAAAACTGCCGTAACTTCAAACCGGCACTAGGAAACAGACTGAGAATCCAGAGTAAAAGTTTCTCCTGCAAACATTTCCATTTGTGCTAGATGAACGAACGTCTCTCCACATCCTCAGTTCTGAGAGATAAGTGTGTGTGAAAGCCGTCCTTCACCTAGCTTGTTGGGAACACAAAGATTCTTTCCAGTTGCAAACTCCACGGCATACATATCTATGAGTAGGGACAAGCTCCAACTCGGTTTTAGAGTGAAATATGCAGGAAATTCAAACCGGCACTAGGAAACAGACTGAGAAACCAGAGTAAAAGTTTCCCTGCAACCCGTTTCTTTTGTTCTAGTTGAATGAACGTCTCTCCACATGCTCAGTTCTGAGAGATATGTGTGTGTGAAAGCCGTCCTTCACCTAGCTTGTTGTGAAAACAAAGTTTCTTTTTAGTTGAAAACTCCACTCCATACATATCTATGGGTATGGGCTAGCTCCAACTCGGTTTTACAGTTAAATATGCAGGAACTTCAAAAAGGAACTAGGAAACAGACTGAGAATCCAGAGTAAAAGTTTCTCCTGCAAACCGTTCCATTTGTGCTAGATGAACGAACGTCCTCCACATGCTCAGTTCTGAGAGACATGTGTGTTTTAAAGCCGTCCTTCACCTAGCTTGTTGGGAACACAAATTTTCTTTTCACTTGCAAACCACACTCCATACATATATATGGGGAGGGTACTAGCTCCAACGCGATTTTACAGTGAAAAATGGAGGATCTTCAAACCGGCACAAGGAAACAAACTGAGAAAGCAGGGAAAAAGTTTCTCCTGCAACCCGTTTCTTTTGTTCTAGTTGAATGAACGTCTCTCCACATGCTCAGTTCTGAGAGATATGTGTGTGTGAAAGCCGTCCTTCACCTAGCTTGTTGTGAAAACAAAGTTTCTTTTTAGTTGAAAACTCCACTCCATACATATCTATGGGTATGGGCTAGCTCCAACTCGGTTTTACAGTTAAATATGCAGGAACTTCAAAAAGGAACTAGGAAACAGACTGAGAAACCAGAATAAAAGTTTCAACTGCAACCCATTCCCTTTGGGCTAGATGAACGAACGTCTCTCCACATGCTTATTTCTGAGAGATAAGTGTGTGGAAATGCCGTCCTTCTCATAGCATGTTGGGAACACAAATTTTCTTTTCAGTGGCCATCTCCACTCCATACATATCTATGGGTATGGGCTAGCTCCAAATCGGATTTATAGTGAAAACTGCAGGAACTTCAAACCGGCACTAGGAAACAGACTGAGAAACCAGAGTAAAAGTTTCTCCTGCAACACGTTCTTTTGTGCTAGATGAACGAACGTCTCTCCACATGCTCATTTCTGAAAAATATGTGTGTGTGAAAGCCGTCCTTCAACTAGCTTGTTGGGAACACAGATATTCTTTTCAGATGCAAACTCCACTCCATATATATATAAGGGGCGGTACTATCTCCATCACTGTTTTACAGTGAAAACTGCAGGAATTTCAAATCGGCAATATTAAAAAGACTGAGAAAAGAGATTAAAATTTTCCCCTTCAACCCGTTCCCTTTGTGCTAGATGAACGAACATCTTTCCACTTGCTTACTTCTGATAGTTAAGTGAGTGTGAAAGCCGTCCTTCACCTAGCTTGTTGGGAACACAAAGTTTCTTTCAGTTGTAAACTCCACCCCATACATTATATGGGGGGTACTAGCTCCAACTCGGTTTACACAAATAACCCAGGAACTTCAAACCGGCACTAGGAAACAGACTGAGATACCAGAGTAAAAGTTTTTCCTGCAACCCGTTCCCTTTGTGCTATATGAAAGAACGTCTCTCCAAATGCTCAGTTCTGAGGGATAAGAGTGTGTGAAAGCCGTCCTTCATATAGCTTGTTGGGAATACAAAGTTTCTTTTCAGTTGCAAACTCCACTCCATACCAATATATGGGGAGGTACGAGCTCCAAATCGGTTTTACAGTGAAAACTGCAGGAACTTTAAAACCGGCACTAGGAAACAATCTGAGAAACTAGAAAAAACATTTTCTCCTGCAACCCGTTCCCTTTGTGCTACATGAACGAACGTCTCTCCACATGCTCAGATCTGAGAGATAAGTGTGTGTGAAAGCCTTCCTTCACCTAGCTTGTTGGGAACACAAAGTTATTTTTCAGTTGAAAACTCCAATCCATACATATATATGGGTAGGTAAAATCTCTAACTCTGTTTTACAGTGAAAACTGCAGGAACTTCAAAGCGGCACTAGGAAACAGACAGAGAATTCAGAGTAAAATTTCTCCTGCAACCCGTTTCCTTTGTGCTAGATGAACGAACGTCTCTCCACATGCTCAGTTCTGAGAGATAAGTGTGTGTGAAACCCGTCATTCACCTAGCTTGTTGGGAACACAAAGTTTCTTTTCACTTGCAAACCCCAATCCATACATATATATGGGGATGTACTAGCTCCAACTTGGTTTTACAGTGAAAAATGCAGGTAGTTTAAACCGGCACTAGGAAACAGACTGAGAAACCAGAGTAAAAGTTTCTCCTGCAACCCGTTCCCTTTGTGCTAGATGAAATAACGTCTCTCAACATGCTCAGTTCTGAGAAACATGTGTGTGTGAAAGCCGTCGTTCAACTAGCTTGTTGGAAATACAAAGTTTCTTTTCACTTGCAAAACCCTCTCCATACATATATATGGGGATGTACGTGCTCCAACTCGGTTTTACAGTGAAAACTTCAGTAACTTCAAACCGGCACTAGGAAACAGACTGAGAAACTAGAGTAATACTTTCTCCTTGAAACCGTTCCATTTGTGCTAGATGAACGAACGTCTCTCCACATGCTAAGTTCTGAGATATAATTGTGTGTGAAAGCCGTCCTTCACCTAGCTTGTTGGGAACACAAAGTTTCTTTTCAGTTGCAAACTCCATTCCATACATATCTATAAGTATGATCTAGCTCCAACTCGGGTTTACAGAGATAACTGCAGGAACTTCAAACCGGCACTAGTAAACAGAATGAGAATCCAGAGTAAAAGTTTCCCCAGCAACCCGTTCCTTTTGTGCTATGTGAACGAACGTTTCTCAACATGCTCAGTTCTGAGAGATAAATGTGTGTGAAAGCCGTACTTCACCTAGCTTGTTGGGAACACAAAGTTTCTTTTCATTTGCCAACTACACTCCATACATATATATGGGGAGGTACAAACATCAACTCGGTTTTACAGTGAAAACTGCAGGAAATTCAAACCGTCAACAGGAAACAGACTTAGAAACCACAGTAAAATTTTCTCCTGCAACCCGTTCCCTTTGTGCTAGATGAACGAACGTCTCTCCACATGCTCAGTTCTTAGAGATAAGTGTGTGTGAAAGCCGTCCTTCACCTAGCTTGTTGGGAACACAAAGTTACTTTTCAGTTGCAGACTCCAATCCATAATATATATGGGTAGGTAAAACCTCCAAGTCGATTTTACAGTGAAAACTGCAGGAAATTCAAACCGGCACTAAAAAACAGACTGAGAATCCAGAGTAAAATTTTTTCATGCAACTTGTTCCCTTTGTGCTAGATGAACGAACGTGTCTTCACGTGCTCAATTCTGAGAAATAAGTCTGTGTGAAAGCCGTCCTTCACATAGCTTGTTGGGAACACAAAGTTTCTTTTCAGTTGCAAACTCCACGCCAAACATATCTATGGGTATGGGATAGCTGTAACTCGGTTTTACACTGAAAAATGCAGGAACTTCAAACAGGCACTAGGAAACAGACTGAGATACCACAGTAAAATTTTCTCCTGCAAAACGTACATTTGTGCTAGATGAATGAAAGTATCCCCACATGATGAATTCTGACAGATAAGTGTGTTTGAAAGCCGTCCTTCACTTAGCTTGTTGGGAACACAAAGTTTCTTTTCAGTTGCAAACTCCACTCCATACATGTCTATGTTGAGGTACTAGCCCAATCACGGTTTTAGAGTGAAAACTGCAGGAACTTCAACCCGGCACTAGGAAACAGACTGAGAAACCAGAGTAAAAGTTTCTCCTGCAAACCCTTCCCTTGCTGCTAGTTGAACGAACGTCTCTCCACATGCTCAGTTCTGAGAAATAATTGTGTGTGAAAGCCATCCTTCAACTAGATAGTAGGGAACACAAAGTTTCTTTTCACTTGCAAAATCCACTCCATACTTATATATGGGGAGGTACTAGCTACAAATCTGTTTTACAGTGATAACTCAGGAACTTCAAAACGGCACTAGAAAACAGACTGTGAAAACAGATTAAAAGTTTCTCCTGCAACCAGTTCCCTTTGTGCTAGATGAACGAACGTCTCTCCACATGCTCAGTTCTGAGAGATAATTGTGTGTGAAAGCCGCACTTCACCTATGTTGTTGGGAACACAAAGTTACTTTTCAGTTGCAAACTCCAATCCATACATATATGTGGGTAGGTAAAACCTCCAACTCGGTTTTACAGTGAATACTGCAGGAACTTCAAACAGGCACTAGGAAACAGACTGAGAATCCAGAGTAAAATTTCTCCTGCATCCTGTTCCCTTTGTGCTAGATGAACGGACGTCTCTTAACATGCTCAGTTCTGAGAGATAAGAGTGTGTGAAAGCCAAACTTTACCTAGCTTTTTGGGAACACAAAGTTTTTTTTCACTTGCAAACTCCACTCCATAAATATATAAGGGGACGTACTAGCTCCAACTCAGTTTTACAGAGAAAACTGCCGTAACTTCAAACCGGCACTAGGAAACAGACTGAGAATCCAGAGTAAAAGTTTCTCCTGCAAACCGTTCCCTTTGTGCTAGATGAACGAACGTCTCTCCACATCCTCAGTTCTGAGAGATAAGTGTGTGTGAAAGCCGTCCTTCACCTAGCTTGTTGGGAACACAAAGATTCTTTCCAGTTGCAAACTCCACGGCATACATATCTATGAGTAGGGACAAGCTCCAACTCGGTTTTAGAGTGAAATATGCAGGAAATTCAAACCGGCACTAGGAAACAGACTGAGAAACCAGAGTAAAAGTTTCCCTGCAACCCGTTTCTTTTGTTCTAGTTGAATGAACGTCTCTCCACATGCTCAGTTCTGAGAGATATGTGTGTGTGAAAGCCGTCCTTCACCTAGCTTGTTGTGAAAACAAAGTTTCTTTTTAGTTGAAAACTCCACTCCATACATATCTATGGGTATGGGCTAGCTCCAACTCGGTTTTACAGTTAAATATGCAGGAACTTCAAAAAGGAACTAGGAAACAGACTGAGAATCCAGAGTAAAAGTTTCTCCTGCAAACCGTTCCATTTGTGCTAGATGAACGAACGTCCTCCACATGCTCAGTTCTGAGAGACATGTGTGTTTTAAAGCCGTCCTTCACCTAGCTTGTTGGGAACACAAATTTTCTTTTCACTTGCAAACCACACTCCATACATATATATGGGGAGGTACTAGCTCCAACGCGATTTTACAGTGAAAAATGGAGGATCTTCAAACCGGCACAAGGAAACAAACTGAGAAACCAGGGAAAAAGTTTCTCCTGCAACCCGTTTCTTTTGTTCTAGTTGAATGAACGTCTCTCCACATGCTCAGTTCTGAGAGATATGTGTGTGTGAAAGCCGTCCTTCACCTAGCTTGTTGTGAAAACAAAGTTTCTTTTTAGTTGAAAACTCCACTCCATACATATCTATGGGTATGGGCTAGCTCCAACTCGGTTTTACAGTTAAATATGCAGGAACTTCAAAAAGGAACTAGGAAACAGACTGAGAAACCAGAATAAAAGTTTCAACTGCAACCCATTCCCTTTGGGCTAGATGAACGAACGTCTCTCCACATGCTTATTTCTGAGAGATAAGTGTGTGGAAATGCCGTCCTTCTCATAGCATGTTGGGAACACAAATTTTCTTTTCAGTGGCCATCTCCACTCCATACATATCTATGGGTATGGGCTAGCTCCAAATCGGATTTATAGTGAAAACTGCAGGAACTTCAAACCGGCACTAGGAAACAGACTGAGAAACCAGAGTAAAAGTTTCTCCTGCAACACGTTCTTTTGTGCTAGATGAACGAACGTCTCTCCACATGCTCATTTCTGAAAAATATGTGTGTGTGAAAGCCGTCCTTCAACTAGCTTGTTGGGAACACAGATATTCTTTTCAGATGCAAACTCCACTCCATATATATATAAGGGGCGGTACTATCTCCATCACTGTTTTACAGTGAAAACTGCAGGAATTTCAAATCGGCAATATTAAAAAGACTGAGAAAAGAGATTAAAATTTTCCCCTTCAACCCGTTCCCTTTGTGCTAGATGAACGAACATCTTTCCACTTGCTTACTTCTGATAGTTAAGTGAGTGTGAAAGCCGTCCTTCACCTAGCTTGTTGGGAACACAAAGTTTCTTTCAGTTGTAAACTCCACCCCATACATTATATGGGGGGTACTAGCTCCAACTCGGTTTTACAGAAATAACCCAGGAACTTCAAACCGGCACTAGGAAACAGACTGAGATACCAGAGTAAAAGTTTTTCCTGCAACCCGTTCCCTTTGTGCTATATGAAAGAACGTCTCTCCAAATGCTCAGTTCTGAGGGATAAGAGTGTGTGAAAGCCGTCCTTCATATAGCTTGTTGGGAATACAAAGTTTCTTTTCAGTTGCAAACTCCACTCCATACCAATATATGGGGAGGTACGAGCTCCAAATCGGTTTTACAGTGAAAACTGCAGGAACTTTAAAACCGGCACTAGGAAACAATCTGAGAAACTAGAAAAAACATTTTCTCCTGCAACCCGTTCCCTTTGTGCTACATGAACGAACGTCTCTCCACATGCTCAGATCTGAGAGATAAGTGTGTGTGAAAGCCTTCCTTCACCTAGCTTGTTGGGAACACAAAGTTATTTTTCAGTTGAAAACTCCAATCCATACATATATATGGGTAGGTAAAATCTCTAACTCTGTTTTACAGTGAAAACTGCAGGAACTTCAAAGCGGCACTAGGAAACAGACAGAGAATTCAGAGTAAAATTTCTCCTGCAACCCGTTTCCTTTGTGCTAGATGAACGAACGTCTCTCCACATGCTCAGTTCTGAGAGATAAGTGTGTGTGAAACCCGTCATTCACCTAGCTTGTTGGGAACACAAAGTTTCTTTTCACTTGCAAACCCCAATCCATACATATATATGGGGATGTACTAGCTCCAACTTGGTTTTACAGTGAAAAATGCAGGTAGTTTAAACCGGCACTAGGAAACAGACTGAGAAACCAGAGTAAAAGTTTCTCCTGCAACCCGTTCCCTTTGTGCTAGATGAAATAACGTCTCTCAACATGCTCAGTTCTGAGAAACATGTGTGTGTGAAAGCCGTCGTTCAACTAGCTTGTTGGAAATACAAAGTTTCTTTTCACTTGCAAAACCCTCTCCATACATATATATGGGGATGTACGTGCTCCAACTCGGTTTTACAGTGAAAACTTCAGTAACTTCAAACCGGCACTAGGAAACAGACTGAGAAACTAGAGTAATACTTTCTCCTTGAAACCGTTCCATTTGTGCTAGATGAACGAACGTCTCTCCACATGCTAAGTTCTGAGATATAATTGTGTGTGAAAGCCGTCCTTCACCTAGCTTGTTGGGAACACAAAGTTTCTTTTCAGTTGCAAACTCCATTCCATACATATCTATAAGTATGATCTAGCTCCAACTCGGGTTTACAGAGATAACTGCAGGAACTTCAAACCGGCACTAGTAAACAGAATGAGAATCCAGAGTAAAAGTTTCCCCAGCAACCCGTTCCTTTTGTGCTATGTGAACGAACGTTTCTCAACATGCTCAGTTCTGAGAGATAAATGTGTGTGAAAGCCGTACTTCACCTAGCTTGTTGGGAACACAAAGTTTCTTTTCATTTGCCAACTACACTCCATACATATATATGGGGAGGTACAAACATCAACTCGGTTTTACAGTGAAAACTGCAGGAAATTCAAACCGTCAACAGGAAACAGACTTAGAAACCACAGTAAAATTTTCTCCTGCAACCCGTTCCCTTTGTGCTAGATGAACGAACGTCTCTCCACATGCTCAGTTCTTAGAGATAAGTGTGTGTGAAAGCCGTCCTTCACCTAGCTTGTTGGGAACACAAAGTTACTTTTCAGTTGCAGACTCCAATCCATAATATATATGGGTAGGTAAAACCTCCAAGTCGATTTTACAGTGAAAACTGCAGGAAATTCAAACCGGCACTAAAAAACAGACTGAGAATCCAGAGTAAAATTTTTTCATGCAACTTGTTCCCTTTGTGCTAGATGAACGAACGTGTCTTCACGTGCTCAATTCTGAGAAATAAGTCTGTGTGAAAGCCGTCCTTCACATAGCTTGTTGGGAACACAAAGTTTCTTTTCAGTTGCAAACTCCACGCCAAACATATCTATGGGTATGGGATAGCTGTAACTCGGTTTTACACTGAAAAATGCAGGAACTTCAAACAGGCACTAGGAAACAGACTGAGATACCACAGTAAAATTTTCTCCTGCAAAACGTACATTTGTGCTAGATGAATGAAAGTATCCCCACATGATGAATTCTGACAGATAAGTGTGTTTGAAAGCCGTCCTTCACTTAGCTTGTTGGGAACACAAAGTTTCTTTTCAGTTGCAAACTCCACTCCATACATGTCTATGTTGAGGTACTAGCCCAATCACGGTTTTAGAGTGAAAACTGCAGGAACTTCAACCCGGCACTAGGAAACAGACTGAGAAACCAGAGTAAAAGTTTCTCCTGCAAACCCTTCCCTTGCTGCTAGTTGAACGAACGTCTCTCCACATGCTCAGTTCTGAGAAATAATTGTGTGTGAAAGCCATCCTTCAACTAGATAGTTGGGAACACAAAGTTTCTTTTCACTTGCAAAATCCACTCCATACTTATATATGGGGAGGGTACTAGCTACAAATCTGTTTTACAGTGATAACTCAGGAACTTCAAAACGGCACTAGAAAACAGACTGTGAAAACAGATTAAAAGTTTCTCCTGCAACCCGTTCCCTTTGTGCTAGATGAACGAACGTCTCTCCACATGCTCAGTTCTGAGAGATAATTGTGTGTGAAAGCCGCACTTCACCTATGTTGTTGGGAACACAAAGTTACTTTTCAGTTGCAAACTCCAATCCATACATATATGTGGGTAGGTAAAACCTCCAACTCGGTTTTACAGTGAATACTGCAGGAACTTCAAACAGGCACTAGGAAACAGACTGAGAATCCAGAGTAAAATTTCTCCTGCATCCTGTTCCCTTTGTGCTAGATGAACGGACGTCTCTTAACATGCTCAGTTCTGAGAGATAAGAGTGTGTGAAAGCCAAACTTTACCTAGCTTTTTGGGAACACAAAGTTTTTTTTCACTTGCAAACTCCACTCCATAAATATATAAGGGGACGTACTAGCTCCAACTCAGTTTTACAGAGAAAACTGCCGTAACTTCAAACCGGCACTAGGAAACAGACTGAGAATCCAGAGTAAAAGTTTCTCCTGCAAACCGTTCCCTTTGTGCTAGATGAACGAACGTCTCTCCACATCCTCAGTTCTGAGAGATAAGTGTGTGTGAAAGCCTGTCCTTCACCTAGCTTGTTGGGAACACAAAGATTCTTTCCAGTTGCAAACTCCACGGCATACATATCTATGAGTAGGGACAAGCTCCAACTCGGTTTTAGAGTGAAATATGCAGGAAATTCAAACCGGCACTAGGAAACAGACTGAGAAACCAGAGTAAAAGTTTCCCTGCAACCCGTTTCTTTGTTCTAGTTGAATGAACGTCTCTCCACATGCTCAGTTCTGAGAGATATGTGTGTGTGAAAGCCGTCCTTCACCTAGCTTGTTGTGAAAACAAAGTTTCTTTTTAGTTGAAAACTCCACTCCATACATATCTATGGGTATGGGCTAGCTCCAACTCGGTTTTACAGTTAAATATGCAGGAACTTCAAAAAGGAACTAGGAAACAGACTGAGAATCCAGAGTAAAAGTTTCTCCTGCAAACCGTTCCATTTGTGCTAGATGAACGAACGTCCTCCAAATGCTCAGTTCTGAGAGACATGTGTGTTTTAAAGCCGTCCTTCACCTAGCTTGTTGGGAACACAAATTTTCTTTTCACTTGCAAACCACACTCCATACATATATATGGGGAGGTACTAGCTCCAACGCGATTTTACAGTGAAAAATGGAGGATCTTCAAACCGGCACAAGGAAACAAACTGAGAAACCAGGGAAAAAGTTTCTCCTGCAACCCGTTTCTTTTGTTCTAGTTGAATGAACGTCTCTCCACATGCTCAGTTCTGAGAGATATGTGTGTGTGAAAGCCGTCCTTCACCTAGCTTGTTGTGAAAACAAAGTTTCTTTTTAGTTGAAAACTCCACTCCATACATATCTATGGGTATGGGCTAGCTCCAACTCGGTTTTACAGTTAAATATGCAGGAACTTCAAAAAGGAACTAGGAAACAGACTGAGAAACCAGAATAAAACTTTCAACTGCAACCCATTCCCTTTGGGCTAGATGAACGAACGTCTCTCCACATGCTTATTTCTGAGAGATAAGTGTGTGGAAATGCCGTCCTTCTCATAGCATGTTGGGAACACAAATTTTCTTTTCAGTGGCCATCTCCACTCCATACATATCTATGGGTATGGGCTAGCTCCAAATCGGATTTATAGTGAAAACTGCAGGAACTTCAAACCGGCACTAGGAAACAGACTGAGAAACCAGAGTAAAAGTTTCTCCTGCAACACGTTCTTTTGTGCTAGATGAACGAACGTCTCTCCACATGCTCATTTCTGAAAATATGTGTGTGTGAAAGCCGTTCTTCAACTAGCTTGTTGGGAACACAGATATTCTTTTCAGATGCAAACTCCACTCCATATATATATAAGGGGCGGTACTATCTCCATCACTGTTTTACAGTGAAAACTGCAGGAATTTCAAATCGGCAATATTAAAAAGACTGAGAAAAGAGATTAAAATTTTCCCCTTCAACCCGTTCCCTTTGTGCTAGATGAACGAACATCTTTCCACTTGCTTACTTCTGATAGTTAAGTGAGTGTGAAAGCCGTCCTTCACCTAGCTTGTTGGGAACACAAAGTTTCTTTCAGTTGTAAACTCCACCCCATACATTATATGGGGGGGTACTAGCTCCAACTCGGTTTTACAGAAATAACCCAGGAACTTCAAACCGGCACTAGGAAACAGACTGAGATACCAGAGTAAAAGTTTTTCCTGCAACCCGTTCCCTTTGTGCTATATGAAAGAACGTCTCTCCAAATGCTCAGTTCTGAGGGATAAGAGTGTGTGAAAGCCGTCCTTCATATAGCTTGTTGGGAATACAAAGTTTCTTTTCAGTTGCAAACTCCACTCCATACCAATATATGGGGAGGTACGAGCTCCAAATCGGTTTTACAGTGAAAACTGCAGGAACTTTAAAACCGGCACTAGGAAACAATCTGAGAAACTAGAAAAAACATTTTCTCCTGCAACCCGTTCCCTTTGTGCTACATGAACGAACGTCTCTCCACATGCTCAGATCTGAGAGATAAGTGTGTGTGAAAGCCTTCCTTCACCTAGCTTGTTGGGAACACAAAGTTATTTTTCAGTTGAAAACTGCAATCCATACATATATATGGGTAGGTAAAATCTCTAACTCTGTTTTACAGTGAAAACTGCAGGAACTTCAAAGCGGCACTAGGAAACAGACAGAGAATTCAGAGTAAAATTTCTCCTGCAACCCGTTTCCTTTGTGCTAGATGAACGAACGTCTCTCCACATGCTCAGTTCTGAGAGATAAGTGTGTGTGAAACCCGTCATTCACCTAGCTTGTTGGGAACACAAAGTTTCTTTTCACTTGCAAACCCCAATCCATACATATATATGGGGATGTACTAGCTCCAACTTGGTTTTACAGTGAAAAATGCAGGTAGTTTAAAACCGGCACTAGGAAACAGACTGAGAAACCAGAGTAAAAGTTTCTCCTGCAACCCGTTCCCTTTGTGCTAGATGAAATAACGTCTCTCAACATGCTCAGTTCTGAGAAACATGTGTGTGTGAAAGCCGTCGTTCAACTAGCTTGTTGGAAATACAAAGTTTCTTTTCACTTGCAAAACCCTCTCCATACATATATATGGGGATGTACGTGCTCCAACTCGGTTTTACAGTGAAAACTTCAGTAACTTCAAACCGGCACTAGGAAACAGACTGAGAAACTAGAGTAATACATTCTCCTTGAAACCGTTCCATTTGTGCTAGATGAACGAACGTCTCTCCACATGCTAAGTTCTGAGATATAATTGTGTGTGAAAGCCGTCCTTCACCTAGCTTGTTGGGAACACAAAGTTTCTTTTCAGTTGCAAACTCCATTCCATACATATCTATAAGTATGATCTAGCTCCAACTCGGGTTTACAGAGATAACTGCAGGAACTTCAAACCGGCACTAGTAAACAGAATGAGAATCCAGAGTAAAAGTTTCCCCAGCAACCCGTTCCTTTTGTGCTATGTGAACGAACGTTTCTCAACATGCTCAGTTCTGAGAGATAAATGTGTGTGAAAGCCGTACTTCACCTAGCTTGTTGGGAACACAAAGTTTCTTTTCATTTGCCAACTACACTCCATACATATATATGGGGAGGTACAAACATCAACTCGGTTTTACAGTGAAAACTGCAGGAAATTCAAACCGTCAACAGGAAACAGACTTAGAAACCACAGTAAATTTTCTCCTGCAACCCGTTCCCTTTGTGCTAGATGAACGAACGTCTCTCCACATGCTCAGTTCTTAGAGATAAGTGTGTGTGAAAGCCGTCCTTCACCTAGCTTGTTGGGAACACAAAGTTACTTTTCAGTTGCAGACTCCAATCCATAATATATATGGGTAGGTAAAACCTCCAAGTCGATTTTACAGTGAAAACTGCAGGAAATTCAACCGGCACTAAAAACAGACTGAGAATCCAGAGTAAAATTTTTTCATGCAACTTGTTCCCTTTGTGCTAGATGAACGAACGTGTCTTCACGTGCTCAATTCTGAGAAATAAGTCTGTGTGAAAGCCGTCCTTCACATAGCTTGTTGGGAACACAAAGTTTCTTTTCAGTTGCAAACTCCACGCCAAACATATCTATGGGTATGGGATAGCTGTAACTCGGTTTACACTGAAAAATGCAGGAACTTCAAACAGGCACTAGGAAACAGACTGAGATACCACAGTAAAATTTTCTCCTGCAAAACGTACATTTGTGCTAGATGAATGAAAGTATCCCCACATGATGAATTCTGACAGATAAGTGTGTTTGAAAGCCGTCCTTCACTTAGCTTGTTGGGAACACAAAGTTTCTTTTCAGTTGCAAACTCCACTCCATACATGTCTATGTTGAGGTACTAGCCCAATCACGGTTTTAGAGTGAAAACTGCAGGAACTTCAACCCGGCACTAGGAAACAGACTGAGAAACCAGAGTAAAAGTTTCTCCTGCAAACCCTTCCCTTGCTGCTAGTTGAACGAACGTCTCTCCACATGCTCAGTTCTGAGAAATAATTGTGTGTGAAAGCCATCCTTCAACTAGATAGTTGGGAACACAAAGTTTCTTTCACTTGCAAAATCCACTCCATACTTATATATGGGGGAGGTACTAGCTACAAATCTGTTTTACAGTGATAACTCAGGAACTTCAAAACGGCACTAGAAAACAGACTGTGAAAACAGATTAAAAGTTTCTCCTGCAACCCGTTCCCTTTGTGCTAGATGAACGAACGTCTCTCCACATGCTCAGTTCTGAGAGATAATTGTGTGTGAAAGCCGCACTTCACCTATGTTGTTGGGAACACAAAGTTACTTTTCAGTTGCAAACTCCAATCCATACATATATGTGGGTAGGTAAAACCTCCAACTCGGTTTTACAGTGAATACTGCAGAAACTTCAAACAGGCACTAGGAAACAGACTGAGAATCCAGAGTAAAATTTCTCCTGCATCCTGTTCCCTTTGTGCTAGATGAACGGACGTCTCTTAACATGCTCAGTTCTGAGAGATAAGAGTGTGTGAAAGCCAAACTTTACCTAGCTTTTCTGGGAACACAAAGTTTTTTTTCACTTGCAAACTCCACTCCATAAATATATAAGGGGACGTACTAGCTCCAACTCAGTTTTACAGAGAAAAACTGCCGTAACTTCAAACCGGCACTAGGAAACAGACTGAGAATCCAGAGTAAAAGTTTCTCCTGCAAACCGTTCCCTTTGTGCTAGATGAACGAACGTCTCTCCACATCCTCAGTTCTGAGAGATAAGTGTGTGTGAAAGCCGTCCTTCACCTAGCTTGTTGGGAACACAAAGATTCTTTCCAGTTGCAAACTCCACGGCATACATATCTATGAGTAGGGACAAGCTCCAACTCGGTTTTAGAGTGAAATATGCAGGAAATTCAAACCGGCACTAGGAAACAGACTGAGAAACCAGAGTAAAAGTTTCCCTGCAACCCATTCCTTTGTGCTAGATGAAGGAACGTCTCTCCACATGCTCAGTTCTGAGAGATATATGTGTGTGAAAGCCGTCCTTCAACTATCTTGTTGGAAACACAAAGTTTCTTTTCAGATGCAAACCCCACTCCATACATATTTATTGGGAGGTACGAGCTCCAACTCCGTTTTACAGTGAAAACTGCAGTAACTTCAAACCGGCAATAGGAAACAGTCTGAGAATCCAGAGTAAAAGTTTCTCCTGCAAACCGTTCCATTTGTGCTAGATGAACGAACGTCCTCCACATGCTCAGTTCTGAGAGACAAGTGTGTTTTAAAGCCGTCCTTCACCTAGCTTGTTGGGAACACAAATTTTCTTTTCAATTGCAAACTCCAATCCATACATATATATGGGGAGGCACGAGCTCCAACTCGGTTTTACAGTGATAACTGCAGGAAATTCAAACCGGCACTAGGAAACAGACAGAGAAACCTGCGAAAAATTTCTCCTGAAACCAGTTTCCATTGTGCTAGATGAACGAACGTCTCTCCACATGCTCAGATCTGAAAGAGTATTGTGTGTGAAAGCCGTCCTTCACCTTGCATGTTGGGAACACAAAGTTACATTTCAGTTCCATACTCCACTGCATACATATATATGGGTAGGTACAACTTCCAACTCCGTTTTACAGTGAAAAATGCAGGAACTTCAAATCGCCAATAGGAAAAATACTGAGAAAATAAAATAATTTTTCCCCTTCAACCCGTTCCCTTTGTGCTAGATGAACGAACGTCTTTCCACTTGCTCACTTCTGAGAGTTAATTGAGTGTGAAAGCCGTTTTCACCTAGATTGTTGGGAACACAAATTTTCTTTTCAGTTGTAAATTCCACTCCATACATTATATGGGGATGTACTAGCTCCAACTCGGTTTTACAGAAATAACTCAGGAACTTCAAACAGGCACTAGGAAACAGACTTAGAAACCAGAGTAAAAGATTCTCCTGCAACCCATTCCCTTTCTCCTAGATGAGCGAAAGTCTCTCCACATGCTCAGATCTTAGGGATATTTGTGTGTGAAAGCCGTCCTTCACCTAGCTTGTTGCGAACACAAAGTTACTTTTCAGTTGCAAACTCCACTCCATACATATATATGGGTAGGTACAAACTCCCACTAGCTTTTACAGTGAAAACTGCAGGAACTTCAAACCGGCACTAGGAAACAGACTGAGAATCCAGAGTACAATTTCTCCTGCAACCGTTTTCCTTTGTGCTAGATGAATGAACATCTCTCCACATGCTCAGTTCTGAGAGATAAGTGTTTGTGAAAGCCGTCCTTCACCAAGCATCTTGGGAACACAAAGTTTTTTTCACTTGCATACTCCACTCCATACATATATAAGGGGAAGTACTAGCTCCAACTCAGTTTTACAGTGAAAACTGCAGGAAATTCAAACCGGCACTAGGAATCAGACTGAGAATCCAGAGTAAAAGTTTCTCCTGCAACCAGTTCCCTTTGTGCTAGATGAACGAAAGTCTATCCCCCTGCTCATTTCTGAGAAATAATGGTGTCAGAAAGCCGTCCTTCACCTAGCTTGTTGGGAATACAAAGTTTCTTTTCACATGCAAAATCCACTCAATTCATATATATGGGGAGGTACGAGCTCCAACTCTGTTTTACAGTGAAATCTTCAGTAACTTAAAACCGGCACTAGGAAACAGACTGAGAAATCAGAGTAAAAGTTTCCCCTGCAACCCGTTCTTTGAGCTAGATGAACGAACGCCTCTCCACATGCTCAGTTCTGAGAGATATATCTGTGTGAAAGCCGTAATTCACCTATCTTGTTGGGAACACAAATTTCCTTTTCAGATGAAAACTCCACTCCATAAATATATAAGGGAAGGTACGAGTTCCAACTCAGTTTTACATTGATAACTGTAGGAATTTCAAACCGGCACTAGGAAACAAATTGAGTAAAAAGAGTAAAAGTTTCTCCTGCAATCCGTTCCATTTGTGCTAGATGAAAGATCGTCTCTCCAATGCTCAGTTCTAAGAAATATGTGTGTGTGAAAGCCGTCCTTCAACTAGATTGTTGGGAACACAAATTTTCTTTTCAGTTGCCAACCCAACTCCATACATATATATGGGGCAGGACAATCTCCAACACTGTTTCACAGAGAAAACTGCAGGAAGTTCAAACCGGCACTAGGAAACAGACTGAGAAACGAGAGAAAAACTTTCTCCTGCAAACCGTTCCCTTTGTGCTAGATGAACGAACGTCTCTCCACATGCTCAGTTCTGAGAAATAAGTGTGTAGGAAGCCGTCCTTCAACTAGCTTGTTGGGAATCCAAAGTTTCTTTCACATGCAATATACACTCCATACATATATATGGGGAGGTACGAGCTCCAACAGGGTTTTACAGTGAAAACTGCAGTAACTTAAAACCGGCACTAGGAAACAGACTGAGAAACCAAAATAAAACTTTCTCCTGCAACCCGTTCCCTTTGTGCTAGGTGAACGAACGTCTCTCCTCATGCTCAGTTTTGAGAGATAATTGTGTGTGAAAGCCGTCCTTCACCTAGCTTGTTGGGAACACAAAGAGTCTTTTCAGATGCAAATCCCTCTCCATACATATTTATTGGGAGGTACGAGCTCCAACTCGCTTTTATAGTGAAAACTGCAGTAACTTCAAACCGGCACTAGGAAACAGTCTGAAATACCAGAATAAAAGTTTCTCCTGCATACCGTTTCCTTTGTGCTAGATGAACGAACGTCTCTCCACATGCACAGTTTTGAGAGGTAAGTGTGTTTGAAAGCCGTCCTTCACCTAGCTTGTTGGGAACACAAAGATTCTTTTCAATTGCAAACTCCAATCCATACATATATATGGTTAGGCACGAGCTCCAACTCGGTTTTACAGTGAAAACTGCAGGAACTTCAAACCGGCACTAGGAAACAGACTGATAAACCAGCGAAAAATTTCTCCTGAAACCAGTTCCTTTTGTGCTAGATGAACGAACGTCTTTCCACTTGCTCACATCTGATAGTTAATTGAGTGTGAAAGACGTCTTTCACCTAGCTTGTTGGGAACAAAAAGTTTCTTTTCAGTTGTAAAATCCACTCCATAAATTATATGGGGATGTAATAGCTCCAACTCTGTTTTACAGAAATAACTCAGGAACTTCAAACAGGCTCTAGGAAACAGACTTAGAAATCAGAGTAAAGATTCTACTGCAAACATTTCCCTTTGTCCTAGATGAGCAAACGTCTCTCCACATGCTCAGTTCTGAGGGATAATTGTGTGTGACAGCCGTCCTTCACCTAGCTTTTTGCGAACACAAAGTTACTTTTCAGTTGCCAACTCGAATCCATACGTATATATGTGGAGGTACTAGCTCCAAATCTGTTTTACAGTGAAAACTGCAGGAACTTCAAATCGGCAATAGGAAAAATACTGAGAAAATAAATAAAATTTTTCCCCTTCAAACCGTTCCCTTTGTGCTAGATAAACGAAAGTTTTTCCACTTGCTCACTTCTGAGAGTTAATTGAGTGTGAAAGCCGTCTTTCACCTAGCATGTTGGGAACACAAAGTTTCTTTTCAGTTGTAAAATCAACTCCATACATTATATGGGGATGTACTAGCTCCAACTCGGTTTTACAGAAATAACTCAGGAACTTCAAACAGGCTCTAGGAAACAGACATAGAAAACAGAGAAAAAGATTCTCCTGCAACCCTTTCCCTTTGTCCTAGATGAGTGAACGTCTCTCCACATGCTCAGTTCTGAGGGATAATTGTGTGTGAAAGCCGTCCTTCAACTAGCTTGTTGTGAACTCAAAGTTACTTTTCAGTTGCAAACTCCACTCCATACATATATATGGGTAGGTACAAACTCCAACTAGGTTTTACAGTGAAAACTGCAGGAACTTCAAACCAGCACTAGGAAACAAACTGAGTAACCAGAGTAAAAGTTTCTCCTGCAATCCGTTCCATTTGTGCTAGATGAAGGAACGTCTCTCCAATGCTCAGTTCTGAGAAATATGTGTGGGTCAAAGCCGTCCTTCAACTAGATTGTTGGGAACACAAAGTTTCTTTTCAGTTGCCAAGCCAACTCCATACATATATATGGGGCAGTACTATCTCCAACACTCTTTTACAGTGAAAACTGCAGGAATTTCAAATCGGCAATAGGAAAAAGACTGAGAAAATAGAATAAAATTTTCCCCCTTAACCCGTTCCATTTGTGCTAGATGAAAGAACGTCTTTCAACTTTCTCACTTCTGAGAGTTAAGTGAGTGTGAAAACCCTCCTTCACCTAGCTTGTTGGGAAAACAAAGTTTCTTTTCAGTTGTAAACTCCACTCCATACATTATATGGGGAGGTAATAGCTCCAACTCGGTTTTACAGAAATAACTCAGGAAGTTCAAACCGGCACAAGGAAACAGAATTAGAAACCAGAGTAAATGTTTCTCCTGCAAACCGTTCACTTTGTGCTAGATGAACGAACGTCTCTCCACATGCTCAGTTCTGAGAGATATGTGTGTGTGAAAGCCGTCCTTCACGTAGCTTGTTGGGAACACAAAGATATTTTTCAGTTGCAATCTCCACTCCATACATATATATGGGTAGGTACAACTTCAAACTCTGTTTTACAGTGAAAACTGCAGGAACTTCAAACCGGCACTAGGAAACAGACTGAGATTCCAGAGTAAAATTTCTCCTGCAAACCGTTTCCTTTGTGCTAGATGAAAGAAAGTCTCTCCACATGCTCAGTTCTGAGAGAAAAGTGTGTGTGAAAGCCGTCCTTCACCTAGCTTGTTGGGAACACAAAGTTCCTGTTAACTTGCAATCTCCACTCCATATGTATATATGGGGAGGTACTAGCACCAAATCTGTTTTACAGTGAAAACTGCAGGTAGTTCAAACCGGCACTAGGAAACAGACTGAGAAACGAGAGAAAAACTTTCTCCTGCAAACCGTTCCCTTTGTGCTAGATGAACGAACGTCTCTCCACATGCTCAGTTCTTAGAATTAAGTGTGTAAGAAGCCGTTCTTCAACTAGCTTGTTGGGAATACAAAGTTTCTGTCACATGCAATATACACTCCATACATATATAAGGGGAGGTACGAGCTCTAACTCGATTTTACAGTGAAAACTGCAGTAACTTAAAACCGGAACTAGGAAACAGACTGAGAAACCAGAGTAAAACTTTCTCCTGCAACCCGTTCCCTTTGTGCTAGATGAACGAACGTCTCTCCACAAGCAAAGTTCTGAGAGATAAGTGTGTGTGAAAGCCATAATTCAACTAGATTGTAGGGAACACTAAGTTTCTTTTAACTTGCAAACACCACTCCATACATATATAAGGTGAGGTACAAACTCCAACTCAGTTTTACAGTGAAAAATGCAGGAACTTCAAACCAGCACTAGGAAACAAACTGAGAAAAAACAGTAAAAGTTTCCCTGCAACCAATTCCTTTGTGCTAGATGAAGGAACGTCTCTCCACATGCTCAGTTCTGAGAGATATATGTGTGTGAAAGCCGTCCTTCAACTATCTTGTTGGGAACACAAAGTTTCTTTTCAGATGCAAACTTCATTCCATACATATTTATAGGGAGGTACGAGCTCCAACTCTGTTTAACAGTGTAAACTGCAGTAACTTCAAACCGGCACTAGGAAACAGACTGAGAAACCAGCGAAAAATTTCTCCTGAAACCAGTTCTCTTTGTGCTAGATGAACGAACGTCTCTCCACATGCTCAGTTCTGAGACATAAGTGTGTGTGAAAGCCGTAATTCATGTAGCTTGTTGGGAACACAAATTTTCTTTTCAGTTGCCAACTCGAATCCATACATATATATGGGGAGGTACTAGCTCCAAATCTGTTTTACACTGAAAACTGCAGGAACTTCAAATCGGCAATAGGAATAATACTGAGAAAATAAATTAAATTTTTCCCCTTCAACCCGTTCCATTTGTGCTAGATGAACGAACATCTTTCCACTTGCTCACTTCTGAGAGTTAATTGAGTGTGAAAGCCGTCTTACACCTAGCTTGTTGGGAACACAAAGTTTCTTTTCAGTTGTAAAATCCACTCCATACATTATATGGGGATGTACTACCTCCAACTCTGTTTTACAGAAATAACTCATGAACTTCAAACAGGCACTTGTAAACAGACTTAGAAACCAGAGTAAATGTTTCTCCTGCAACCCATTCACTTTGTGCTAGATGAACGAACCTCTCTCCACATGCTCAGTTCTGAGAGATATGTGTGTGTGAAAGCCGTCCTTCAACTATCTTGTTGGGAACACAAAGATCCTTTTCAGTTGCCAACTCCACTCCATACATATATATGGAGCGGTACTATCTCCAACTCGGTTTTACAGTGAAAACCGCAGGAACATCAAATCGGCAATAGGAAAAAATACTGAGAAAATAAATTAAATTTTTCCCCTTCAACCCGTTCCCTTTGTGCTAGATGAACGATCTTCTTTCCACTTGCTCACTTCTGAGAGTTAATTGAGTGTGAAAGCCGTCTTTCACCTAGCTTGTTGGGAACACAAAGTTTCTTTTCAGATGCAAACTACATTCCATGCATATATAAGATTAGGTACGATCTCCAACTAGGTTTTACTGTGATAACTATAGGAATTTCAAACCGGCACTAGGAAACAGACTGAGAAACCAGAGTAAAAGTTTCTCATACAAACCGTTCCTTTGGGCTAGATGAACGAACGTCTCTCCACATGCTCAGTTCTGAGAGATAAGTGTGTGTGAAAGCCATCCTTTACCAAGCTTGTTGGGAACACTAAGTTTCTTTTCACTTGCAAAAACCACTCCATACATATATAAGTGGAGGTACAAGCTCCAACTCAGTTTTACAGTGAAAAATGCAGGAACTTCAAACCGGCACTAGGAAACAGACTGAGAAACCACAGTAAAGTTTCCCCTGCAACCCATTCCTTTGTGCTAGATGAAGGAACGTCTCTCCACATGCTAATTTCTGAGAGATATATGTGTGTGAAAGCCGTCCTTCAACTATCTTGTTGGGAACACAAAGTTTCTTTTCAGATGCAAAATCCACTCCATACATATATATGGGGCGGTACTATCTCCAACTCGGTTTTACAGTGAAAACTGCAGGAAATTCAAATCGGCAATAGGAAAAAGACTGAGAAAATAGATTAAAATTTTCCCCTTCAACCCGTTCCATTTGTGCTAGATGAACGAACGTCTATACACTTGCTCACTTCTGAGAGTTAAGTGGTGTGAAAACCTTCCTTCACTTGGCTTGTTGGGAAAACAAAGTTTCTATTCAGTTGTAAACTCCACTCCATACATTATATGGGGAGGTAATAGCTCCAACTCGGTTTTAAAGAAATAACTCAGGAAGTTCAAACCGGCAAGGGGAAACAAAATTAGAAACCAGATTAAATGTTTCCCCTGCAACCCGTTCACTTTGTGCTAGATGAATGAACGTCTCTCCACATGCTCAGTTCTGAGAGAAATGTGTGTGTGAAAGCCGTCCTTCATCTAGCTTGTTGGGAACACAAAGATATTTTTCAGTTGAAAACTCCACTCCATACATATATATGGGTAGGTACAACCTCCAACTCGGTTTTACAGTGAAAACTGCAGGAACATCAAACCGGCACTAGGAAACAGACTGAGATTCCAGAGTAAAATTTCTCCTGCAACAGTTTTCCTTTGTGTTAGATGAACGAAAGTCTCTCCACATGCTCAGTTCTGAGAGAAAATTTTGTGTGAAATCCGTTCTTCACCTAGCTTGTTGGGAACACAAAGTTTCTTTTGAGTCGCCAACACCACTCCATATATATATGGGGAGGTACAAGATCCAACTCGGTTTTACAGTAAAAAATGCAGGAAGATCAAAGCGGAACTAGGAAACAGACTGAGAAGCCAGAGATAAACTTTCTCCTGCAACCCGTTCCCTTTGTGCTAGATGAACGAACGTCTCTCCCCATGCTAAGTTCTGAGAGAGAAGTGCGTGTGAATGCCGTCCTTCACCTAGCTTGTTGGGAACACAAAGTTTCTTTTCACTTGCAAACTCAACTCCATACATATATATGGGGATGTACGAGCTCTAAATCTGTTTTACATTGAAACTGCAGTAAATTAAAACCGGCACTAGGAAACAGACTGAGAAACCAGAGTAAAAGTTTCTCCTGCAACCGGTTCCCTTTGTGCTAGATGAACGAATGTCTCTCCACATGCTCAGTTCTGAGAGGTAACTGTGTGTGAAAGCAGTCCTTCATCTTGCTTGTTGGGAATACCAAGTCTCTTTTCAGTTGCAAACTCCACTACATACATATGTATGGGGAGGTACTAGCTCCAACACGATTTTCAGTGAAAACAGCAGTAATTTCAAACTGGCACTAAGAAACAGACTGAGAAACCAGAGTAAAAGTTTCCCCTGCAAAACGTTCCTTTTGTGTTAGATGAACGATCGTTTCTCCGCATGCTAAGTTCTGAGAGATAAGTGTGTGTTAATGCCGTACTTCACCTAGCTTGTTGGGAACACAAAGATTCTTTTCAGTTGCAATATCCACTCCATACCTATATATGGGTAGGTACTAGATCCAAATTGATTTTACAGTGAAAACTGCAGGAAGTGTAAACCGGCACTAGGAAACAGACTGAGAAACCAGGGTAAAAGTTGCTCCTTCTACCCGTTCCCTTTGTGCTAGATGAACGAAAATCTCTCCACATGCTCAGTTCAGAGGGATAAATGTGTGTGAAAGCCTACCTTCACCTAGCTTGTTGGGAACACAAAGTTTCTTTTCAGGTGCAAACTCCACTCCATAAATATATATGGGGAGGTACTAGATCCAACTCGGTTTTACAGTGAAAACTGCAGGAACTTCAAACCGGCACTAGGAAACAGAATGAGAATCCAGAGTACAATTTACCCTGCAACCGTTTTCCTTTGTGCTAGATGAACGAACATCTCTCCACATGCTCAGTTCTGAGAGATAAGTGTGTGTGAAAGTCGTCCTTCACCAAGCATCTTGGGAACACAAAGTTTTTTTCACTTGCATACTCCACTCCATACATATATAGGGGAAGTACTAGCTCCAACTCAGTTTTACAGTGAAAACTGCAGGAAATTCAAACCGGAACTAGGAAACAGACTGAGAATCCAGAGTAAAAGTTTCTCCTGCAACCAGTTCCCTTTGTGCTAGATGAACGAAAGTCTATCCACATGCTCATTTCTGAGAAATAATGGTGTGACAAAGCCGTCCTTCACCTAGCTTGTTGGGAATACAAAGTTTCTTTTCACATGCAAAATCCACTCAATTCATATATATGGGGAGGTACGAGCTCCAACTCTGTTTTACAGTGAAATCTGCAGTAACTTAAAACCGGCACTAGGAAACAGACTGAGAAATCAGAGTAAAAGTTTCCCCTGCAACCCGTTATTTGAGCTAGATGAACGAACGCCTCTCCACATGCTCAGATCTGAGAGATATATCTGTGTGAAAGCCGTAATTCACCTATCTTGTTGGGAACACAAATTTCCTTTTCAGATGCAAACTACACCCCATAAATATATAAGGGAATTTACGAGTTCCAACTCAGTTTTACATTGATAACTGTAGGAATTTCAAACCGGCACTAGGAAACAAACTGAGTAACCAGAGTAAAAGTTTCTCCTGCAATCCGTTCCATTTGTGCTAGATGAAAGAACGTCTCTCCAATGCTCAGTTCTAAGAAATATGTGTGTGTGAAAGCCGTCCTTCAACTAGATTGTTGGGAACACAAATTTTCTTTTCATTTGCCAACCCAACTCCATACATATACATGGGGCAGTATTATCTCCAACACTGTTTCACAGTGAAAACTGCAGGAATTTCAAATCGGCAATAGGAAAAAGACTGAGAAAATAGATTAAAATTTTGCGCTTTAACCCGTTCCATTTGTGCTAGATGAACGAACGTCTATCAACATGCTCACTTCTGAGTGTTAAGTGAGTGTTAAAACCGTCCTTCACCTAGCTTGTTGGGAAAACAAAGTTTGTTTTCAGTTGTAAACTCCACTCCATACATTATATGGGGAGGTAATAGCTCCAACTCGGTTTTACAGAAATAACTCAGGAAGTTCAAACCGGCACTAGGAAACAGAATTAGAAACCAGAGTAAATGTTTCTCCTGCAACCCGTTCACTTTGTGCTAGATGAACGAACGTCTCTCCATATGCTCAGTTCTGAGAGATATGTGTGTGTGAAAGCCGTCCTTCACCTAGCTTGTTGGGAACACAAAGATATTTTTCAGTTGCAAACTCCACTCCATACATATATATGGGTAGGTACAACTTCCAACTCGGTTTTACAGTGAAAACTGCAGGAAAATCAAACCGGCACTAGGAAACAGACTGAGATTCCAGAGTAAAATTTCTCCTGCAACCCGTTTCCTTTGTGCTACATGAACGAACGTCTCTCCACATGCTCAGTACTGAGAGAAAAGTGTGTGAGAAAGCCGTCCTTCACCTAACTTGTTGGGAACACAAAGTTTCTTTTCACTTGCAAACTCCACTCCATACATATATAAGGGGAGGTACTAGCTCCAACTCGGATTTACAGTGAAAACTGCAGGAATTTCAAACCGGCACTAGGAAACAGACTGAGAAACGAGAGAAAAACTTTCTCCTGCAAACCGTTCCCTTTGTGCTAGATGAACGAACGTCTCTCCACATGCTCAGTTCTGAGAAATAAGTGTGTAGGAAGCCGTCCTTCAACTAGCTTGTTGGGAATCCAAAGTTTCTTTCACATGCAATATACACTCCATACATATATATGGGGAGGTACGAGCTCCAACAGGGTTTTACAGTGAAAACTGCAGTAACGTAAAACCGGCACTAGGAAACAGACTGAGAAACCAGAATAAAACTTTCTCCTGCAACCCGTTCCCTTTGTGCTAGGTGAACGAACGTCTCTCCTCATGCTCAGTTCTGAGAGATAATTGTGTGTGAAAGCCGTCCTTCACCTAGCTTGTTGGGAACACAAAGAGTCTTTTCAGATGCAAATCCCTCTCCATACATATTCATTGGGAGGTATGAGCTCCAACTCGCTTTTATAGTGAAACTGCAGTAACTTCAAACCGGCACTAGGAAACAGTCTGAAAAACCAGAATAAAAGTTTCTCCTGCAAACCGTTTCCTTTGTGCTAGATGAACGAACGTCTCTCCACATGCACATTTCTGAGAGATAAGTGTGTTTGAAAGCCGTCCTTCACCTAGCTTGTTGGGAACACAAAAATCTTTTCAATTGCAAACTCCAATCCATACATATATATGGTTAGGCACGATCTCCAACTCGGTTTTACAGTGAAAACTGCAGGAACTTCAAACGGGCCCTAGGAAACAGACTGATAAACCAGCGAAAAATTTCTCCTGAAACCAGTTCCTTTTGTGCTAGATGAACGAACGTCTTTCCGCTTGTTCACTTCTGAGAGTTAATTGAGTGTGAAAGCCGTCTTTCACCTAGCTTGTTGGGAACAAAAAGTTTCTTTTCAGTTGTAAAATCCACTCCATAAATTATATGGGGATGTAATAGCTCCAACTCTGTTTTACAGAAATAACTCAGGAACTTCAAACAGGCTCTAGGAAACAGACTTAGAAATCAGAGTAAAGATTCTACTGCAAACCTTTCCCTTTGTCCTAGATGAGCAAACGTCTCTCCACATGCTCAGTTCTGAGGGATAATTGTGTGTGACAGCCGTCCTTCACCTAGCTTTTTGCGAACACAAAGTTACTTTTCAGTTGCCAACTCGAATCCTTACGTATATATGTGGAGGTACAAGCTCCAAATCTGTTTTACAGTGAAAACTGCAGGAACTTCAAATCGGCAATAGGAAAAATACTGAGAAAATAAATAAAATTTTTCCCCTTCAAACCGTTCCCTTTGTGCTAGATGAATGAACGTTTTTCCACTTGCTCACTTCTGAGAGTTAATTGAGTGTGAAAGCCGTCTTTCACCTAGCTTGTTGGGAACACAAAGTTTCTTTTCAGTTGTAAAATCAACTCCATACATTATATGGGGATGTACTAGCTCCAACTCGGTTTTACAGAAGTAACTCAGGAACTTCAAACAGGCTCTAGGAAACAGACTTAGAAAACAGAGTAAAAGATTCTACTGCAACCCTTTCCCTTTGTCCTAGATGAGTGAACGTCTCTCCACATGCTCAGTTCTGAGGGATAATTGTGTGTGAAAGCCGTCCTTCACCTAGCTTGTTGTGAACTCAAAGTTACTTTTCAGTTGCAAACTCCACTCAATACATATATATGGGTAGGTACAAACTCCAACTAGGTTTTACAGTGAAAACTGCAGTAACTTCAAACCGGCACTAGGAAACAAACTGAGTAACCAGAGTAAAAGTTTCTCCTGCAATCCATTCCATTTGTGCTAGATGAAGGAACGTCTCTCCAATGATCAGTTCTGAGAAATATGTGTGTGTCAAAGCCGTCCTTCAACCAGATTGTTGGGAACACAAAGTTTCTTTTCAGTTGCCAAGCCAACTCCATACATATATATGGGGCAGAACTATCTCCAACACTGTTTTACAGTGAAAACTGCAGGAATTTCAAATCGGCAATAGGAAAAAGACTGAGAAAATAGATTAAAATTTTCCCCTTTAACCCGTTCCATTTGTGCTAGATGAAAGAACGTCTTTCAACTTTCTCACTTCTGAGAGTTAAGTGAGTGTGAAAACCCTCCTTCACCTAGCTTGTTGGGAACACAAAGATATTTTTCAGTTGCAAACTCCACTCCAAACATATATATGGGTAGGTACAACCTCCAACTCGGCTTTACAGTGAAAACTGCAGGAAATTCAAACCGGCACTAGGAAACAGACTGAGATTCCAGAGTAAAATTTCTCCTGCAACCCGTTTCCTTTGTGCTAGATGAAAGAAAGTCTCTCCACATGCTCAGTTCTGAGAGAAAAGTGTGTGTGAAAGCCGTCCTTCATATAGCTTGTAGGGAACACCAAGTTCCTTTTAACTTGCAAACTCCACTCCATATGTATATATGGGGAGGTACTAGCTCCAACTCGGTTTTACAGTGAAAACTGCAGGTAGTTCAAACCAGCACTAGGAAACAGACTGAGAAACGAGAGAAAAACTTTCTCCTGCAAACAGTTCCCTTTGTGCTAAATGAACGAACGTCTCTCCACATGCTCAGTTCTTAGAAATAAGTGTGTAGGGAGCCGTTCTTCAACTAGCTTGTTGGGAATACAAAGTTTCTTTCACATGCAATATACACTCCATACATATATATGGGAGGAACGAGCTCTAACTCGATTTTACAGTGAAAACTGCAGTAACTTAAAACCGGCACTAGGAAACAGACTGAGAAACCAGAGTAAAACTTTCTCCTGCAACCCGTTCCCTTTGTGCTAGATGAACGAACGTCTCTCCTCATGCTCTGTTCTGAGAGATAATTGTGTGTGAAAGCCGTCCTTCACCTAGCTTGTTGGGAACACAAAGATTCTTTTCAAATGCAAACCCCACTCCATACATATTTATTGGAGGTACGAGCTCCAACTCGGTTTTATAGTGAAAACTGCAGTAACTTCATACCGGCACTAGGAAAAAGACTGAGAAACCAGAATAAATTACTCCTGCAAACCGTTCCCTTTGTGCTAGATGAACGAACGTCTCTCCACATGCACAGTTCTGAGAGGTAAGTGTGTGTGAAAGCCGTCCTTCACCTATCTTGTTGGGAACACAAAGTTTCTTTTAAATTGCAAACTCCAATCCATACATATATAAGGGGGGGCACGAGCTCCAACTCGGTTTTACAGTGAAAACTGCAGGAACTTCAAACCAGCACTAGGAAACAGACTGAGAATCCAGTGAAAAATTTCTCCTGCAACCAGTTCCCTTTGTGCTAGATGAACGAACGTCTCTACACATGCTCCGTTCTGAGAGAGAAGTTTGTGTGAAAGCCGTACTTCAACTAGCTTGTAGGGAACACTAAGTTTCTTTTCACTTGCAAACACCACTCCATACATATATAAGGTGAGGTACAAACTCCAACTCAATTTTACAGTGAAAAATGCAGGAACTTCAAACCAGCACTAGGAAACAAACTGAGAAACAACAGTAAAAGTTTCCCTGCAAACCATTCCTTTGTGCCAGATGAAGGAACGTCTCTCCACATGCTCAGTTCTTAGAGATATATGTGTGTGAAAGCCGTCCTTCAAATATCTTGTTGGGAACACAATGTTTCTTTTAAATTGCAAACTCCAATCCATACATATATATGGTTAGGCAAGAGCTCCAACTCGGTTTTACAGTGAATACTGCAGGAACTTCAAACCGGCACTAGGAAACAGACTGAGAAACCAGCGAAAAATTTCTCCTGAAACCAGTTCCCTTTGTGCTAGATGAACGAACGTCTCTCCACATGATCAGTTCTGAGACATAAGTGTGTGTGAAAGCCGTAATTCATGTAGCTTGTTGGGAACACAAATTTCCTTTTCAGTTGCCAACTCGAATCCATACATATATATGGGGAGGTACAAGCTCCAAATCTGTTTTACAGTGAAAACTGCAGGAACTTCAAATCGGCAATAGGAATAATACTGAGAAAATAAATTAAATTTTTCCCCTTCAACCCGTTCCCTTTGTGCTAGATGAACGAATGTCTTTCCACTTGCTCACTTCTGAGAGTTAATTTAGTGTGAAAGCCGTCTTACACCTAGCTTGTTGGGAACACAAAGTTTCTTTTCAGTTGTAAAATCCACTGCATACATTATATGGGGATGTACTAGCTCCAACTCGGTTTTACAGAAATAACTCATGAACTTCAAACAGGCACTAGGAAACAGACTTAGAAACCAGAGTAAATATTTCTTCTGCAACCCGTTCACTTTGTGCTAGATGAACGAACGTCTCTCCACATGCTCAGTTCTGAGAGATATGTGTGTGTGAAAGCCGTCCTTCAACTATCTAGTTGGGAACACAAAGATTCTTTTCAGTTGCCAACTCCACGCCATACATATATATGGGGCGGTACTATCTCCAACACTGTTTTACAGTGAAAACCGCAGGAACTTCAAATCGGCAATAGGAAAAATACTGAGAAAATAAATTAAATATTTCCCCTTCAACCCGTTCCCTTTGTGCTAGATGAACGAACGTCTTTCCACTTGCTCACTTCTGAGAGTTAATTGAGTGTGAAAGCCGTCTTTCACCTAGCTTGTTGGGAACACAAAGTTTCTTTTCAGATGCAAACTACATTCCATGCATATATAAGATTAGGTACGATCTCCAACTAGGTTTTACTGTGATAACTATAGGAAATTCAAACCGGCACTAGGAAACAGACTGAGAAACCAGAGTAAAAGTTTCTCCTGCAAACCGTTCTTTTGGGCTAGATGAACGAACGTCTCTCCACATCCTCAGTTCTGAGATATAAGTGTGTTTGAAAGCCGTCCTTAAACAAGCTTGTTAGGAACACAAAGATTCTTTTCAGTTGCAAACGCCACTGCATACATATCTATGAGTAGGGACAAGATCCAACTCGGTTTTACAGAGAATACTGCAGGAACTTCAAACCGGCACTAGGTAACAGACTGAGAAATTAGCGAAAAATTTCTCTTGCAACCAGTTACCTTTGTGCTAGATGAAAGAAAGTCTCTCCACATGCTCAGTTCTGAGAGAAAAGTGTGTGTGAAAGCCGTCCTTCACATAGCTTGTAGGGAACACAAAGTTCCTTTTAACTTGCAAACTCCACTCCATATGTATATATGGGGAGGTACTAGCTCCAACTCGGTTTTACAGTGAAAACTGCAGGTAGTTCAAACCGGCACTAGGAAACAGACTGCGAAACGAGAGAAAAACTTTCTCCTGCAAACAGTTCCCTTTGTGCTAAATGAACGAACGTCTCTCCACATGCTCAGTTCTTAGAAATAAGTGTGTAGGAAGCCGTTCTTCAACTAGCTTGTTTGGAATACAAAGTTTCTTTCACATGCAATATACACTCCATACATATATATGGGAGGAACGAGCTCTAACTCGATTTTACAGTGAAAACTGCAGTAACTTAAAACCGGCACTAGGAAACAGACTGAGAAACCAGAGTAAAACTTTCTCCTGCAACCCGTTCCCTTTGTGCTAGATGAACGAACGTCTCTCCTCATGCTCAGTTCTGAGAGATATGTGTGTATGAAAGCCGTCCTTCAACTATCTTGTTGGGAACACAAAGATTCTTTTCAGTTGCCAACTCCACTCCATACATATATATGGAGCGGTACTATCTCCAACTCGGTTTTACAGTGAAAACCGCAGGAACTTCAAATCGGCAATAGGAAAAAATACTGAGAAAATAAATTAAATTTTTCCCCTTCAACCCGTTCCCTTTGTGCTAGATGAACGAACTTCTTTCCACTTGCTCACTTCTGAGAGTTAATTGAGTGTGAAAGCCGTCTTTCACCTAGCTTGTTGGGAACACAAAGTTTCTTTTCAGATGCAAACTACATTCCATGCATATATAAGATTAGGTACGATCTCCAACTAGGTTTTACTGTGATAACTATAGGAATTTCAAACCGGCACTAGGAAACAGACTGAGAAACCAGAGTAAAATTTTCTCATACAAACCGTTCCTTTGGGCTAGATGAACGAACGTCTCTCCACATGCTCAGTTCTGAGAGATAAGTGTGAGTGAAAGCCATCCTTTACCAAGCTTGTTGGGAACACTAAGTTTCTTTTCACTTGCAAAAACCACTCCATACATACATAAGTGGAGGTACAAGCTCCAACTCAGATTTACCGTGAAAAATGCAGGAACTTCAAACCGGCACTAGGAAACAGACTGAGAAACCACAGTAAAAGTTTCCCCTGCAACCCATTCCTTTGTGCTAGATGAAGGAACGTCTCTCCACATGCTAATTTCTGAGAGATATATGTGTGTGAAAGCCGTCCTTCAACTATCTTGTTGGGAACACAAAGTATCTTTTCAGATGCAAAATCCACTCCATACATATATATGGGGCGGTACTATCTCCAACTCGGTTTTACAGTGAAAACTGCAGGAATTTCAAATCGGCAATAGGAAAAAGACTGAGAAAATAGATTAAAATTTTCCCCTTCAACCCGTTGCATTTGTGCTAGATGAACGAACGTCTATACACTTGCTCACTTCTGAGAGTTAAGTGGTGTGAAAACCTTCCTTCACCTAGCTTGTTGGGAAAACAAAGTTTCTTTTCAGTTGTAAACTCCACTCCATACATTATATGGTGAGGTAATAGCTCCAACTCGGTTTTAAAGAAATAACTCAGGAAGTTCAAACCGGCACTAGGAAACAGAATTAGAAACCAGATTAAATGTTTCCCCTGCAACCCGTTCACTTTGAGCTAGATGAACGAACGTCTCTCCACATGCTCAGTTCTGAGAGAAATGTGTGTGTGAAAGCCGTCCTTCACCTAGCTTGTTGGGAACACAAAGATATTTTTCAGTTGCTAACTCCACTCCATACATATATATGGGTAGGTACAACCTCCAACTCGGTTTTACACTGAAAACTGCAGGAACATCAAACCGGCACTAGGAAACAGACTGAGATTCCAGAGTAAAATTTCTCCTGCAACAGTTTTCCTTTGTGTTAGATGAACGAAAGTCTCTCCACATGCTCAGTTCTGAGAGAAAATATTGTGTGAAATCCGTTCTTCACCTAGCTTGTTGGGAACACAAAGTTTCTTTTGAGTCGCCAACGCCACTCCATATATATATATGGGGAGGTACAAGATCCAACTCGGTTTTACAGTAAAAAATGCAGGAAGATCAAAGCGGAACTAGGAAACAGACTGAGAAGCCAGAGATAAACTTTCTCCTGCAACCCGTTCCCTTTGTGCTAGATGAACGAACGTCTCTCCCCATGCTAAGTTCTGAGAGAGAAGTGCGTGTGAATGCCGTCCTTCACCTAGCTTGTTGGGAACACAAAGTTTCTTTTCACTTGCAAACTCAACTCCATACATATATATGGGGATGTACGAGCTCTAAATCTGTTTTACATTGAAAACTGCAGTAAATTAAAACCGGCACTAGGAAACAGACTGAGAAACCAGAGTAAAAGTTTCTCCTGCAACCGGTTCCCTTTGTGCTAGATGAACGAACGTCTCACCACATGCTCATTTCTGAGAGATAAATGTGTGTGAAAGCCGTCCTTCACCTTGCTTGTTGGAAACACAAAGTTTCTTTTCAGTTTCAAACTCCAATCCATATATATATATGTGGAGGTACGAGCTCCAAATCCGTTTTACAGTGAAAAATGCAGGAAGTTCAAACCGGAACTAGGAAACAGACTGAGAATCCAGAGTAAAAGTTTCTCCTGCAACCCGTTCCCTCTGTGCTAGATGAACGAATGTCTCTCCACATGCTCAGTTCTGAGAGGTAACTGTGTGTGAAAGCAGTCCTTCAACTTGCTTGTTGGGAATACCAAGTTTCTTTTCAGTTGCAAACTCCACTACATACATATGTATGGGGAGGTACTAGCTCCAACACGATTTTCAGTGAAAACAGCAGTAATTTCAAACTGGCACTAAGAAACAGACTGAGAAACCAGAGTAAAAGTTTCCCCTGCAAAACGTTCCTTTTGTGCTAGATGAACGATCGTCTCTCCGCATGCTCAGTTCTGAGAGATAAGTGTGTGTTACTGCCGTACTTCACCTAGCTTGTTGGGAACACAAAGATTCTTTTCAGTTGCAATATCCACTCCATACTTATATATGGGTAGGTACTAGCTCCAAATTGATTTTACAGTGAAAACTGCAGGAAGTGTAAACCGGCACTAGTAAACAGACTGAGAAACCAGGGTAAAAGTTGCTCCTTCTTCCCGTTCCCTTTGTGCTAGATGAACGAAAATCTCTCCACATGCCCAGTTCAGAGGGATAAATGTGTGTGAAAGCCTACCTTCACCTAGCTTGTTGGGAACACAAAGTTTCTTTTCAGGTGCAAACTCCACTCCATAAATATATATGGGGAGGTACTAGATCCAACTCGGTTTTACAGTGAAAACTGCAGGAACTTCAAACCGGCACTAGGAAACAGACTGAGAATCCAGAGTACAATTTACCCTGCAACCGTTTTCCTTTGTGCTAGATGAACGAACATCTCTCCACATGCTCAGTTCTGAGAGATAAGTGTGTGTGAAAGTCGTCCTTCACCAAGCATCTTGGGAACACAAAGTTTTTTTCACTTGCATACCCCACTCCATACATATATAAGGGGAAGTACTAGCTCCAACTCAGTTTTACAGTGAAAACTGCAGGAAATTCAAACCGGCACTAGGAAACAGACTGAGAATCCAGAGTAAAAGTTTCTCCTGCAACCAGTTCCCTTTGTGCTAGATGAACGAAAGTCTATCCACATGCTCATTTCTGAGAAATAATGGTGTGACAAAGCCGTCCTTCACCTAGCTTGTTGGGAATACAAAGTTTCTTTTCACATGCAAAATCCACTCAATTCATATATATGGGGAGGTACGAGCTCCAACACTGTTTTACAGTGAAATCTGCAGTAACTTAAAACCGGCACTAGGAAACAGACTGAGAAATCAGAGTAAAAGTTTCCCCTGCAACCCGTTATTTGAGCTACATGAACGAACGCCTCTCCACATGCTCAGTTCTGAGAGATATATCTGTGTGAAAGCCGTAATTCACCTATCTTGTTGGGAACACAAATTTCCTTTTCAGATGCAAACTACACCCCATAAATATATAAGGGAAGTTACGAGTTCCAACTCAGTTTTACATTGATAACTGTAGGAATTTCAAACCGGCACTAGGAAACAAACTGAGTAACCAGAGTAAAAAGTTTCTCCTGCAATCCGTTCCATTTGTGCTAGATGAAAGAACGTCTCTCCAATGCTCATTCTAAGAATATGTGTGTGTGAAAGCCGTCCTTCAACTAGATTGTTGGGAACACAAATTTTCTTTTCATTTGCCAACCCAACTCCATACATACATGGGGCAGTATTATCTCCAACACTGTTTCACAGTGAAAACTGCAGGAATTTCAAATCGGCAATAGGAAAAGACTGAGAAAATAGATTAAAATTTTCCCCTTTAACCCGTTCCATTTGTGCTAGATGAACGAACGTCTATCAACATGCTCAATTCTGAGTGTTAAGTGAGTGTTAAAACCGTCCTTCAACTAGCTTGTTGGGAAAACAAAGTTTGTTTTCAGTTGTAAACTCCACTCCATACATTATATGGGGAGGTAATAGCTCCAACTCGGTTTTACAGAAATAACTCAGGAAGTTCAAACCGGCACTAGGAAACAGAATTAGAAACCAGAGTAAATGTTTCTCCTGCAACCCGTTCACTTTGTGCTAGATGAACGAACGTCTCTCCATATGCTCAGTTCTGAGAGATATGTGTGTGTGAAAGCCGTCCTTCACCTAGCTTGTTGGGAACACAAAGATATTTTTCAGTTGCAAACTCCACTCCATACATATATATGGGTAGGTACAACTTCCAACTCGGTTTTACAGTGAAAACTGCAGGAAAATCAAACCGGCAACTAGGAAACAGACTGAGATTCCAGAGTAAAATTTCTCCTGCAACCCGTTTCCTTTGTGCTACATGAACGAACGTCTCTCCACATGCTCAGTAACTGAGAGAAAAGTGGTGTGAGAAAGCCGTCCTTCACCTAACTTGTTGGGAACACAAAGTTTCTTTTCACTTGCAAACTCCACTCCATACATATATAAGGGGAGGTACTAGCTCCAACTCGGATTTACAGTGAAACTGCAGGAATTTCAAACCGGCCACTAGGAAACAGACTGAGAAACGAGAGAAAAACTTTCTCCTGCAAACCGTTCCCTTTGTGCTAGATGAACGAACGTCTCTCCACATGCTCAGTTCTGAGAAATAAGTGTGTAGGAAGCCGTCCTTCAACTAGCTTGTTGGGAATCCAAAGTTTTCTTTTCACATGCAATATACACTCCATACATATATATGGGGAGGTACGAGCTCCAACAGGGTTTTACAGTGAAAACTGCAGTAACGTAAAACCGGCACTAGGAAACAGACTGAGAAACCAGAATAAAACTTTCTCCTGCAACCCGTTCCCTTTGTGCTAGGTGAACGAACGTCTCTCCTCATGCTCAGTTCTGAGAGATAATTGTGTGTGAAAGCCGTCCTTCACCTAGCTTGTTGGGAACACCAAGAGTCTTTTCAGATGCAAATCCCTCTCCATACATATTTATTGGGAGGTACGAGCTCCAACCTCGCTTTTATAGTGAAAACTGCAGTAACTTCAAACCGGCACTAGGAAACAGTCTGAAAAACCAGAATAAAAGTTTTCTCCTGCAAAACCGTTTCCTTTGTGCTAGATGAACGAACGTCTCTCCACATGCACAGTTCTGAGAGGTAAGTGTGTTTGAAAGCCGTCCTTCACCTAGCTTGTTGGGAACACAAAAATCTTTTCAATTGCAAACTCCAATCCATACATATATATGGTTAGGCACGATCTCCAACTCGGTTTTACAGTGAAAACTGCAGGAACTTCAAACGGGCACTAGGAAACAGACTGATAAACCAGCGAAAAATTTCTCCTGAAACCAGTTCTTTTGTGATAGATGAACGAACGTCTTTCCACTTGCTCACTTCTGAGAGTTAATTGAGTGTGAAAGCCGTCTTTCACCTAGCTTGTTGGGAACAAAAAGTTTCTTTTCAGTTGTAAAATCCACTCCATAAATTATATGGGGATGTAATAGCTCCAACTCTGTTTACAGAAATAACTCAGGAACTTCAAACAGGCTCTAGGAAACAGACTTAGAAATCAGAGTAAAGATTCTACTGCAAACCTTTCCCTTTGTCCTAGATGAGCAAACGTCTCTCCACATGCTCAGTTCTGAGGGATAATTGTGTGTGACAGCCGTCCTTCACCTAGCTTTTTGCGAACACAAAGTTACTTTTCAGTTGGCCAACTCGAATCCATACGTATATATGTGGAGGTACTAGCTCCAAATCTGTTTTACAGTGAAAACTGCAGGAACTTCAAATCGGCATTAGGAAAAATACTGAGAAAATAAATAAAATTTTTCCCCTTCAAACCGTTCCCTTTGTGCTAGATGAACGAACGTTTTTCCACTTGCTCACTTCTGAGAGTTAATTGAGTGTGAAAGCCGTCTTTCACCTAGCTTGTTGGGAACACAAAGTTTCTTTTCAGTTGTAAAAATCAACTCCATACATTATATGGGGATGTACTAGCTCCAACTCGGTTTTACAGAAATAACTCAGGAACTTCAAACAGGCTCTAGGAAACAGACTTAGAAAACAGAGTAAAAGATTCTACTGCAACCCTTTCCCTTTGTCCTAGATGAGTGAACGTCTCTCCACATGCTCAGTTCTGAGGGATAATTGTGGTGTGAAAGCCGTCCTTCACCTAGCTTGTTGTGAACTCAAAGTTACTTTACAGTTGCAAACTCCACTCCATACATATATATGGGTAGGTACAAACTCCAACTAGGTTTTACAGTGAAAACTGCAGTAACTTCAAACCGGCACTAGGAAACAAACTGAGTAACCAGAGTAAAATTTTCTCCTGCAATCCATTCCATTTGTGCTAGATGAAGGAACGTCTCTCCAATGCTCAGTTCTGAGAAATATGTGTGTGTCAAAGCCGTCCTTCAACCAGATTGTTGGGAACACAAAGTTTCTTTTCAGTTGCCAAGCCAACTCCATACATATATATGGGGCAGAACTATCTCCAACACTGTTTTACAGTGAAAACTGCAGGAATTTCAAATCGGCAATAGGAAAAAGACTGAGAAAATAGATTAAAATTTTCCCCTTTAACCCGTTCCATTTGTGCTAGATGAAAGAACGTCTTTCAACTTTCTCACTTCTGAGAGTTAAGTGAGTGTGAAAACCCTCCTTCACCTAGCTTGTTGGGAAAACCAAGTTTCTATTCAGTTTGTAAACTCCACTCCATACATTATATGGGGAGGTAATAGCTCCAACTCGGTTTTACAGAAATAACTCAGGAAGTTCAACCCGGCACTAGGAAACAGAATTAGAAACCAGAGTAAATGTGTCTCCTGCAACCCGTTCACTTTGTGCTAGATGAACGAACGTCTCTCCACATGCTCAGTTCTGAGAGATATGTGTGTGTGAAAGCCGTCCTTCACGTAGCTTGTTGGGAACACAAAGATATTTTTCAGTTGCAAACTCCACTCCATACATATATATGGGTAGGTACAACATCCAACTCGGTTTTACAGTGAAAACTGCAGGAACTTCAAACCGGCACTAGGAAACAGACTGAGATTCCAGAGTAAAATTTCTCCTGCAACCCGTTTCCTTTGTGCTAGATGAAAGAAAGTCTCTCCACATGCTCAGTTCTGAGAGAAAAGTTTGAGTGAAAGCCGTCCTTCACATAGCTTGTAGGGAACACAAAGTTCCTTTACTTGCAAACTCCACTCCATATGTATATATGGGGAGGGTACTAGCTCCAACTCGGTTTTACAGTGAAAACTGCAGGTAGTTCAAACCGGCACTAGGAAACAGACTGCGAAACGAGAGAAAAAACTTTCTCCTGCAAACAGTTCCCTTTGTGCTAAATGAACGAACGTCTCTCCACATGCTCAGTTCTTAGAAATAAGTGTGTAGGAAGCCGTTCTTCAACTAGCTTGTTGGGAATACAAAGTTTCTTTCACATGCAATATACACTCCATACATATATATGGGAGGAACGAGCTCTAACTCGATTTACAGTGAAAACTGCAGTAACTTAAAACCGGCACTAGGAAACAGACTGAGAAACCAGAGTAAAACTTTCTCCTGCAACCCGTTCCCTTTGTGCTAGATGAACGAACGTCTCTCCTCATGCTCTGTTCTGAGAGATAATTGTGTGTGAAAGCCGTCCTTCACCTAGTTTGTTGGAACACAAAGATTCTTTTCAGATGCAAACCCCACTCCATACATATTTATTGGAGGTACGAGCTCCAACTCGGTTTTATAGTGAAAACTGCAGTAACTTCATACAGGCACTAGGGAACAGACTGAGAAACCAGAATAAATTTCTCCTGCAAACCGTTCCCTTTGTGCTAGATGAACGAACGTCTCTCCACATGCACAGTTATGAGAGGTAAGTGTGTGTGAAAGCCGTCCTTCACCTATCTTGTTGGGAACACAAAGTTACTTTTAAATTGCAAACTCCAATCCATACATATATAAGGGGGGCCACGTGCTCCAACTCGGTTTTACAGTGAAAACTGCAGGAACTTCAAACCAGCACTAGGAAACAGACTGAGAATCCAGCGAAAAATTTCTCCTGCAACCAGTTCCCTTTGTGCTAGATGAACGAACGTCTCTACACATGCTCCGTTCTGAGAGAGAAGTTTGTGTGAAAGCCGTACTTCAACTAGCTTGTAGGGAACACTAAGTTTCTTTTCACTTGCAAAAACCACTCCATACATATATAAGTGGAGGTACAGCTCCAACTCAGTTTTACAGTGAAAAATGCAGGAACTTCAAACCGGCACTAGGAAACAGACTGAGAAACCACAGTAAAAGTTTCCCCTGCAAACCCATTCCTTTGTGCTAGATGAAGGAACGTCTCTCCACATGCTCATTTCTGAGAGATATTTGTGTGTGAAAGCCGTCCTTCAACTATCTTGTTGGGAACACAAAGTTTCTTTTCAGATGCAAAATCCACTCCATACATATATATGTGGCGGTACTATCTCCAAATCGGTTTTACAGTGAAAACTGCAGGAATTTCAAATCGGCAATAGGAAAAAGACTGAGAAAATAGATTAAAATTTTCCCCTTCAACCCGTTCCATTTGTGCTAGATGAACGAACGTCTATCCACTTGCTCACTTCTGAGAGTTAAGTGGTGTGAAAACCTACCTTCACCTAGATTGTTGGGAAAACAAAGTTTCTTTTCAGTTGTAAACTCCACTCCATACATTATATGGGGAGGTAATAGCTCCAACTCGGTTTTACAGAAATAACTCAGGAAGTTCAAACCGGCAAGAGGAAACAAATTAGAAACCAGATTAATTGTTTCCCCTGCAACCCGTTCACTTTGTGCTAGATGAACGAACGTCTCTCCACATGCTCAGTTCTGAGAGAAATGTGTGTGTGAAAGCCGTCCTTCACCTAGCTTGTTGGGAACACAAAGATATTTTTCAGTTGCAACTCCACTCCATACATATATATGGGTAGGTACACATCCAACTCGGTTTTACAGTGAAAACTGCAGGAACATCAAACCGGCACTAGGAAACAGACTGAGATTCCAGAGTAAAATTTCTCCTGCAACAGTTTTCCTTTGTGTTAGATGAACGAAAGTCTCTCCACATGCTCAGTTCTGAGAGAAAATTTTGTGTGAAATCCGTTCTTCACCTAGCTTGTTGGGAACACAAAGTTTCTTTTGAGTCGCCAACGCCACTCCATATATATATATGGGGAGGTACAAGATCCAACTCGGTTTTACAGTAAAAAATGCAGGAAGATCAAAGCGGAACTAGGAAACAGACTGGGAAGCCAGAGATAAACTTTCTCCTGCAACCCGTTCCCTTTGTGCTAGATGAACGAACGTCTCACCCCATGCTAAGTTCTGAGAGAGAAGTGCGTGTGAATGCCGTCCTTCACCTAGCTTGTTGGGAACACAAAGTTTCTTTTCACTTGCAAACACAACTCCATACATATATATGGGGATGTACGAGCTCTAAATCTGTTTTACATTGAAAACTGCAGTAAATTAAAACCGGCACTAGGAAACAGACTGAGAAACCAGAGTAAAAGTTTCTCCTGCAACCGGTTCCCTTTTTGCTAGATGAACGAACGTCTCACCACATGCTCATTTCTGAGAGATAAATGTGTGTGAAAGCCGTCCTTCACCTTGCTTGTTGGAAAAACAAAGTTTCTTTTCAGTTTCAAACTCCAATCCATATATATATATGTGGAGGTACGAGCTCCAAATCCGTTTTACAGTGAAAAATGCAGGAAGTTCAAACCGGAACTAGGAAACAGACTGAGAATCCAGAGTAAAAGTTTCTCCTGCAACCCGTTCCCTCTGTGCTAGATGAACGAATGTCTCTCCACATGCTCAGTTCTGAGAGGTAACTGTGTGTGAAAGCAGTCCTTCATCTTGCTTGTTGGGAATACCAAGTTTCTTTTCAGTTGCAAACTCCACTACATACATATGTATGGGGAGGTACTAGCTCCAACACGATTTTCAGTGAAAACAGCAGTAATTTCAAACTGGCACTAAGAAACAGACTGAGAAACCAGAGTAAAATTTTCCCCTGCAAAACGTTCCTTTTGTGCTAGATGAACGATCGTCTCTCCGCATGCTCAGTTCTGAGAGATAAGTGTGTGTTAATGCCGTACTTCACCTAGCTTGTTGGGAACACAAAGATTCTTTTCAGTTGCAATCTCCACTCCATACATATATATGGGGATGTACTAGCTCCAAATCGATTTTACAGTGAAAACTGCAGGAAGTGTAAACCGGCTCTAGGAAACAGACTGAGAAACCAGAGTAAAAGTTGCTCCTTCAACCTGTTCCCTTAGTGCTAGATGAAAGAAATTCTCTCCACATGCTCAGTTCAGAGAGATAAATGTGTGTGAAAGCCTACTTTCACCTAGCTTGTTGGGAACACAAAGTTTCTTTTCATGTGCAAACTCCACTCCATACATATATATGGGGAGGTACTAGATCCAACTCGGTTTTACAGTGAAAACTGCAGGAAGTTCAAACCGGCACTAGGAAACAGACTGAGAAACCAGAGTAAAATTTCCCATGCATCCCATTCCCTTTGTGCTAGATGAAGGAACGTCTCTCCACATGCTCATTTCTGAGAGATATTTGTGTGTGAAAGCCGTCCTTCAACTATCTTGTTGGGAACACAAAGTTTCTTTTCAGATGCAAAATCCACTCCATACATATATATGTGGCTGGTACTATCTCCAAATCGGTTTTACAGTGAAAACTGCAGGAATTTCAAATCGGCAATAGGAAAAAGACTGAGAAAATAGATTAAAATTTTCCCCTTCAACCCGTTCCATTTGTGCTAGATGAACGAACGTCTATCCACTTGCTCACTTCTGAGAGTTAAGTGGTGTGAAAACCTACCTTCACCTAGATTGTTGGGAAAACAAAGTTTCTTTTCAGTTGTAAACTCCACTCCATACATTATATGGGGAGGTAATAGCTCCAACTCGGTTTTACAGAAATAACTCAGGAAGTTCAAACCGGCAAGAGGAAACAAATTAGAAACCAGATTAAATGTTTCCCCTGCAACCCGTTCACTTTGTGCTAGATGAACGAACGTCTCTCCACATGCTCAGTTCTGAGAGAAATGTGTGTGTGAAAGCCGTCCTTCACCTAGCTTGTTGGGAACACAAAGATATTTTTCAGTTGCAACTCCACTCCATACATATATATGGGTAGGTACAACATCCAACTCGGTTTTACAGTGAAAACTGCAGGAACATCAAACCGGCACTAGGAAACAGACTGAGATTCCAGAGTAAAATTTCTCCTGCAACAGTTTTCCTTTGTGTTAGATGAACGAAAGTCTCTCCACATGCTCAGTTCTGAGAGAAAATTTTGTGTGAAATCCGTTCTTCACCTAGCTTGTTGGGAACACAAAGTTTCTTTTGAGTCGCCAACGCCACTCCATATATATATATGGGGAGGTACAAGATCCAACTCGGTTTTACAGTAAAAAATGCAGGAAGATCAAAGCGGAACTAGGAAACAGACTGGGAAGCCAGAGATAAACTTTCTCCTGCAACCCGTTCCCTTTGTGCTAGATGAACGAACGTCTCACCCCATGCTAAGTTCTGAGAGAGAAGTGCGTGTGAATGCCGTCCTTCACCTAGCTTGTTGGGAACACAAAGTTTCTTTTCACTTGCAAACACAACTCCATACATATATATGGGGATGTACGAGCTCTAAATCTGTTTTACATTGAAAACTGCAGTAAATTAAAACCGGCACTAGGAAACAGACTGAGAAACCAGAGTAAAAGTTTCTCCTGCAACCGGTTCCCTTTTTGCTAGATGAACGAACGTCTCACCACATGCTCATTTCTGAGAGATAAATGTGTGTGAAAGCCGTCCTTCACCTTGCTTGTTGGAAAAACAAAGTTTCTTTTCAGTTTCAAACTCCAATCCATATATATATATGTGGAGGTACGAGCTCCAAATCCGTTTTACAGTGAAAAATGCAGGAAGTTCAAACCGGAACTAGGAAACAGACTGAGAATCCAGAGTAAAAGTTTCTCCTGCAACCCGTTCCCTCTGTGCTAGATGAACGAATGTCTCTCCACATGCTCAGTTCTGAGAGGTAACTGTGTGTGAAAGCAGTCCTTCATCTTGCTTGTTGGGAATACCAAGTTTCTTTTCAGTTGCAAACTCCACTACATACATATGTATGGGGAGGTACTAGCTCCAACACGATTTTCAGTGAAAACAGCAGTAATTTCAAACTGGCACTAAGAAACAGACTGAGAAACCAGAGTAAAATTTTCCCCTGCAAAACGTTCCTTTTGTGCTAGATGAACGATCGTCTCTCCGCATGCTCAGTTCTGAGAGATAAGTGTGTGTTAATGCCGTACTTCACCTAGCTTGTTGGGAACACAAAGATTCTTTTCAGTTGCAATCTCCACTCCATACATATATATGGGGATGTACTAGCTCCAAATCGATTTTACAGTGAAAACTGCAGGAAGTGTAAACCGGCTCTAGGAAACAGACTGAGAAACCAGAGTAAAAGTTGCTCCTTCAACCTGTTCCCTTAGTGCTAGATGAAAGAAATTCTCTCCACATGCTCAGTTCAGAGAGATAAATGTGTGTGAAAGCCTACTTTCACCTAGCTTGTTGGGAACACAAAGTTTCTTTTCATGTGCAAACTCCACTCCATACATATATATGGGGAGGTACTAGATCCAACTCGGTTTTACAGTGAAAACTGCAGGAAGTTCAAACCGGCACTAGGAAACAGACTGAGAAACCAGAGTAAAATTTCCCATGCATCCCATTCCCTTTGAGCTAGATGAACGAACGTCTCTCCACATCCTCATTTGTGAGAGATTAGTGTGTGTGAAAGCCGTCCTTCACCTAGCTTGTTGTGAACACAAAGTTTCTTTTCAATTGCAAACTGCACTCCATACATATATATGAGGATGTTCGAGCTCCAACTCGGTTTTCCAGTGAAAACTGCAGGAATTTCATACCGGCACTAAGAAACAGACTGAGAGACCAGAGTAAAATTTTCTCCTGCAACCCGTTCCCTTTGTGCTAGATTAACGAACGTCTCCCCACATGCTCAGTTCTGAGACATAAGTGTGTGTGAAAGCCGTCCTTCACCTAGCTTGCTGGGAACACAAAGTTTCTTTTCACTTGCAAAATCCACTCCATACATATATAGTGTAGGTACGAGCTCCAACTCGGTTTTACAGTGAAAAATGCTAAAACTTCAAACCGGCACTAGGAAACAGACTGAGAAATCAGAGTAAAAGTTTCTCCTGCCACCCGTTCCTTTTGTGCTAGATGAACGAACGTCTATTCACTTGCTCATTTCTGAGAGATAAGTTTGTGTGAAAGCCGTACTTCAACTAACTTGTTGGGAACACAAAGATTCTTTTAACTTGCAAACTCCACTCCATACATATATATTGGTCGGTACAAGCTCCAAATCGGTTTTACAGTGAAAACTTCAGGAACTTCAAAACGGCACTAGGAAACAGACTGGGAAACCGGAGTTAAAGAATCTCCTGCAACACTTTCCCTTTGTTCTATATGAACGAAATTCTCTCAACATGCTAATTTCTGAGAGATAAGTGTGTGTGAAAGCCATTCTTCAACTAGCATGTTGGGAACACAAAATTTCTTTTCAGTTGCAAACCCCACTCCATACATACATATGGGGAAGTAAAAGCTCCAACTCGGTTTTACAGTGAAAACTGCAGGAATTTCCAACTGGCACAAGGAAACAGACTGAGAAACCAGAGTAAAATTTCCCATGCATCCCGTTCCCTTAGTGCTAGATGAACGAACGTCTCTCCACATGCTCAGTTCTGAGAGATAAGTGTGTGTGAAAGCCGTCCTTCACCTAGCTTGTTTGGAACACAAAGTTTGTTTTCAGTTGCAAACTTCAATCCATACATATATATGGGGAGGTACTAGCTCCAACTCGTTTTTACAGTGAAAACTGCAGGAACATCACACCGGCACTAGGAAACAGACTGAGAAAACAGAGTAAAAGTTTCCCCTGCAAACTGTTCCCTTTGTTCAGGATGAAGGAAATTCTCTCAACATGCTCAGTTCTGAGAGACAAGTGTGTGTGTAAGCCGTCCTTAACCTAGCTTGTTGGAATCACAAAGTTTCTTTTCTGTTGCAAACTTCAATCCATACATATATATGGGGAGGTACAAGCCCCAACTCTGCTTTACTGTGAAAACAGCAGTAACTTCAAACCGGCACTAGGAAACAGACTGAGAAACCAGAGTAAAACTTTCTCCTGCAACCCGTTCCCTTTGTGCTAGATGAACGAACGTCTCTCCTCATGCTCTGTTCTGAGAGATAATTGTGTGTGAAAGCCGTCCTTCACCTAGTTTGTTGGGAACACAAAGATTCTTTTCAGATGCAAACCCCACTCCATACATATTTATTGGAGGTACGAGCTCCAACTCGGTTTTATAGTGAAAACTGCAGTAACTTCATACAGGCACTAGGGAACAGACTGAGAAACCAGAATAAATTTCTCCTGCAAACCGTTCCCTTTGTGCTAGATGAACGAACGTCTCTCCACATGCACAGTTATGAGAGGTAAGTGTGTGTGAAAGCCGTCCTTCACCTATCTTGTTGGGAACACAAAGTTTCTTTTAAATTGCAAACTCCAATCCATACATATATAAGGGGGGGCACGAGCTCCAACTCGGTTTTACAGTGAAAACTGCAGGAACTTCAAACCAGCACTAGGAAACAGACTGAGAATCCAGCGAAAAATTTCTCCTGCAACCAGTTCCCTTTGTGCTAGATGAACGAACGTCTCTACACATGCTCCGTTCTGAGAGAGAAGTTTGTGTGAAAGCCGTACTTCAACTAGCTTGTAGGGAACACTAAGTTTCTTTTCACTTGCAAAAACCACTCCATACATATATAAGTGGAGGTACAAGCTCCAACTCAGTTTTACAGTGAAAAATGCAGGAACTTCAAACCGGCACTAGGAAACAGACTGAGAAACCACAGTAAAAGTTTCCCCTGCAACCCATTCCTTTGTGCTAGATGAAGGAACGTCTCTCCACATGCTCATTTCTGAGAGATATTTGTGTGTGAAAGCCGTCCTTCAACTATCTTGTTGGGAACACAAAGTTTCTTTTCAGATGCAAAATCCACTCCATACATATATATGTGGCGGTACTATCTCCAAATCGGTTTTACAGTGAAAACTGCAGGAATTTCAAATCGGCAATAGGAAAAAGACTGAGAAAATAGATTAAAATTTTCCCCTTCAACCCGTTCCATTTGTGCTAGATGAACGAACGTCTATCCACTTGCTCACTTCTGAGAGTTAAGTGGTGTGAAAACCTACCTTCACCTAGATTGTTGGGAAAACAAAGTTTCTTTTCAGTTGTAAACTCCACTCCATACATTATATGGGGAGGTAATAGCTCCAACTCGGTTTTACAGAAATAACTCAGGAAGTTCAAACCGGCAAGAGGAAACAAATTAGAAACCAGATTAAATGTTTCCCCTGCAACCCGTTCACTTTGTGCTAGATGAACGAACGTCTCTCCACATGCTCAGTTCTGAGAGAAATGTGTGTGTGAAAGCCGTCCTTCACCTAGCTTGTTGGGAACACAAAGATATTTTTCAGTTGCAACTCCACTCCATACATATATATGGGTAGGTACAACATCCAACTCGGTTTTACAGTGAAAACTGCAGGAACATCAAACCGGCACTAGGAAACAGACTGAGATTCCAGAGTAAAATTTCTCCTGCAACAGTTTTCCTTTGTGTTAGATGAACGAAAGTCTCTCCACATGCTCAGTTCTGAGAGAAAATTTTGTGTGAAATCCGTTCTTCACCTAGCTTGTTGGGAACACAAAGTTTCTTTTGAGTCGCCAACGCCACTCCATATATATATATGGGGAGGTACAAGATCCAACTCGGTTTTACAGTAAAAAATGCAGGAAGATCAAAGCGGAACTAGGAAACAGACTGGGAAGCCAGAGATAAACTTTCTCCTGCAACCCGTTCCCTTTGTGCTAGATGAACGAACGTCTCACCCCATGCTAAGTTCTGAGAGAGAAGTGCGTGTGAATGCCGTCCTTCACCTAGCTTGTTGGGAACACAAAGTTTCTTTTCACTTGCAAACACAACTCCATACATATATATGGGGATGTACGAGCTCTAAATCTGTTTTACATTGAAAACTGCAGTAAATTAAAACCGGCACTAGGAAACAGACTGAGAAACCAGAGTAAAAGTTTCTCCTGCAACCGGTTCCCTTTTTGCTAGATGAACGAACGTCTCACCACATGCTCATTTCTGAGAGATAAATGTGTGTGAAAGCCGTCCTTCACCTTGCTTGTTGGAAAAACAAAGTTTCTTTTCAGTTTCAAACTCCAATCCATATATATATATGTGGAGGTACGAGCTCCAAATCCGTTTTACAGTGAAAAATGCAGGAAGTTCAAACCGGAACTAGGAAACAGACTGAGAATCCAGAGTAAAAGTTTCTCCTGCAACCCGTTCCCTCTGTGCTAGATGAACGAATGTCTCTCCACATGCTCAGTTCTGAGAGGTAACTGTGTGTGAAAGCAGTCCTTCATCTTGCTTGTTGGGAATACCAAGTTTCTTTTCAGTTGCAAACTCCACTACATACATATGTATGGGGAGGTACTAGCTCCAACACGATTTTCAGTGAAAACAGCAGTAATTTCAAACTGGCACTAAGAAACAGACTGAGAAACCAGAGTAAAATTTTCCCCTGCAAAACGTTCCTTTTGTGCTAGATGAACGATCGTCTCTCCGCATGCTCAGTTCTGAGAGATAAGTGTGTGTTAATGCCGTACTTCACCTAGCTTGTTGGGAACACAAAGATTCTTTTCAGTTGCAATCTCCACTCCATACATATATATGGGGATGTACTAGCTCCAAATCGATTTTACAGTGAAAACTGCAGGAAGTGTAAACCGGCTCTAGGAAACAGACTGAGAAACCAGAGTAAAAGTTGCTCCTTCAACCTGTTCCCTTAGTGCTAGATGAAAGAAATTCTCTCCACATGCTCAGTTCAGAGAGATAAATGTGTGTGAAAGCCTACTTTCACCTAGCTTGTTGGGAACACAAAGTTTCTTTTCATGTGCAAACTCCACTCCATACATATATATGGGGAGGTACTAGATCCAACTCGGTTTTACAGTGAAAACTGCAGGAAGTTCAAACCGGCACTAGGAAACAGACTGAGAAACCAGAGTAAAATTTCCCATGCATCCCATTCCCTTTGTGCTAGATGAAGGAACGTCTCTCCACATGCTCATTTCTGAGAGATATTTGTGTGTGAAAGCCGTCCTTCAACTATCTTGTTGGGAACACAAAGTTTCTTTTCAGATGCAAAATCCACTCCATACATATATATGTGGCGGTACTATCTCCAAATCGGTTTTACAGTGAAAACTGCAGGAATTTCAAATCGGCAATAGGAAAAAGACTGAGAAAATAGATTAAAATTTTCCCCTTCAACCCGTTCCATTTGTGCTAGATGAACGAACGTCTATCCACTTGCTCACTTCTGAGAGTTAAGTGGTGTGAAAACCTACCTTCACCTAGATTGTTGGGAAAACAAAGTTTCTTTTCAGTTGTAAACTCCACTCCATACATTATATGGGGAGGTAATAGCTCCAACTCGGTTTTACAGAAATAACTCAGGAAGTTCAAACCGGCAAGAGGAAACAAATTAGAAACCAGATTAAATGTTTCCCCTGCAACCCGTTCACTTTGTGCTAGATGAACGAACGTCTCTCCACATGCTCAGTTCTGAGAGAAATGTGTGTGTGAAAGCCGTCCTTCACCTAGCTTGTTGGGAACACAAAGATATTTTTCAGTTGCAACTCCACTCCATACATATATATGGGTAGGTACAACATCCAACTCGGTTTTACAGTGAAAACTGCAGGAACATCAAACCGGCACTAGGAAACAGACTGAGATTCCAGAGTAAAATTTCTCCTGCAACAGTTTTCCTTTGTGTTAGATGAACGAAAGTCTCTCCACATGCTCAGTTCTGAGAGAAAATTTTGTGTGAAATCCGTTCTTCACCTAGCTTGTTGGGAACACAAAGTTTCTTTTGAGTCGCCAACGCCACTCCATATATATATATGGGGAGGTACAAGATCCAACTCGGTTTTACAGTAAAAAATGCAGGAAGATCAAAGCGGAACTAGGAAACAGACTGGGAAGCCAGAGATAAACTTTCTCCTGCAACCCGTTCCCTTTGTGCTAGATGAACGAACGTCTCACCCCATGCTAAGTTCTGAGAGAGAAGTGCGTGTGAATGCCGTCCTTCACCTAGCTTGTTGGGAACACAAAGTTTCTTTTCACTTGCAAACACAACTCCATACATATATATGGGGATGTACGAGCTCTAAATCTGTTTTACATTGAAAACTGCAGTAAATTAAAACCGGCACTAGGAAACAGACTGAGAAACCAGAGTAAAAGTTTCTCCTGCAACCGGTTCCCTTTTTGCTAGATGAACGAACGTCTCACCACATGCTCATTTCTGAGAGATAAATGTGTGTGAAAGCCGTCCTTCACCTTGCTTGTTGGAAAAACAAAGTTTCTTTTCAGTTTCAAACTCCAATCCATATATATATATGTGGAGGTACGAGCTCCAAATCCGTTTTACAGTGAAAAATGCAGGAAGTTCAAACCGGAACTAGGAAACAGACTGAGAATCCAGAGTAAAAGTTTCTCCTGCAACCCGTTCCCTCTGTGCTAGATGAACGAATGTCTCTCCACATGCTCAGTTCTGAGAGGTAACTGTGTGTGAAAGCAGTCCTTCATCTTGCTTGTTGGGAATACCAAGTTTCTTTTCAGTTGCAAACTCCACTACATACATATGTATGGGGAGGTACTAGCTCCAACACGATTTTCAGTGAAAACAGCAGTAATTTCAAACTGGCACTAAGAAACAGACTGAGAAACCAGAGTAAAATTTTCCCCTGCAAAACGTTCCTTTTGTGCTAGATGAACGATCGTCTCTCCGCATGCTCAGTTCTGAGAGATAAGTGTGTGTTAATGCCGTACTTCACCTAGCTTGTTGGGAACACAAAGATTCTTTTCAGTTGCAATCTCCACTCCATACATATATATGGGGATGTACTAGCTCCAAATCGATTTTACAGTGAAAACTGCAGGAAGTGTAAACCGGCTCTAGGAAACAGACTGAGAAACCAGAGTAAAAGTTGCTCCTTCAACCTGTTCCCTTAGTGCTAGATGAAAGAAATTCTCTCCACATGCTCAGTTCAGAGAGATAAATGTGTGTGAAAGCCTACTTTCACCTAGCTTGTTGGGAACACAAAGTTCCTTTTCATGTGCAAACTCCACTCCATACATATATATGGGGAGGTACTAGATCCAACTCGGTTTTACAGTGAAAACTGCAGGAACTTCAAACCAGCACTAGGAAACAGACTGAGAATCCAGCGAAAAATTTCTCCTGCAACCAGTTCCCTTTGTGCTAGATGAACGAACGTCTCTACACATGCTCCGTTCTGAGAGAGAAGTTTGTGTGAAAGCCGTACTTCAACTAGCTTGTAGGGAACACTAAGTTTCTTTTCACTTGCAAAAACCACTCCATACATATATAAGTGGAGGTACAAGCTCCAACTCAGTTTTACAGTGAAAAATGCAGGAACTTCAAACCGGCACTAGGAAACAGACTGAGAAACCACAGTAAAAGTTTCCCCTGCAACCCATTCCTTTGTGCTAGATGAAGGAACGTCTCTCCACATGCTCATTTCTGAGAGATATTTGTGTGTGAAAGCCGTCCTTCAACTATCTTGTTGGGAACACAAAGTTTCTTTTCAGATGCAAAATCCACTCCATACATATATATGTGGCGGTACTATCTCCAAATCGGTTTTACAGTGAAAACTGCAGGAATTTCAAATCGGCAATAGGAAAAAGACTGAGAAAATAGATTAAAATTTTCCCCTTCAACCCGTTCCATTTGTGCTAGATGAACGAACGTCTATCCACTTGCTCACTTCTGAGAGTTAAGTGGTGTGAAAACCTACCTTCACCTAGATTGTTGGGAAAACAAAGTTTCTTTTCAGTTGTAAACTCCACTCCATACATTATATGGGGAGGTAATAGCTCCAACTCGGTTTTACAGAAATAACTCAGGAAGTTCAAACCGGCAAGAGGAAACAAATTAGAAACCAGATTAAATGTTTCCCCTGCAACCCGTTCACTTTGTGCTAGATGAACGAACGTCTCTCCACATGCTCAGTTCTGAGAGAAATGTGTGTGTGAAAGCCGTCCTTCACCTAGCTTGTTGGGAACACAAAGATATTTTTCAGTTGCAACTCCACTCCATACATATATATGGGTAGGTACAACATCCAACTCGGTTTTACAGTGAAAACTGCAGGAACATCAAACCGGCACTAGGAAACAGACTGAGATTCCAGAGTAAAATTTCTCCTGCAACAGTTTTCCTTTGTGTTAGATGAACGAAAGTCTCTCCACATGCTCAGTTCTGAGAGAAAATTTTGTGTGAAATCCGTTCTTCACCTAGCTTGTTGGGAACACAAAGTTTCTTTTGAGTCGCCAACGCCACTCCATATATATATATGGGGAGGTACAAGATCCAACTCGGTTTTACAGTAAAAAATGCAGGAAGATCAAAGCGGAACTAGGAAACAGACTGGGAAGCCAGAGATAAACTTTCTCCTGCAACCCGTTCCCTTTGTGCTAGATGAACGAACGTCTCACCCCATGCTAAGTTCTGAGAGAGAAGTGCGTGTGAATGCCGTCCTTCACCTAGCTTGTTGGGAACACAAAGTTTCTTTTCACTTGCAAACACAACTCCATACATATATATGGGGATGTACGAGCTCTAAATCTGTTTTACATTGAAAACTGCAGTAAATTAAAACCGGCACTAGGAAACAGACTGAGAAACCAGAGTAAAAGTTTCTCCTGCAACCGGTTCCCTTTTTGCTAGATGAACGAACGTCTCACCACATGCTCATTTCTGAGAGATAAATGTGTGTGAAAGCCGTCCTTCACCTTGCTTGTTGGAAAAACAAAGTTTCTTTTCAGTTTCAAACTCCAATCCATATATATATATGTGGAGGTACGAGCTCCAAATCCGTTTTACAGTGAAAAATGCAGGAAGTTCAAACCGGAACTAGGAAACAGACTGAGAATCCAGAGTAAAAGTTTCTCCTGCAACCCGTTCCCTCTGTGCTAGATGAACGAATGTCTCTCCACATGCTCAGTTCTGAGAGGTAACTGTGTGTGAAAGCAGTCCTTCATCTTGCTTGTTGGGAATACCAAGTTTCTTTTCAGTTGCAAACTCCACTACATACATATGTATGGGGAGGTACTAGCTCCAACACGATTTTCAGTGAAAACAGCAGTAATTTCAAACTGGCACTAAGAAACAGACTGAGAAACCAGAGTAAAATTTTCCCCTGCAAAACGTTCCTTTTGTGCTAGATGAACGATCGTCTCTCCGCATGCTCAGTTCTGAGAGATAAGTGTGTGTTAATGCCGTACTTCACCTAGCTTGTTGGGAACACAAAGATTCTTTTCAGTTGCAATCTCCACTCCATACATATATATGGGGATGTACTAGCTCCAAATCGATTTTACAGTGAAAACTGCAGGAAGTGTAAACCGGCTCTAGGAAACAGACTGAGAAACCAGAGTAAAAGTTGCTCCTTCAACCTGTTCCCTTAGTGCTAGATGAAAGAAATTCTCTCCACATGCTCAGTTCAGAGAGATAAATGTGTGTGAAAGCCTACTTTCACCTAGCTTGTTGGGAACACAAAGTTTCTTTTCATGTGCAAACTCCACTCCATACATATATATGGGGAGGTACTAGATCCAACTCGGTTTTACAGTGAAACTGCAGGAAGTTCAAACCGGCACTAGGAAACAGACTGAGAAACCAGAGTAAAATTTCCCATGCATCCCATTCCCTTTGAGCTAGATGAACGAACGTCTCTCCACATCCTCATTTGTGAGAGATTAGTGTGTGTGAAAGCCGTCCTTCACCTAGCTTGTTGTGAACACAAAGTTTCTTTTCAATTGCAAACTGCACTCCATACATATATATGAGGATGTTCGAGCTCCAACTCGGTTTTCCAGTGAAAACTGCAGGAATTTCATACCGGCACTAAGAAACAGACTGAGAGACCAGAGTAAAATTTTCTCCTGCAACCCGTTCCCTTTGTGCTAGATTAACGAACGTCTCCCCACATGCTCAGTTCTGAGACATAAGTGTGTGTGAAAGCCGTCCTTCACCTAGCTTGCTGGGAACACAAAGTTTCTTTTCACTTGCAAAATCCACTCCATACATATATAGTGTAGGTACGAGCTCCAACTCGGTTTTACAGTGAAAAATGCTAAAACTTCAAACCGGCACTAGGAAACAGACTGAGAAATCAGAGTAAAAGTTTCTCCTGCCACCCGTTCCTTTTGTGCTAGATGAACGAACGTCTATTCACTTGCTCATTTCTGAGAGATAAGTTTGTGTGAAAGCCGTACTTCAACTAACTTGTTGGGAACACAAAGATTCTTTTAACTTGCAAACTCCACTCCATACATATATATTGGTCGGTACAAGCTCCAAATCGGTTTTACAGTGAAAACTTCAGGAACTTCAAAACGGCACTAGGAAACAGACTGGGAAACCGGAGTTAAAGAATCTCCTGCAACACTTTCCCTTTGTTCTATATGAACGAAATTCTCTCAACATGCTAATTTCTGAGAGATAAGTGTGTGTGAAAGCCATTCTTCAACTAGCATGTTGGGAACACAAAATTTCTTTTCAGTTGCAAACCCCACTCCATACATACATATGGGGAAGTAAAAGCTCCAACTCGGTTTTACAGTGAAAACTGCAGGAATTTCCAACTGGCACAAGGAAACAGACTGAGAAACCAGAGTAAAATTTCCCATGCATCCCGTTCCCTTAGTGCTAGATGAACGAACGTCTCTCCACATGCTCAGTTCTGAGAGATAAGTGTGTGTGAAAGCCGTCCTTCACCTAGCTTGTTTGGAACACAAAGTTTGTTTTCAGTTGCAAACTTCAATCCATACATATATATGGGGAGGTACTAGCTCCAACTCGTTTTTACAGTGAAAACTGCAGGAACATCACACCGGCACTAGGAAACAGACTGAGAAAACAGAGTAAAAGTTTCCCCTGCAAACTGTTCCCTTTGTTCAGGATGAAGGAAATTCTCTCAACATGCTCAGTTCTGAGAGACAAGTGTGTGTGTAAGCCGTCCTTAACCTAGCTTGTTGGAATCACAAGTTTCTTTTCAGTTGCAACTTCAATCCATACTATATATGGGGAGGTACAAGCCCCAACTCTGTTTTACTGTGAAAACAGCAGTAACTTCAAACCGGCACTAGGAAACAGACTGAGAAACCAGAGTAAAACTTTCTCCTGCAACCCGTTCCCTTTGTGCTAGATGAACGAACGTCTCTCCTCATGCTCTGTTCTGAGAGATAATTGTGTGTGAAAGCCGTCCTTCACCTAGTTTGTTGGGAACACAAAGATTCTTTTCAGATGCAAACCCCACTCCATACATATTTATTGGAGGTACGAGCTCCAACTCGGTTTTATAGTGAAAACTGCAGTAACTTCATACAGGCACTAGGGAACAGACTGAGAAACCAGAATAAATTTCTCCTGCAAACCGTTCCCTTTGTGCTAGATGAACGAACGTCTCTCCACATGCACAGTTATGAGAGGTAAGTGTGTGTGAAAGCCGTCCTTCACCTATCTTGTTGGGAACACAAAGTTTCTTTTAAATTGCAAACTCCAATCCATACATATATAAGGGGGGGCACGAGCTCCAACTCGGTTTTACAGTGAAAACTGCAGGAACTTCAAACCAGCACTAGGAAAACAGACTGAGAATCCAGCGAAAAATTTCTCCTGCAACCAGTTCCCTTTGTGCTAGATGAACGAACGTCTCTACACATGCTCCGTTCTGAGAGAGAAGTTTGTGTGAAAGCCGTACTTCAACTAGCTTGTAGGGAACACTAAGTTTCTTTTCACTTGCAAAAACCACTCCATACATATATAAGTGGAGGTACAAGCTCCAACTCAGTTTTACAGTGAAAAATGCAGGAACTTCAAACCGGCACTAGGAAACAGACTGAGAAACCACAGTAAAAGTTTCCCCTGCAACCCATTCCTTTGTGCTAGATGAAGGAACGTCTCTCCACATGCTCATTTCTGAGAGATATTTGTGTGTGAAAGCCGTCCTTCAACTATCTTGTTGGGAACACAAAGTTTCTTTTCAGATGCAAAATCCACTCCATACATATATATGTGGCGGTACTATCTCCAAATCGGTTTTACAGTGAAAACTGCAGGAATTTCAAATCGGCAATAGGAAAAAGACTGAGAAAATAGATTAAAATTTTCCCCTTCAACCCGTTCCATTTGTGCTAGATGAACGAACGTCTATCCACTTGCTCACTTCTGAGAGTTAAGTGGTGTGAAAACCTACCTTCACCTAGATTGTTGGGAAAACAAAGTTTCTTTTCAGTTGTAAACTCCACTCCATACATTATATGGGAGGTAATAGCTCCAACTCGGTTTACAGAAATAACTCAGGAAGTTCAAACCGGCAAGAGGAAACAAATTAGAAACCAGATTAAATGTTTCCCCTGCAACCCGTTCACTTTGTGCTAGATGAACGAACGTCTCTCCACATGCTCAGTTCTGAGAGAAATGTGTGTGTGAAAGCCGTCCTTCACCTAGCTTGTTGGGAACACAAAGATATTTTCAGTTGGCAACTCCACTCCATACATATATATGGGTAGGTACAACATCCAACTCGGTTTTACAGTGAAAACTGCAGGAACATCAAACCGGCACTAGGAAACAGACTGAGATTCCAGAGTAAAATTTCTCCTGCAACAGTTTTCCTTTGTGTTAGATGAACGAAAGTCTCTCCACATGCTCAGTTCTGAGAGAAAATTTTGTGTGAAATCCGTTCTTCACCTAGCTTGTTGGGAACACAAAGTTTCTTTTGAGTCGCCAACGCCACTCCATATATATATATGGGGAGGTACAAGATCCAACTCGGTTTTACAGTAAAAAATGCAGGAAGATCAAAGCGGAACTAGGAAACAGACTGGGAAGCCAGAGATAAACTTTCTCCTGCAACCCGTTCCCTTTGTGCTAGATGAACGAACGTCTCACCCCATGCTAAGTTCTGAGAGAGAAGTGCGTGTGAATGCCGTCCTTCACCTAGCTTGTTGGGAACACAAAGTTTCTTTTCACTTGCAAACACAACTCCATACATATATATGGGGATGTACGAGCTCTAAATCTGTTTTACATTGAAAACTGCAGTAAATTAAAACCGGCACTAGGAAACAGACTGAGAAACCAGAGTAAAAGTTTCTCCTGCAACCGGTTCCCTTTTTGCTAGATGAACGAACGTCTCACCACATGCTCATTTCTGAGAGATAAATGTGTGTGAAAGCCGTCCTTCACCTGCTTGTTGGAAAAAAACAAAGTTTCTTTCAGTTTCAAACTCCAATCCATATATATATATGTGGAGGTACGAGCTCCAAATCCGTTTTACAGTGAAAAATGCAGGAAGTTCAAACCGGAACTAGGAAACAGACTGAGAATCCAGAGTAAAAGTTTTCTCCTGCAACCCGTTCCCTCTGTGCTAGATGAACGAATGTCTCTCCACATGCTCAGTTCTGAGAGGTAACTGTGTGTGAAAGCAGTCCTACATCTTGCTTGTTGGGAATACCAAGTTTCTTTTCAGTTGCAAACTCCACTACATACATATGTATGGGGAGGTACTAGCTCCAACACGATTTTCAGTGAAAACAGCAGTAATTTCAAACTGGCACTAAGAAACAGACTGTAGAAACCAGAGTAAAATTTTCCCCTGCAAAACGTTCCTTTTGTGCTAGATGAACGATCGTCTCTCCGCATGCTCAGTTCTGAGAGATAAGTGTGTGTTAATGCCGTACTTCACCTAGCTTGTTGGGAACACAAAGATTCTTTTCAGTTGCAATCTCCACTCCATACATATATATGGGGATGTACTAGCTCCAAATCGATTTTACAGTGAAAACTGCAGGAAGTGTAAACCGGCTCTAGGAAACAGACTGAGAAACCAGAGTAAAAGTTGCTCCTTCAACCTGTTCCCTTAGTGCTAGATGAAAGAAATTCTCTCCATATGCTCAGTTCAGAGAGATAAATGTGTGTGAAAGCCTACTTTCACCTAGCTTGTTGGGAACACAAAGTTTCTTTTCATGTGCAAACTCCACTCCATACATATATATGGGGAGGTACTAGATCCAACTCGGTTTTACAGTGAAAACTGCAGGAAGTTCAAACCGGCACTAGGAAACAGACTGAGAAACCAGAGTAAAATTTCCCATGCATCCCATTCCCTTTGTGCTAGATGAAGGAACGTCTCTCCACATGCTCATTTCTGAGAGATATTG
>NC_045731.1:4228173-4322876 GCF_009834535.1 Camelus ferus | reverse complement strand
TGGAGCTAGTACCTCCCCATATATATTTATGGAGTGGAGTTTGCAAGTGAAAAGAATCTATGTGTTCCCAACAAGCTAAGTGAAGACGGCTTTCACACACAATTTCTCTCAGAACTGAGCATTGGAGAGACGTTCGTTCATCTAGCACAAAGGGAACGGGTTGCAGGGGAATCCTTTACTCTGGTTTCTCAGTCTGTTTCCTAGTGCCGTTTGAATTTCCTGCAGTTTTCACTGTAAAATCGAGTTGGAACTCGTACCTACCCATATATATGTATGGATTGGAGTTTTGCAAGTGAAAAGAACTTGTGTTCCCAACAAGCTAGGTGAAGGAAGGCTTTCACACACACATATCTCTCCGAACTGAGCACGTGGAGAGATGTTCGTTCATCTAGCACAAAGGGAACGGGTTTGCAGGTGAAACTTTTACTCTGGTTTCTCAGTCTGTTTTCCTACTGCCGGTTTGAAGTTCCTGCAGTTTTCACTGTAAAACAGATTTGGAGCTAGTACCTCCCCATATATATGTATGGAGTGGAGTTGGCAACTGAAAAGAAATTTTGGGTTCCCAACAAGCTAGGTGAATTACGGCTTTCACACACACATATCTCTGCGATCTGAGAATGTGGAGATGCGTTCGTTCATCTAGCACAAAGGGAACGGTTTGCAGGAGAAATTTTACTCTGGTTTCTCATTCTGTTTCCTAGTGCTGGTTTGAATTTCCTGCAGTTTTCACTGTAAAACAGAGTTGGAAATAGCCCCTACCCATAGATATGTATGGAGTGGAGTTTGTTTATGAAAAGAACTTTGTGTTCCCAAGATCTACATGAAGAACGGCTTTCACACACACTTATCTCTCAGAATTGTGCATGTGGAGAGACGTTCGTTTATCTAGCAGAACGGGAACGGGTTGCAGGAGAAACTTTTACTCTGGTTTCTCAGTCTGTTTCCTAGTGCCGGTTTGAATTTCCTGCAGTTTTCACTGTAAAACCGAGTTGGAGCTAGCCCATACCCATACATATGTATGGAGTGGAGATTGCACATGAAATAAATTTTGTGTTCCCCACAATCTAGGTGAAGGACGGATTCACACACACTTATGTCTCAGAACTGAGCATGTGGATAGACGTTCGTTCATCTAGCAAAAACAACGGGTTGCATGTGAAACTATTACTCTAGTTTCTCAGTCTGTTTCCTAGTGCCTTTTGAATTTCCTGCAGTTTTCACTGTAAAACCGCATTGGAGCTAGACCATACCTATATATATATATGGATTTCTGTTTGCAACTGAAAATAAACTATGTGTTCCCAACAAGCTAGTTGAAGGACGGCTATCACACTCACTTATCTCTCAGAACTGAGCATGTGGAGAGACGTTCGTTCATCTAGCACAAAGGGAACGGGTTGCAGGAGAAACTTTTACTCTGGTTTCTCAGTCTGTTTCCTACAATCGTTTTGAAGTTCCTGCACTTTTCACTGTAAACCGAGATGGAGCTAGTACCTCCACATATATATGCATGGAGTGGAGTTTGCAAATTAAAAGAAACTTTGTGATCCCAACAAGCTAGTTGAAGGACGGCTTTCACACACAATTTTCTCTCAGAACTGAGCATGTGAAGAGACGATCGTTCATCTAGCACAAAGGGAACGGGTGTCAGGAGAAACAATTATTCTGATTTCTCAGTCTGATTCCTAGTGCCAGATTGAAGTTCCTGCAGTTTTCCCTTTAAAACCGAGTTGGATCTACTACCTCCCCATATATATGTAAGGAGTGAATTTGTACCTAAAAGAAACTTTGTGTTCCCTAGAAGCTAGGTGAAGGACAGCATTCACATATAATTTTCTCTCAGAAAGGATCATGTTGGGAGACATTCGTTCATCTAGCACAAAGGGAACGTGTTGCAGGAGAAAATTTAAATCTGGATGCTCAGTTGGTTTCCTAGTGCCGGTTTTAAGATCCTGCAATTTTCACTGAAAAGGGGTTTGGGGCTAGTTTCCCCATATATTTATGGAGTGGGGTTTGCACCTGAAAAGAAACTTTGTGTTCCCAATAAGCTAGGTGAATTTCGGCTTTCACACACACTTATCTCTAAGAACTGAGCATGTGGAGAGACGTTCGTTCATCTAGCACAAAGGGAACTGGTTGCAGTAGAAACTTTTCTCTTGTTTCTAACACTGTTTCCTCGTGCCGGTTTGAAGTTCCTGCAGTTTTCACTGTAAAACCGAGTTGGAGCTAGCCCATACCCATAGATATGTATGCAGTGGAGTTTGCAACTGAAAAGAAACATTGTGTTCCCAACAAGGTATGTGAAGGGCGGCTTTCACACACACTGATCTCTCAGAATTGAGAATGTGGAGAGATGTTCGTTCATCTAGCACAAAGGGAACGGGTTGTAGGTGAAACTTTTACTCTGGTTTCTCAGTCTGTTTCCTACTGCCGGTTTGAAGATCCTGCAGTTTTCACTGTAAAACAGATTTGGAGCTAGTACCTCCCCATATATATGTATGGAGTGGAGTTTGCAACTGAAAAAAAACTTTGGGTTCCCAACAAGCTAGGTGAATTACGGCTTTCACACACACATATCTCTGCGATCTGAGCATGTGGAGAGACGTTCTTTCATCTAGCACAAATGGAACGGATTGCAGGAGAAACTTTTACTCTGGTTTCTCAATCTTTTTCCTAGTGCCGGTTAGAAGTTCCTGCAGTTTTCCCTGTAAAACCGAGTTGGAGCTAGTACCTTCCCATATATATGTATGGAGTGGAGTTTGCAACCTAAAAGAATCTTTGTGTTCCAAGCAAGTTAGGTGAAGGTCGTCTTTCACATATAAATTTCTCTCAGAAATGAGCATGTGGAGAGACGTTCGTTCATCTAGCAGAAAGGGAACGGGTTGCAGGGGAAACTTTTACTCTTGTTTCTCAGTCTGTTTCCTAGTGCTGGTTTGAGGTTTCTGCAGTTTTCACTGTAAAACCGAGTTTGAGCTTGCCCATACCCATAGATATGTATGGAGTGGAGTTTGCAACTAAAAAGAAACTTTGTGTTCCCCACAATCTAGGTGAAGGACGGTTTCACACACACTTATGTCTCAGAACTGAGCATGTGGATAGACGTTCGTTCATCTAGCAAAAAGTACGGGTGGCATGTGAAACTATTACTCTAGTTTCTCAGTATGTTTCCTAGTGCCGGTTTGAATTTCCTGCAGTTTTCACTGTAAAACCGCATTGGAGCTAGACCATACCCATATATATGTATGGATTTGTGTTTGCAACTGAAAATAAACTTTGTGTTCCCAACAAGCTAGGTGAAGGACGGCTTTCACACACAATATCTCTCAGAACTGAGCAAGTCGATAGACGTTCGTTCATCTAGCACAAAAGAAAACGGGTGGCAGGGAAACATTTACTCTGTTTTCTCAGTTTGATTCCTAGTGCCGGATTGAAGTTCCTGCAGTATTCCCTGTAAAACCGAGTTGGAGATAGTACCTCCCCATATATGTATGGATTGGAGTTTGTACATAAAAGATACTTTGGTGTTCCCAACAAGTTAGGTGAAGGAAGGCTTTCACATATAATTTTCTCTCAGAAAGGAGCATGTGCGGAGACGTTCGTTCATCTAGCACAAAGGGAAAGGGTTGCAGGAGAAACTTTAAATCTGAATGCACAGTGTGTTTCCTAGTGCCGGTTTTAAGTTCCTGCAATTTTCACTGAAAAATGGGTTGGGGCTAGTACCTCCCCATATATATGTATGGAGTGGAGTTTGCACCTGAAAAGAAACCTTGTGTTCCAAATAAGCTAGGTGAATTTCGGCTTTCACACACACTTTACTCTAAGAACTGAGCATGTGGAGAGACGTTCGTTCATCTAGCACAAAGGGAACGGGTTGCAGTAGAAACTTTTCTCTGGTTTCTCACTCTGTTTCCTCATGCCGGTTTGAAGTTCCTGCAGTTTTCACTGTAAAACCGAGTTGGAGCTAGCCCATACCCATAGATATTTATGGAGAGGGGTTTGCAACTGAAAAGAAACTTTGGGTTCCCAACAAGATAGGTGAATTACGGCTTTCACACACACATATCACTGCGATCTGAGCATGTGGAGAGACGTTCGTTCATCTAGCACAAAGGGAACGGTTTGCAGGAGAAACATTTACTCTGGTTTCTCAGTCTGTTTCCTAGTGCCGTTTTGAAGTTCCTGCAGTTTTCCCTGTAAAACGACGGAGTTGGAGCTAGTACCTCCGCATATATATGTACGGAATGGAGATTGCAACCTAATAGAAACTTAGTGTTCCCAACAAGCTAGTTGAAGTACGGCTTTTACACATAATTTTCTCTCAGAAATGAGCATGTGGAGAGACGATCGTTCATCTAACACAAAGGGAACGGGTTGCAGGAGAAACTTTTACTCTGGTTGCTCAGTGTGTTTCCTAGTGCTTGTTTGACTTTCCTGCACTTTTCACTGTAAAATGTGTTGGGGTTAATACCTCCCTATAATATGTATGGTGTGGAGTTTGCACCTGAAAATAAACTTTGTGTTCCCAACAAGCTAGGTGAATTTCGGCTTTCACACACACTTATCTCTTAGAACTGAGCATGTGGAGAGACGTTCGTTTATCTAGCACAAAGAACGGGTTGCAGGAGAAACTTTTACTCTGGTTTCTCAGTCTGTTTCCCAGTTTCGGTTGGCAGTTCCTGCAGTATTCACAGTAAAACCGAGATGAAGCTATTACCTCCCCAGATATATGTTTGGATTGGAGTTTGCAACTGGAAAGAAACTTTGTGTTCCCAACAAACCAGGAGAAGGACTGTTTTAATTCACACATATGTCTCAGAACTGAGCATGTGGAGAGACGTACGTTCATCTAGCACAAATTGAACGCGTTGCAGGAGAAAGATTTACTCTGGTTTCTCAGTCTGTTTCCTCGTGCCGGTATGAAGTTTCTGCAATTTTCACTGTAAAACTGTTTAGGTGCTAGTACCACCCCCTATAAATATATGGAGCGGAGTTTGCATCTGAAAAGAAACTTTTTTTCCAAACAAGCTATATGAAGGACGGCTTTCACACACACTTATCTCTCAGAACTGAGCATGTGGGGAGACGTTGGTTCATCTAGCAAAAAGGGAACGGGTTTCAGGAGAAACTTTTCTGTGGTTACTCAATTTCCTAGTGCCGTTTGGAAGTTTCTGCAGTTTTCACTGTAAAACCGAGTTGGAGCTAGTACCTCCCCATATATATGTATGGAGTGGATTTGGCAACCTAAAAGGAACTTTGTGTTCCCAACAAGCTAGGTGAAGGGCGGCTTTCACACACACTTATCTCTCAGAATTGAGCATGTGGAGATACGTTGGTTCATCTAGCACAAAGGGAATGGGTTGCAGGGGAAACTTTTACTCTGGACACTCAGTCTCTTTCCTAGTGCCGGTAGATGTTCCTGCAGTGTTCCCTGTAAAACCGAGTTGGAGCTATTCCTCCCCATATATGTATGGAGTGGAGTTTGCAACCTAAAAGAATCTTTGTGTTCCAAGATCTACAGTTCGGGAAGGAACGGCTTCACACACACTTATCTCTCAGAATGTGCATGTGGAGAGACGGTTCGTTTATCTAGCAGAAAGGGAACGGGTTGTCAGGAGAAACTTTTACTCTGGTTTCTCAGTCTGTTTTTCCTAGTGCCGGTTTGAATTTCCTGCAGTTTTCACTGTAAAACCGAGTTGGAGCTAGCCCATACCCATACATATGTATGGAGTGGAGATGGCACCTGAAATAAATTTGTGTTCCCCCCACAATCTAGGTGGAAGGACGGATTCACACACACTTATGTCTCAGAACTGAGCATGTGGATAGACGTTCGTTCATCTAGCAAAAACAACGGGTTGCATGTGAAACTATTACTCTAGTTTCTCAGTCTGTTTCCTAGTGCCTTTTGAATTTCCTGCAGTTTTCACTGTAAAACCGCATTGAGCTAGACCATACCCATATATATATATGGATTTCTGTTTGCAACTGAAAATAAACTTTGTGTTCCCAACAAGCTAGTTGAAGGACGGCTTATCACACTCACTTATCTCTCAGAACTGAGCATGTGGAGAGACGTTCGTTCATCTAGCACAAAGGGAACGGGTTGCAGGAGAAACTTTTACTCTGGTTTCTCAGTCTGTTTCCTACAATCGTTTTGAAGTTCCTGCACTTTTCACTGTAAACCGAGATGGAGCTAGTACCTCCACATATATATGCATGGAGTGGAGTTTGCAAATTAAAAGAAACTTTGTGATCCCAACAAGCTAGTTGAAGGACGGCTTTCACACACACTTTTCTCTCAGAACTGAGCATGTGGAGAGACGATCGTTCATCTAGCACAAAGGGAACGGGTGTCAGGAGAAACAATTATTCTGATTTCTCAGTCTGATTCCTAGTGCCAGATTGAAGTTCCTGCAGTTTTCCCTTTAAAACCGAGTTGGATCTACTACCTCCCCATATATATGTAAGGAGTGAATTTGTACCTAAAAGAAACTTTGTGTTCCCTAGAAGCTAGGTGAAGGACAGCATTCACATATAATTTTCTCTCAGAAAGGATCATGTTGGGAGACATTCGTTCATCTAGCACAAAGGGAACGTGTTGCAGGAGAAAATTTAAATCTGGATGCTCAGTTGGTTTCCTAGTGCCGGTTTTAAGATCCTGCAATTTTCACTGAAAAGGGGTTTGGGGCTAGTAATTCCCCATATATTTTTATGGAGTGGGGTTTGCACCTGAAAAGAAACTTTGTGTTCCCAATAAGCTAGGTGAATTTCGGCTTTCACACACACTTATCTCTAAGAACTGAGCATGTGGAGAGACGTTCGTTCATCTAGCACAAAGGGAACTGGTTGCAGTAAGAAACTTTTCTCTTGTTTCTAACACCTGTTTCCTCGTGCCCGGTTTGAAGTTCCTGCAGTTTTTCACTGTAAAACCGAGTTGGAGCTAGCCCATACCCATAGATATGTATGCAGTGGAGTTTGCACTGAAAAGAAACATTGTGTTCCCAACAAGGTATGTGAAGGGCGGCTTTCACACAACACTGATCTCTCAGAATTGAGAATGTGGAGAGAGGTCGTTCATCTAGCACAAAGGGAACGGGTTGTAGGTGAAACTTTTACTCTGGTTTCTCAGTCTGTTTCCTACTGCCGGTTGAAGATCCTGCAGTTTTCACTGTAAAACAGATTTGGAGCTAGTACCTCCCCATATATATGTATGGAGTGGAGTTTGCAACTGAAAAAAAACTTTGGGTTCCCAACAAGCTAGGTGAATTACGGCTTTCACACACACATATCTCTGCGATCTGAGCATGTGGAGAGACGTTCTTTCATCTAGCACAAATGGAACGGATTGCAGGAGAAACTTTTACTCTGGTTTCTCAATCTTTTTCCTAGTGCCGGTTAGAAGTTCCTGCAGTTTTCCCTGTAAAACCGAGTTGGAGCTAGTACCTTCCATATATATGTATGGAGTGGAGTTTGCAACCTAAAAGAATCTTTGTGTTCCAACCAAGTTAGGTGAAGTTCGTCTTTCACATATAAATTTCTCTCAGAAATGAGCATGTGGAGAGACGTTCGTTCATCTAGCAGAAAGGGAACGGGTTGCAGGGGAAACTTTTACTCTGGTTTCTCAGTCTGTTTCCTAGTGCTGGTTTGAGGTTTCTGCAGTTTTCACTGTAAAACCGAGTTTGAGCTTGCCCATACCCATAGATATGTATGGAGTGGAGTTTGCAACTAAAAAGAAACTTTGTGTTCCCCACAATCTAGGTGAAGGACGGTTTCACACACACTTATGTCTCAGAACTGAGCATGTGGATAGACGTTCGTTCATCTAGCAAAAGTACGGGTGGCATGTGAAACTATTACTCTAGTTTCTCAGTATGTTTCCTAGTGCCGGTTTGAATTTCCTGCAGTTTTCACTGTAAAACCGCATTGGAGCTAAACCATACCCATATATATGTATGGATTTGTGTTTGCAACTGAAAATAAACTTTGTGTTCCCAACAAGCTAGGTGAAGGACGGCTTTCACACACACATATCTCTCAGAACTGAGCAAGTCGATAGACGTTCGTTCATCTAGCACAAAAGAAACGGGTGGCAGGGAAACATTTACTCTGTTTTCTCAGTTTGATTCCTAGTGCCGGATTGAAGTTCCTGCAGTATTCCCTGTAAAACCGAGTTGGAGATAGTACCTCCCCATATATATGTATGGATTGGAGTTTGTACATAAAAGATACTTTGTGTTCCCAACAAGTTAGGTGAAGGAAGGCTTTCACATATAATTTTCTCTCAGAAAGGAGCATGTGCGGAGACGTTCGTTCATCTAGCACAAAGGGAAAGGGTTGCAGGAGAAACTTTAAATCTGAATGCACAGTGTGTTTCCTAGTGCCGGTTTTAAGTTCCTGCAATTTTCACTGAAAAATGGGTTGGGGCTAGTACCTCCCCATATATATGTATGGAGTGGAGTTTGCACCTGAAAAGAAACCTTGTGTTCCAAATAAGCTAGGTGAATTTCGGCTTTCACACACACTTTACTCTAAGAACTGAGCATGTGGAGAGACGTTCGTTCATCTAGCACAAAGGGAACGGGTTGCAGTAGAAACTTTTCTCTGGTTTCTCACTCTGTTTCCTCATGCCGGTTTGAAGTTCCTGCAGTTTTTCACTGTAAAAACCGAGTTGGAGCTAGCCCATACCCATAGATATTTATGGAGAGGGGTTTGCAACTGAAAAGAAACTTTGGGTTCCCAACAAGATAGGTGAATTACGGCTTTCACACACACATATCACTGCGATCTGAGCATGTGGAGAGACGTTCATTCATCTAGCACAAAGGGAACGGTTTGCAGGAGAAACATTTACTCTGGTTTCTCAGTCTGTTTCCTAGTGCCGTTTTGAAGTTCCTGCAGTTTTCCCTGTAAAACCGAGTTGGAGCTAGTACCTCCGCATATATATGTACGGAATGGAGATTGCAACCTAATAGAAACTTAGTGTTCCCAACAAGCTAGTTGAAGTACGGCTTTTACACATAATTTTCTCTCAGAAATGAGCATGTGGAGAGACGATCGTTCATCTAACACAAAGGGAACGGGTTGCAGGAGAAACTTTTACTCTGGTTGCTCAGTGTGTTTCCTAGTGCTTGTTTGACTTTCCTGCACTTTTCACTGTAAAATGTGTTGGGGTTAATACCTCCCTATATATATGTATGGTGTGGAGTTTGCACCTGAAAATAAACTTTGTGTTCCCAACAAGCTAGGTGAATTTCGGCTTTCACACACACTTATCTCTCAGAACTGAGCATGTGGAGAGACGTTCGTTTATCTAGCACAAAGAACGGGTTGCAGGAGAAACTTTTACTCTGGTTTCTCAGTCTGTTTCCCAGTTTCGGTTGGCAGTTCCTGCAGTATTCACAGTAAAACCGAGATGAAGCTATTACCTCCCCAGATATATGTTTGGATTGGAGTTTGCAACTGGAAAGAAACTTTGTGTTCCCAACAAACCAGGAGAAGGACTGTTTTAATTCACACATATGTCTCAGAACTGAGCATGTGGAGAGACGTACGTTCATCTAGCACAAATTGAACGCGTTGCAGGAGAAAGATTTACTCTCGTTTCTCAGTCTGTTTCCTCGTGCCGGTATGAAGTTTCTGCAATTTTCACTGTAAAACTGTTTAGGTGCTAGTACCACCCCCTATAAATATATGGAGCGGAGTTTGCATCTGAAAAGAAACTTTTTTTCCAAACAAGCTATATGAAGGACGGCTTTCACACACACTTATCTCTCAGAACTGAGCATGTGGGGAGACGTTGGTTCATCTAGCAAAAAGGGAACGGGTTTCAGGAGAAACTTTTCTGTGGTTACTCAATTTCCTAGTGCCGTTTGGAAGTTTCTGCAGTTTTCACTGTAAAACCGAGTTGGAGCTAGTACCTCCCCATATATATGTATGGAGTGGATTTGGCAACCTAAAAGGAACTTTGTGTTCCCAACAAGCTAGGTGAAGGGCGGCTTTCACACACACTTATCTCTCAGAATTGAGCATGTGGAGATACGTTGGTTCATCTAGCACAAAGGGAATGGGTTGCAGGGGAAACTTTTACTCTGGACACTCAGTCTCTTTCCTAGTGCCGGGTAGATGTTCCTGCAGTGTTCCCTGTAAAACCGAGTTGGAGCTAGTACCTCCCCATATATATGTATGGAGTGGAGTTTGCAACCTAAAAGAATCTTTGTGTTCCAAACAAGTTAGGTGAAGGAAGGCTTTCACACACACTTATCTCTCAGAATTGAGCATGTGGAGAGACGTTCGTTTATCTAGTAGAAAAGGAACGGGTTGTAGGAGAAACTTTTACTCTGGTTTCTCAGTCTGTTTCCTAGTGCCGGTTTGAATTTCCTGCAGTTTTCACTGTAAAACCGAGTTGGAGCTAGCCCATACCCATACATATTTATGGAGTGGAGATTGCACCTGAAAAGAAATTTTTTGTTCCCCACAAGCTAGGTGAAGGACGGTTTCACACACACATATGTCTCAGAACTGAGGATGAGGATAGACGTTCGTTCATCTAGCAAAACAACGGGTTGCATGTGAAACTATTACTCTAGTTTCTCAGTCTGTTTCCTAGTGCCGGTTTGAATTTCCTGCATGTTTTCACTGTAAACCGCGTTGGAGCTTGACCATACCCATATATATGAATGTATTTGTGTTTGCAACAGAAAAGAAACTTTGTGTTCCCAAATAGCTAGGTGAATTTCGGCTTTCACACACACTTATCTCTAAGAACTGAGCATGTGGACAGACGTTCGTTCATCTAGCACAAAGTTAACGGGTTGCAGTAGAAACTTTTCTCTGGTTTCTCACTCTGTTTCCTCGTGCCGGTTAGAAGTTCCTGCAATTTTCACTGAAAAGGGGGTTGGGGCTAGTACCTCCCCATATATATGTATGGAGTGAAGTTTGCACCTGAAAAGAAACTTTGTGTTCCCAATAAGCTAGGTGAATTTCGGCTTTCACACACACTTATCTCTAAGAACTGAGCATGTGGAGAGACGTTCGTTCATCTAGCACAAAGGGATCGGGTTGCAGTAGAAACTTTTCTCTTGTTTCTCACTCTGTTTCCTCGTGCCGGTTTGAAGTTCCTGCAGTTTTCACTGTAAAACCGAGTTGGAGCTAGCCCATACCCATAGATATGTATGGAGTGGAGTTTGCAACTGAAAAGAAACATTGTGTTCCCAACAAGGTATGTGAAGGACGGCTTTCACACACACTGATCTCTCAGAACTGAGCATGTGGAGAGATGTTCGTTCATCTAGCACAAAGGGAACGGGTTGTAGGTGAAACTTTTACTCTGGGTTCTCAGTCTGTTTCCTACTGCCGGTTTGAAGATCCTGCAGTTTTCACTGTAAAACAGATTTGGAGCTAGTACCTCCCCATATGTATGTAAGGAGTGGAGTTTTCAACTGAAAAATAACTTTGGGTTCCCAACAAGCTATGTGAATTACGGCTTTCACACACACATATCTCTGCGATCTGAGCATGTGGAGAGACGTTCGTTCATCTAGCACAAATGGAACGGATTGCAGGGGAAACTTTACTCTGGTTACTCAGTCTGTTTCCTAGTGCCGGTTAGAAGTTCCTGCAGTTTTCCCTGTAAAACCGAGTTGGAGCTAGTACCTTCCCATATATATGTAAGGAGTGGAGTTTGCAACCTAAAAGAATCTTTGTGTTCCAAACAAGTTAGGTGAAGTTCGTCTTTCACACATAATTTTCTCTCAGAAATGAGCATGTGGAGAGACGTTCGTTCATCTAGCAGAAAGGGAACGGGTTGCAGGGGAAACTTTTACTCTGGTTTCTCAGTCTGTTTCCTAGTGCTGGTTTGAGGTTTCTGCAGTTTTCACTGTAAAACCGAGTTTGAGCTTGCCCATACCCAAAGATATGTATGGAGTGGAGTTTGCAACTAAAAAGAAAATTTGTGTTCCCCACAATCTAGGTGAAGGACGGTTTCACACACACTTATGTCTCAGAACTGAGCATGTGGATAGACGTTCGTTCTTCTAGCAAAAAGTACGGGTGGCATGTGAAACTATTACTCTAGTTTCTCAGTCTGTTTCCTAGTGCCGGTTTGAATTTCCTGCAGTTTTCACTGTAAAACCGCGTTGGAGCTAGACTATACCCATATATATGTATGGATTTGTGTTTGCAACTGAAAAGAAACTTTGTGTTCCCAACAAGTTAGGTGAAGGACGGCTTTCACACACACATATCTCTCAGAACTGAGCAAGTCGAGAGACGTTCGTTCATATAGCACAAAAGGAAAGGGGGGCAGGGAAACATTTACTCTGGTTTCTCAGTCTGATTCCTAGTGCCGGATTGAAGTTCCTGCAGTATTCTCTGTAAAACCGAGTTGGAGCTAGTACCTCCCCATATATATGTATGGATTGGAGTTTGTACCTAAAAGATACTTTGTGTTCCCAACAAGCTAGGTGAAGGACGGCTTTCACATATAATTTTCTCTCAGAAAGGAGCATGTGCGGAGACGTTCGTTCATCTAGCACAAAGGGAACGTGTTGCAGGAGAAACTTTAAATCTGGATGCACAGTGTGTTTCCTAGTGCCAGTTTTAAGTTCCTGCAATTTTCACTGAAAAAGGGGTTGGGGCTAGTACCCCCCCATATATATGTATGGAGTGGAATTTGCACCTGAAAAGAAATTTTCTGTTCCCAATAAGCTAGGTGAATTTCGGCTTTCACACACACTTTTCTCTAAGAACTGAGCATGTGGAGAGACGTTCGTTCATCTAGCACAAAGGGAACGGTTTGCAGGGGAAAATTTTACTCTGGTTTCTCAGTCTGTTTCCTGGTGCCGGTATGAAATTCCTGAAGTTATCAGTGGAAAACCGAGTTGGAGATCGAACCTCCCCATATATATGTATGGAGTGGATTTTTCAAGTGAAAAGAATCTTTGTGTTCCCTACAAGTTGGTGAAGGAAGTCTTTCACACACACTTATCACTCAGAAATGAGCATGTGGCGAGACGTTCCTTCACCTAGCACCAATGGAACGGGTGGCAGGAGGTACTTTTACTCTGGTTTCTCAGTCTGTTTCCTAGTGCCGGTTTGAATTTCCTGCAGTTTTCACTGTAAAACCGTGTTGGAGCTAGTACCTCCCCATATATATGTATGGACTGGAGTTTTCAAGTGAAAAGAAACTATGTGTTCCCAAAAAGCTAGGTGAAGGACGGCTTTCATACACAATTTTCTCTCAGAACTGAGCATGTGGAGAGACTTTCGTTCATCTAGCACAAAGGGAAAGGTTTGCAGGAGAATCTTTTACACTGGTTTCTCAGTCTGTTTCTTAGTGCCGGTTTGAAGTTCCTGCAGTTTTCACTGTAAAACCGAGTTGAGCTCGTACCTCCCCATATATATTTATGGAGTGGAATTGGCAAGTGAAAAGAAACTTTGTGTTCCCAACAAGCTAGGTGAAGGACGGCTTTCACACACACTTATCTCTCAGAACTGAACTTGTGGAGAGACGTTCGTTCAACTGGCACAAAGGGAACGGGTTGCAGGAGAATCTTTATCTCTGGTTTCTCAGTCTGTTTGCTACTGCCGGTTTGAAGTTCCTGCAGTTTTCAATGTAAACCGATTTGGAGCTAGTACCTCCCCATATATATGCATGGAGTGGAGGTTGCAAATGAAAAGAAACTTTGTGATCCCAACAAGCTAGTTGATGTACGGCTTCCACACACACTTATCTCTCAGAACTGAGCATGTGGAGAGACGTTCGTTCATCTAGCACAAAGGGATCGGGTTGAAGGAGAAACTTTACTCTGGTTTCTCAGTCTGTTTCCTAGTTCCGGTTTGAAGTTCCTGCAGTTTTCACTGTAAAACCGAGTTGCAGCAATTACCTCCCCATATATATGTAAGGAGTGGAGTTTGCAACTGAAAGAAACTTTGTGTTCCCAACAAGCTAGGTGAATGACGGCTTTCACACACACTTATCTCTCAGAACTGAGCATGTGGATAGATGTTCGTTCATCTAGCACAAAGGTATCGGGTTGCAGGAGAAACTATTTCTCTGGTTTCTCAGTCTGTTTCCTAGTGCCGGTTTGAAGTTCCTGCATTTTTCACTGTAAAACCGAGTTGGAGCTTGTACCTCCCCATATATATGTATGGAGTGGAATTTGCATCTGAAAAGAAACTTTGTGTTCCCAACATGCTAGGTGAAGTCGGCTTTCACACACACTTATCTCTCAGAACTTAGCATGTGGAGAGACGTTCGTTCATCTAGCACAAAGGGAACGGGTTGCAGGAGAAACTTTTACTCTAGTTTCTCAGTCTGTTTCATAGTGCCGGTTTGAAGTTCATGCAGTTTTCACTGTAAAACAGATTTGGAGCTAGTACCTCCCCATATATATGTATGGAGTGGAGATTGCAACTGAAAAGAAACTTTGTGTACCCAACAAGCTAGGTGAAGAACGGCTTTCACACACACATATCTTTCAGAACTGAGCATGTGGATAGACGTTCGTTCATCTAGCACAAATGGAACGTGTTGCAGGAGAAACTTTTACTCTGGTTTCTCAGTCTGTTTCCTAGTGCCGGTATGATGTTCCTGCAGTATTCACTGTAAAACCGAGTTGGAGCTTGTACCTCCCCATATATATGTATGGAGTGGAGTTGGCAACTGAAAAGAAACTTTGTGTTCCCAACAAGCTAGTTGAAGGACGGCTTTCACACACACTTATCTCTCAGAACTAAGCATGTTGAGAGACGTTCGTTCATCTATCACAAAGGGAACGGGTTGCAGGAGAAACTTTTACTCTGTTTTCTCAGTCTTTTTCCTAGTGCCGGTTTGAATTTCCTGCAGTTTTCACTATAAACAGATTTGGAGCTAGTACCACCCCATATATATGAATGGAGTGGAGTTTGCAAGTGAAAAGAATCATTGTGTTCCCAATAAGCTTGGTGAAGAACGGCTTTCACACACACATTATCTCTCAGAACTGAGCATGTCGAGAGACGTTCGTTCATCTAGCACAAAGGGAACGGGTTGCAGGAGAAACTTTTACTCCGGTTTCTCAGTCTGTTTCCTAGTGCCGGTTTGAATATCCTGCAGTTTTCACTGTAAAACAGTGTTGGAGCTAGTACCTCCCCATATATATGTATGGAGTGGATTTGGCAAGTGAAAAGAAACTATGTGTTCCCAACAAGCTAGGTGAAGGACGGCTTTCACACACAATTTCTCTCAGAACTGAGCACGTGGAGAGACTATCGTTCATCTAGCACAAAGGGAACGGTTTGCAAGAATCTTTTACTCTGGTTTCTCAGTCTGTTTCCTAGTGCCGGTTTGAAGTTCCTGCAGTTTTCACTGTAAAACCGAGTTGGAGCTCGTACCTCGCCATATGTATGTATGGATTGGAGTTTGCAACTGAAAAGAAACTTTGTGTTCAAAACAAGCTAGATGAAGGACGGCTTTCAAACACAATTATCTAGCAGAATTGAGCATGTGGAGAGACGTTCGTTCATCTAGCACAATGGGAAGGTTTGCAGGAGAAACTTTTACTTGGTTTCTCAGTCTGTTTCTTCAGTGCCGGTATGAAGTTCCTGCATTTTTCATTGTCTATCCGTGTTGGAGCTTGTACCTCCCCATATATATGTATGGATTGGAGTTTGCAACTGAAAAGAAACTTTGTGTTCACAACAAGTTATGTGAAGGGAGGCTTTCACACACACTTATCCCTCAGAACTGAGCATGTGGGGAGACGTTCGTTCATCTAGCACAAAGGGAACGGGTTTCATGTGAAATTTTACTCTGGTTTCTAAGAAAGTTTCCTACTACCGGTTTGAATTTCCTGCAGTTTTCACTGTAAAACCGATTTGGAGGTAGTATCTCCCCATATAAATGTATGAATTGGAGTTTGCAACTGAAAAGGAACTTGGTTTTCCCAACAAGCTAGGTGAAGTACTGCTTTCACACACACATATCTCTCAGAACTGAGCTCGTGGAGAGACGTTCGTTCATCTGGCACAAAGAGAACGGGTTGCAGGAGAAACTTTATCTCTGGTTTCTCAGTCTGTTTCCTACTGCCGGTTTGAAGTTCCTGCAGTTTTCAATGTAAACCGATTTGGAGCTAGAACCTCCCCATATATTTGCATGGAGTGGAGTTGGCAAATGAAAAGAAACTTTGTGATCCCAACAAGCTAGTTGATGTACGGCTTCCACACACACTTATCCCTCAGAACTGAGCATGTGGAGTGACGTTCGTTCATCTAGCACAAAGGGAACGGTTTGCAGGAGAAACTTTTACTCTGGATTCTTAGTCTGTTTCCTACTGCCGGTTTGAACTTCCTGCAGTTTTCCCTGTAAAACCGAGTTGGAGCTAGTACCTCCCCATATATATGTATGGAGTGGGGATTGCAAGTGAAAAGAATCTTTGTTTTCCCAACTAGCTAGGTGAAGTACGGTTTTCACAAACACATATCTCTCAGAACTGAGCATGTCGAGAGACGTTCGTTCATCTAGCACAAACGGAACGGGTTGCAGGAGAAATTTTACTCTGGGTTCTCAGTCTGTTTCCTAGTGCCGGTTTGAAGTTCCTGCAGTTTTCACTGTAAAACCGAGTTGGAGCTAGTACCTCCACATATATATGTATGGAGTGGAGTTTGCAACTGAAAAGAAACTTTGTGTTCCAAACAAGTTAGGTGAAGGAAGGCTTTCACACACACTTATCTCTAAGATCTGAGCATGTGGAGAGACGTTCGTTCATCTAGCACAAAGGGAACGTGTTGCAGGAGAAACTTCTACTCTGGTTTCTCAGTCTGTTTCCTAGTGCCATTTTGAAGTTCCTGCAATTTTCACTGTAAAACCGAGTTGGAGCTCGTAATCCCCATATATATATATGGTGTGGAATTGGCAAGTGAAAAGAAACTTTGTGTTCCCAACAAGCTATTTGAAGGTCGGCTTTCACACACACTTTTCTCTCAGTACTTAGCTTGTGGAGAGACGTTCGTTCATCTAGCACAAGGGGAACGGGTTGCAGGAGAAACTTTTACTCTGGTTTCTCAGTCTGTTTTATAGTGCCGGTTTGAATTTCCTGCAGTTTTCACTGTAAAACAGATTTGGAGCTAGTACCTCCCCATATATATGTATGGAGTGGAGTTTGCAACTGAAAAGAAACTTTGTGTTCCCAACAAGCTAGGTGAAGGACGGCTTTCACACACATATCTCTGAGAACTGAGCATGTGGAGAGACGTTCGTTCAGCTAGCACAAAGGGAAAGGGATGCAGGAGAAACTTTTACTCTGGTTTCTCAGTCTGTTTCCTACAGCCGGTTTGAAGTTCCTGCAGTTTTCACTGTAAAACCGAGTTGGAGCTCGTACCTCCCCATATATATTTATGGAGTGGATTTTTCTGGTGAAAAGAAACTTTTTGTTCCCAACAAGTTAGGTGAAGTAAGGCTTTCACACACACTTATCTCTCAGAACTGAGCATGTGGAGAGAGGTTCGTTTACTTAGCACAAAAGGAACAGGTTGCAGGAGAAACTTTAACTCTGGTTTCTCAGTCTGTTTCCTACTGCCGGTTTGAACTTCCTTCAGTTTTCACTGTAAACAGATTTGGAGCTAGTACCTCCCCATATATATGCATGGAGTGGAGTTTGCAAATCAAAAGAAACTTTGTGATCCCAACAAGATAGTTGAAGGACGGCTTTCACACACACTTATCTCTCAGAACTGAGCATGTGGAGAGAAGATCGTTCATCTAGCAAAAAGGGACCCGGTTGCAGGGGAAACTTTTACTCTGGATTCTCAGTCTGTTTCCTACTGCCGGTTTGAAGTTCCTGCAGTTTTCACTGTAAAACCGAGTTGGAGCTAGTACCTCCCCATATATATGTATGGAGTGGAGTTTGCAAGTGAAAAGAAACTATGTGTTCCCAACAAGCTAGTTGAAGGGCGGCTTTCACACCCAATTTTCTCTCAGAACTGAACATGTGGAGAGACTTTCTTTCATCTAGCACAAATGGAACGGGTTGCAGTGAAACTTCTACACTGGTTTCTCAGTCTGTTTCCTAGTGCCTGTTTGAAGTTCCTGAAATTTTCACTGTATAACCGAGTTGGAGCTCGTATTCCCCATATATATGTATGGTGTGGAATTGGCAAGTGAAAAGAAACTTTGTGTTCCCAACATGCTAGTTGAACGACGGCTTTCACACACACTTATTTCTCAGAACTGAGCATGTGGAGAGACGTTCGTTCATCTAGCACAAAGGGAACGGTTTGCAAGAGAAACTTTTACTCGGGTTTCTCAGTCTGTTTCCTAGTGCCGGTATGAAGTTCCTGCAGTTTTCACTGTAAAATCGAGTTGGAGCTAGTACCTCCCCATTTATATGTATGGAGAAGAGTTTGCAAGAGAAAAGAAACTTTGTGTTCACAACAAGCTATGTGAAGTACGGCATTCACACACTTATCTCTCAGAACTGAGCATGTGGAGAGACTTTCATTCATCTAGCAAAAAGGGAACGGGTTCCAAGGGAAACTTTAAATCTGGTTTCTCAGTCTATTTCCTAGTGCCGGTTTGAAGTTCCTGCAGATTTCTCTGTAAAACAGACTTGAAGCTCTTACCTCCCCATATATATGTATGGAGTGGAGTTTGCAAGTGAAAAGAATCTATGTGTTCCCAACATTCTAGGTGAAGGACGGCTTTCACACACATTTACCTCTCAGAACTGAGCATGAAGAGAGACGTTCGTTCATCTAGCACAAATTAACGGGTTGCAGGAGAAACTTTTACTCTGGTTTCTCAGTCTGTTTCCTAGTGCCGGTTTGAATTTCCGCAGTTTTCACTGTAAAACCGATTTGGATCTAGTATATCCCCATATATAATTATGGAGTGGAGTTTGCAACTGAAAAGAAACTATGTGTTCCCAACAAGCTAGGTGAAGTACTGCTTTCACACACAATTATCTCTCAGAACTGAGCATGTGGAGAGACGTTCGTTCATCTAGCACAAAGGGAACGGGTTGCAGGTGAAACTTTTACTCTGGTTTCTCAGTCTGTTTCCTACAATCGTTTTGAAGTTCCTGCAGTTTTCACTGTAAACCGAGATGGAGCTAGTACCTCCACATATATATGCATGGAGTGGAGTTTGCAAATGAAAGAAACTTTGTGATCCCAACAAGCTAGTTGAAGGACGGCTTTCACACACACTTTTCTCTCAGAACTGAGCATGTGGAGAGACGATCGTTCATCTAGCACAAAGTGAACGGGTTGCATGACAAACTTTTACTCTGGTTTCTCAGTCTGTTTCCTACTGCCGGTTTGAAGTTCCTGCAGTTTTCACTGTAAAAACGAGTTGGAACTCGTACCTACCCATATATATGTATGGATTGGAGTTTGCAAGTGAAAAGAAACTTTGTGTTCCCAACAAGCTAGGTGAAGGGAGGCTTTCACACACACATATCTCTCCGAACTGAGCACGTGGAGAGATGTTCGTTCATCTAGCACAAAGGGAACGGGTTGCAGGTGAAACTTTTACTCTGGTTTCTCAGTCTGTTTCCTACTGCCGGTTTGAACTTCCTTCAGTTTTCACTGTAAACAGATTTGGAGCTAGTACCTCCCCATATATATGCATGGAGTGGAGTTTGCAAATCAAAAGAAACTTTGTGATCCCAACAAGATAGTTGAAGGACGGCTTTCACACACACTTATCTCTCAGAACTGAGCATGTGGAGAGAAGTTCGTTCATCTAGCAAAAAGGGACCCGGTTGCAGGGGAAACTTTTACTCTGGATTCTCAGTCTGTTTCCTACTGCCGGTTTGAAGTTCCTGCAGTTTTCACTGTAAAACCGAGTTGGAGCTAGTACCTCCCCATATATATGTATGGAGTGGAGTTTGCAAGTGAAAAGAAACTATGTGTTCCCAACAAGCTAGTTGAAGGACGGCTTTCACACCCAATTTTCTCTCAGAACTGAACATGTGGAGAGACTTTCTTTCATCTAGCACAAATGGAACGGGTTGCAGTGAAACTTCTACACTGGTTTCACAGTCTGTTTCCTAGTGCCTGTTTGAAGTTCCTGAAATTTTCACTGTATAACCGAGTTGGAGCTCGTATTCCCCTTATATATGTATGGTGTGGAATTGGCAAGTGAAAAGAAACTTTGTGTTCCCAACATGCTAGTTGAACGACGGCTTTCACACACACTTATTTCTCAGAACTGAGCATGTGGAGAGACGTTCGTTCATCTAGCACAAAGGGAACGGTTTGTAAGAGAAACTTTTACTCGGGTTTCTCAGTCTGTTTCCTAGTGCCGGTATGAAGTTCCTGCAGTTTTCACTGTAAAATCGAGTTGGAGCTAGTACCTCCCCATTTATATGTATGGAGAAGAGTTTGCAAGAGAAAAGAAACTTTGTGTTCACAACAAGCTATGTGAAGTACGACATTCACACACTTATCTCTCAGAACTGAGCATGTGGAGAGACTTTCATTCATCTAGCAAAAAGGGAACGGGTTCCAAGGGAAACTTTAAATCTGGTTTCTCAGTCTATTTCCTAGTGCCGGTTTGAAGTTCCTGCAGATTTCTCTGTAAAACAGACTTGAAGCTCTTACCTCCCCATATATATGTATGGAGTGGAGATTGCAAGTGAAAAGAATCTATGTGTTCCCAACAATCTAGGTGAAGGACGGCTTTCACACACATTTACCTCTCAGAACTGAGCATGAAGAGAGACGTTCGTTCATCTAGCACAAATTAACGGGTTGCAGGAGAAACTTTTACTCTGGTTTCTCAGTTGTTTCCTAGTGCCGGTTTGAATTTCCGCAGTTTTCACTGTAAAACCGATTTGGATCTAGTATATCCCCATATATAAGTATGGAGTGGAGTTTGCAACTGAAAAGAAACTATGTGTTCCCAACAAGCTAGGTGAAGTACTGCTTTCACACACAATTATCTCTCAGAACTGAGCATGTGGAGAGACGTTCGTTCATCTAGCACAAAGGGAACGGGTTGCAGGTGAAACTTTTACTCTGGTTTCTCAGTCTGTTTCCTACAATCGTTTTGAAGTTCCTGCAGTTTTCACTGTAAACCGAGATGGAGCTAGTACCTCCACATATATATGCATGGAGTGGAGTTTGCAAATGAAAAGAAACTTTGTGATCCCAACAAGCTAGTTGAAGGACGGCTTTCACACACACTTTTCTCTCAGAACTGAGCATGTGGAGAGACGATCGTTCATCTAGCACAAAGTGAACGGGTTGCATGACAAACTTTTACTCTGGTTTCTCAGTCTGTTTCCTACTGCCGGTTTGAAGTTCCTGCAGTTTTCACTGTAAAAACGGGTTGGAGCTAGTACCTCCCCATATATATTTATGGAGTGGTGTTTGCAAGTGAAAACAATCTATGTGTTCCCAACAAGCTAAGTGAAGGACGGCTTTCACACACAAATTTCTCTCAGAACTGAGCATGTGGAGAGACGTTCGTTCATCTAGCACAAAGGGAACGGGTTGCAGGGGAATCCTTTACTCTGGTTTCTCAGTCTGTTTCCTAGTGCCGGTTTGAAGTTCCTGCAGTTTTCACTGTAAAATCGAGTTGGAACTCGTACCTACCCATATATATGTATGGATTGGAGTTTGCAAGTGAAAAGAAACTTTGTGTTCCCAACAAGCTACGTGAAGGGAGGCTTTCACACACACATATCTCTCCGAACTGAGCACGTGGAGAGATGTTCGTTCATCTAGCACAAAGGGAACGGGTTGCAGGTGAAACTTTTACTCTGGTTTCTCAGTCTGTTTCCTACTGCCGGTTTGAAGTTCCTGCAGTTTTCACTGTAAAACAGATTTGGAGCTAGTACCTCCCCATATATATATATGGAGTGGAGTTGGCAACTGAAAAGAAATTTTGGGTTCCCAACAAGCTAGGTGAATTACGGCTTTCACACACACATATCTCTGCGATCTGAGCATGTGGAGATGCGTTCGTTCATCTAGCACAAAGGGAACGGTTTGCAGGAGAAATTTTACTCTGGTTTCTCATTCTGTTTCCTAGTGCTGGTTTGAATTTCCTGCAGTTTTCACTGTAAAACAGAGTTGGAAATAGCCCCTACCCATAGATATGTATGGAGTGGAGTTTGTTTATGAAAAGAAACTTTGTGTTCCCAAGAAGCTACATGAAGAACGGCTTTCACACACACTTATCTCTCAGAATTGTGCATGTGGAGAGACGTTCGTTTATCTAGCAGAAAGGGAACGGGTTGCAGGAGAAACTTTTACTCTGGTTTCTCAGTCTGTTTCCTAGTGCCGGTTTGAATTTCCTGCAGTTTTCACTGTAAAACCGAGTTGGAGCTAGCCCATACCCATACATATGTATGGAGTGGAGATTGCACATGAAAAGAAATTTTGTGTTCCCCACAATGTAGGTGAAGGACGGATTCACACACACTTATGTCTCAGAACTGAGCATGTGGATAGACGTTCGTTCATCCAGCAAAAACAACGGGTTGCATGTGAATCTATTACTCTAGTTTCTCAGTCTGTTTCCTAGTGCCTTTTGAATTTCCTGCAGTTTTCACTGTAAAACCGCGTTGGAGCTAGACCATACCCATATATATGTATGGATTTGTGTTTGCAACTGAAAATAAACTTTGTGTTCCCAACAAGCTAGGTGAAGGACGGCTTTCACACACACTTATCTCTCAGAACTGAGCAAGTGGAGAGACGTTCGTTCATCTAGCAGAAAGGGAACGGGTGGCAGGAGAAACAGTTATTCTGATTTCTCAGTCTGATTCCTAGTGCCGGATTGAAGTTCCTGCAGTTTTCCCTTTAAATCCGAGTTGGATCTAGTACCTCCCCATATATATGTAAGGAGTGGAATTTGTACCTACAAGAAACTTTGTGTTCCCTAGAAGCTAGGTGAAGGACAGCTTTCACATATAATTTTCTCTCAGAAAGGATCATGTTGGGAGACATTCGTTCATCTAGCACAAAGGGAACGTGTTGCAGGAGAAAATTTAAATCTGGATGCTCATTTTGTTTCCTAGTGCCGGTTTTAAGTTCCTGCAATTTTCACTGAAAAGGGGGTTGGGGCTAGTACTTCCCCATATATATGTATGGAGTGGAGTTTGCACCTGAAAAGAAACTTTGTGTTCCCAATAAGCTAGGTGAATTTCGGCTTTCACACACACTTATCTCTAAGAACTGAGCATGTGGAGAGACGTTCGTTCATCTAGCACAAAGGGAACTGGTTGCAGTAGAAACTTTTCTCTTGTTTCTAACTCTGTTTCCTCGTGCCGGTTTGAAGTTCCTGCAGTTTTCACTGTAAAACCGAGTTGGAGCTAGCCCATACCCATAGATATGTATGCAGTGGGGTTTGCAACTGAAAAGAAACATTGTGTTCCCAACAAGGTATGTGAAGGGCGGCTTTCACACACACTGATCTCTCAGAACTGAGAATGAGGAGAGATGTTCGTTCATCTAGCACAAAGGGAACGGGTTGTAGGTGAAACTTTTACTCTGGTTTCTCAGTCTGTTTCCTACTGCCGGTTTGAAGATCCTGCAGTTTTCACTGTAAAACAGATTTGGAGCTAGTACCTCCCCATATATATGTATGGAGTGGAGTTTGCAACTGAAAAAAAACTTTGGGTTCCCAACAAGCTAGGTGAAATACGGCTTTCACACACACATATCTCTGCGATCTGAGCATGTGGAGAGATGTTCGTTCATCTAGAACAAATGGAACGGATTGCAGTAGAAATTTTTACTCTGGTTTCTCAATCTGTTTCCTAGTGCCGGTTAGAAGTTCCTGCAGTTTTCCCTGTAAAACCGAGTTGGAGCTAGTACCTTCCCATATATATGTATGGAGTGGAGTTTGAAACCTAAAAGAATCTTTGTGTTCCAAGCAAGTTAGGTGAAGGTCGTCTTTCACATATAATTTTCTCTCAGAAATGAGCATGTGGAGAGACGTTCGTTCATCTAGCAGAAAGGGAACGGGTTGCAGGGGAAACTTTTACTCTGGTTTCTCAGTCTGTTTCCTAGTGCTGGTTTGAGGTTTCTGCAGTTTTCACTGTAAAACCGAGTTTGAGCTTGCCCATACCCATAGATATGTATGGAGTGGAGTTTGCAACTAAAAAGAAACTTTGTGTTCCCAACAAGCTACGTGAAGGACGGCTTTCACACACACTTATCTCTCAGAATTGAGCATGTGAAGAGACGTTAGTTTATCTAGCAGAAAAGGAACGTGTTGCAGGAGAAACTTTTACACTGGTTTCTCAGTCTGTTTCCTAGTGCCGGTTTGAATTTCTTGCAGTTTTCACTGTAAAACCGAGTTGGAGCTAGCCCATACTCATACATATGTATGGAGTGGAGATTCCACCTGAAAAGAAATTTTGTGTTCCCCACAATCTAGCTGAAGGACGGTTTCACACACACTTATGTCTCAGAACTGAGCATGTGGATAGACGTTCGTTCATCTAGCAAAAATTACGGGTGGCATGTGAAACTATTACTCTAGTTTCTCAGTATGTTTCCTAGTGCCGGTTAGAATTTCCTGCAGTTTTCACTGTAAAACCGCGTTGGAGCTAGACCATACCCATATATATGTATGGATTTGTGTTTGCAACTGAAAAGAAACTTTGTGTTCCCAACAAGTTAGGTGAAGGACGGCTTTCACACACACATATCTCTCAGAACTGAGCAAGTCGATAGACGTTCGTTCATCTAGCACAAAAGAAACGGGTGGCAGGGAAACATTTACTCTGTTTTCTCAGTCTGATTCCTAGTGCCGGATTGAAGTTCCTGCAGTATTCCCTGTAAAACCGAGTTGGAGATAGTACCTCCCCATATATATGTATGGATTGGAGTTTGTACATAAAAGATACTTTGTGTTCCCAACAAGTTAGGTGAAGGAAGGCTTTCACATATAATTTTCTCTCAGAAAGGAGCATGTGCGGAGACATTCGTTCATCTTGCACAAAGGGAACGTGTTGCAGGAGAAACTTTAAATCTGAATGCACAGTGTGTTTCCTAGTGCCGGTTTTAAGTTCCTGCAATTTTCACTAAAAAATGGGTTGGGGCTAGTACCTCCCCATATATATTTATGGAGTGGAGTTTGCACCTGAAAAGAAACATTGTGTTCCAAATAAGCTAGGTGAATTTCGGCTTTCACACACACTTTACTCTAAGAACTGAGAATGTGGAGAGACGTTCGTTCATCTAGCACAAAGGGAACGGGAGGCAGTAGAAACTTTTCTCTGGTTTCTCACTCTGTTTCCTCATGCCGGTTTGAAGTTCCTGCAGTTTTCACTGTAAAACCGAGTTGGAGCTAGCCCATACCCATAGATATTTATGGAGAGGGGTTTGCAACTGAAAAGAAACTTTGGGTTCCCAACAAGCTAGGTGAATTACGGCTTTCACACACACATATCACTGCGAATTGAGCATGTGGAGAGACGTTCGTTCATCTAGCACAAATGGAAAGGGTTGCAGTAGAAAGTTTTCTCTGGTTTCTCACTCTGTTTCGTAGTGCCGGTTAGAAGTTCCTGCAGTTTTCCCTGTAAAATCGAGTTGGAGCTAGTACCTCCCCATATATATGTATGGAGTGGAGATTGCAACCTAAAAGAAACTTTGTGTTCCAAAGAAGTTAGGTGAAGTTCGTCTTTCACACATAATTTTCTCTCAGAAATGAGCATGTGGAGAGACTTTCGTTCATCTAGCAGAAAGGGAATGGTTTGCAGGAGAAACTTTTACTCTGGTTTCTCAGTCTGTTTCCTAGTGCTAGTTTGAAGTTTCTTCAGTTTTCACTGTAAAACTGATTTGGAGCTTGCCCATACCCATAGATATGTATTGGGTGGAGTTTGCAACTGAAAGAAACTTTGTGTTCCCAACAAGCTAGGTGAAGTACGGCTTTCACACACATTTATCTCTCCGAACTGAGCATGTGGAGAGACGTTCGTTCATCTAGCACAAAGGGAACGGTTTGCAGGAGAAACATTTACTCTGGTTTCTCAGTCTGTTTCCTAGTGCCGGTTTGAAGTTCCTGCAGTTTTCCCTGTAAAACCGAGGTGGAGCTAGTACCTCCGCATATATATGTACGGAATGGAGATTGCAACCTAAAAGAAACTTAGTGTTCCCAACAAGCTAGTTGAAGTACGGCTTTACACATAATTTTCTCTCAGAAATGAGCATGTCGAGAGACGATCGTTCATCTAACACAAAGGGAAAGGGTTGCAGGAGAAACTTTTACTCTGGTTGCTCAGTGTGTTTCCTAGTGCTTGTTTGACTTTCCTGCACTTTTCACTGTAAAATGTGTTGGGGCTAATACCTCCCTATATATATGTATGGTGTGGAGTTTGCACCTGAAAATAAACTTTGTGTTCCCAACAAGCTAGGTGAATTTCGGCTTTCACACACACTTATCTCTCAGAACTGAGCATGTGGAGAGACGTTCGTTTATCTAGCACAAAGAACGGGTTGCAGGAGAATCTTTTACTCTGGTTTCTCAGTATTTTTCCCAGTTTCGGTTGGCAGTTCCTGCAGTATTCACAGTAAAACCGAGATGAAGCTATTACCTCCCCAGTTATATGTTTGGATTGGAGTTTGTAACTGGAAAGAAACTTTGTGTTCCCAACAAACAAGGAGAAGGACTGTTTTAAATCACACATATGTCTCAGAACTGAGCATGTGGAGAGACGTACGTTCATCTATCACAATTGGAACGCGTTGCAGGAGAAAGATTTACTCTGGTTTCTCAGTCTGTTTCCTCGTGCCGGTATGAAGTTTCTGCAATTTTCACTGTAAAACTGTTTAGGTGCTAGTACCACCCCCTATAAATATATGGAGCGGAGTTTGCATCTGAAAAGAAACTTTTTTTCCAAACAAGCTATATGAAGGACGGCTTTCACACACACTTATCTCTCAGAACTGAGCAAGTCGAGAGACGTTCGTTCATATAGCACAAAAGGAAAGGGGGCAGGGAAACATTACTCTGGTTTCTCAGTCTGATTCCTAGTGCCGGATTGAAGTTCCTGCAGTATTCCCTGTAAAACCGAGTTGGAGCTAGTACCTCCCCATATATATGTATGGATTGGAGTTTGTACCTAAAAGATACTTTGTGTTCCCAACAAGCTAGGTGAAGGACGGCTTTCACATATAATTTTCTCTCAGAAAGGAGCATGTGCGGAGACGTTCGTTCATCTAGCACAAAGGGAACGTGTTGCAGGAGAAACATTAAATCTGGATGCACAGTGTGTTTCCTAGTGCCAGTTTTAAGTTCCTGCAATTTTCACTGAAAAAGGGGTTGGGGCTAGTACCTCCCCATATATATGTATGGATTGGAGTTTGCACCTGAAAATAAACTTTGTGTTACCAACAAGCTAGTAGAATTTCGGCTTTCACACACACTTATATCTCAGAACTGAGCATGTGGGGAGACGTTGGTTCATCTAGCAAAAAGGGAACGGGTTTCATGAGAAACTTTTCTGTGGTTACTAAATTTCCTAGTGCCGTTTGGAAGTTTCTGCAGTTTTCACTGTAAAACCGAGTTGGAGCTAGTACCTCCCCATATATATGTATGGAGTGGATTTTGCAACCTAAAAGGAACTTTGTGTTCCCAACAAGCTAGGTGAAGGGCGGCTTTCACACACACTTATCTCTCAGAATTGAGCATGTGGAGATACGTTGGTTCATCTAGCACAAAGGGAATGGGTTGCAGGGAAACTTTTACTCTGGACACTCAGTCTGTTTCCTAGTGCCGGGTAGATGTTCCTGCAGTGTTCCCTGTAAAACCGAGTTGGAGCTAGTACCTCCCCATATATATGTATGGAGTGGAGTTTGCAACCTAAAAGAATCTTTGTGTTCCAAACAAGTTAGGTTAAGTTCGTCTTTCACACATAATTTTCTCTCAGAAATAAGCATGTGGATAGACGTTCGTTCATCTAGCAGAAAGGGAACGGGTTGCAGGAGAAAATTTACTCTGGTTTCTCAGTCTGTTTCCTAGTGCTGGTTTGAATTTTCTGCAGTTTTCACTGTAAAACCGAGTTGGAGCTTGCCCATACCCATAGATATGTATGGAGTGGAGTTTGCAAGCTGAAAAGAAACTTTGTGTTCCCAACAAGCTACGTGAAGGACGGCTTTCACACACACTTATCTCTCAGAATTGAGCATGTGGAGAGACGTTCGTTTATCTAGTAGAAAAGGAACGGGTTGTAGGAGAAACTTTTACTCTGGTTTCTCAGTCTGTTTCCTAGTGCCGGTTTGAATTTCCTGCAGTTTTCACTGTAAAACCGAGTTGGAGCTAGCCCATACCCATACATATTAATGGAGTGGAGATTGCACCTGAAAAGAAATTTTTTGTTCCCCACAAGCTAGGTGAAGGACGGTTTCACACACACATATGTCTCAGAACTGAGCATGAGGAGAGACGTTCGTTCATCTAGCAAAAAAACGGGTTGCATGTGAAACTATTACTCTAGTTTCTCAGTCTGTTACCTAGTGCCGGTTTGAATTTCCTGCAGTTTTCACTGTAAACCGCGTTGGAGCTTGACCATACCCATATATATGAATGTATTTGTGTTTGCAACAGAAAAGAAACTTTGTGTTCCCAAAAAGCTAGGTGAATTTCGGCTTTCACACACACTTATCTCTAAGAACTGAGCATGTGGACAGACGTTCGTTCATCTAGCACAAAGTTAACGGGTTGCAGTAGAAACTTTTCTCTGGTTTCTCACTCTGTTTCCTCGTGCCGGTTAGAAGTTCCTGCAATTTTCACTGAAAAGGGGGTTGGGGCTAGTACCTCCCCATATATATGTATGGAGTGAAGTTTGCACCTGAAAAGAAACTTTGTGTTCCCAATAAGCTAGGTGAATTTCGGCTTTCACACACACTTATCTCTAAGAACTGAGCATGTGGAGAGACGTTCGTTCATCTAGCACAAAGGGAACGGTTTGCAGTAGAAACTTTTCTCTTGTTTCTCACTCTGTTTCCTCGTGCCGGTTTGAAGTTCCTGCAGTTTTCACTGTAAAACCGAGTTGGAGCTAGCCCATACCCATAGATATGTATGGAGTGGAGTTTGCAACTGAAAAGAAACATTGTGTTCCCAACAAGGTATCTGAAGGACGGCTTTCACACACACTGATCTCTCAGAACTGAGCATGTGGAGAGATGTTCGTTCATCTAGCACAAAGGGAACGGGTTGTAGGTGAAACTTTTACTCTGGTTTCTCAGTCTGTTTCCTACTGCCGGTTTGAAGATCCTGCAGTTTTCACTGTAAAACAGATTTGGAGCTAGTACCTCCCCATATATATGTATGGAGTGGAGTTTTCTACTGAAAAATAACTTTGGTTTCCCAACAAGCTAGGTGAATTACGGCTTTCACACACACATATCTCTGCGATCTGAGCATGTGGAGAGACGTTCGTTCATCTAGCACAAATGGAACGGATTGCAGGGGAAACTTTTACTCTGGTTTCTCAGTCTGTTTCCTAGTGCCGGTTAGAAGTTCCTGCAGTTTTCCCTGTAAAACCGAGTTGGAGCTAGTACCTTCCCATATATATGTAAGGAGTGTAGATTGCAACCTAAAAGAATCTTTGTGTTCCAAACAAGTTAGGTGAAGGTCGTCTTTCACACATAATTTTCTCTCAGAAATGAGCATGTGGAGAGACGTTCGTTCATCTAGCAGAAAGGGAACGGGTTGCAGGGGAAACTTTTACTCTGGTTTCTCAGTCTGTTTCCTAGTGCCGGTTTGAATTTCCTGCAGTTTTCACTGTAAAACCGAGTTGGAGATAGCCCATACTCATACATATGTATGGAGTGGAGATTCCACCTGAAAAGAAATTTTGTGTTCCCCACAATCTAGGTGAAGGACGGTTTCACACACACTTATGTCTCAGAAATGAGCATGTGGATAGACGTTCGTTCATCTAGCAAAAAGAACAGGTGGCATGTGAAACTATTACTCTAGTTTCTCAGTCTGTTTCCTAGTGCCGGTTTGAATTTCCTGCAGTTTTCACTGTAAAACCGCGTTGGAGCTAGACCATACCCATATATATGTATGGATTTGTGTTTGCAACTGAAAAGAAACTTTGTGTTCCCAACAAGTTAGGTGAAGGACGGCTTTCACACACACATATCTCTCAGAACTGAGCAAGTCGAGAGACGTTCGTTCATATAGCACAAAAGGAAAGGGGGGCAGGGAAACATTTACTCTGGTTTCTCAGTCTGATTCCTAGTGCCGGATTGAAGTTCCTGCAGTATTCCCTGTAAAACCGAGTTGGAGCTAGTACCTCCCCATATATATGTATGGATTGGAGTTTGTACCTAAAAGATACTTTGTGTTCCCAACAAGCTAGGTGAAGGACGGCTTTAACATATAATTTTTCTCTCAGAAAGGAGCATGTGCGGAGACGTTCGTTCATCTAGCACAAAGGGAACGTGTTGCAGGAGAAACTTTAAATCTGGATGCACAGTGTGTTTCCTAGAATGCCAGTTTTAAGTTCCTGCAATTTTCACTGAAAAAGGGGTGGTGGGCTAGTACCCTCCCCATATATATGTATGGAGTGGAGTTTGCAACTGAAAATAAACTTTGTGTTACCACAAGCTAGGAGAATTTCGGCTTTCACACACACTTATCCTCAGAACTGAGCATGTGGGAGCACGTTGGTTCATCTAGCAAAAAGGGAACGGGTTTCATGAGAAACTTTTCTGTGGTTACTAAATTTCCTAGTGCCGTTTGGAAGTTTCTGCAGTTTTCACTGTAAAACCGAGTTGGAGCTAGTACCTCCCCATATATATGTATGGAGTGGATTTTGCAACCTAAAAGGAACTTTGTGTTCCCAACAAGCTAGGTGAAGGGCGGCTTTCACACACACTTATCTCTCAGAATGAGCATGTGGAGATACGTTGGTTCATCTAGCACAAAGGGAATGGGTTGCAGGGGAAACTTTTACTCTGGACATTCAGTCTGTTTCCTAGTGCCGGGTAGATGTTCCTGCAGTGTTCCCTGTAAAACCGAGTTGGAGCTAGTACCTCCCCATATATATGTATGGAGTGGAGTTTGCAACCTAAAAGAATCTTTGTGTTCCAAACAAGTTAGGTTAAGTTCGTCTTTCACACATAATTTTCTCTCAGAAATAAGCATGTGGATAGACGTTCGTTCATCTAGCAGAAAGGGAACGGGTTGCAGGAGAAAATTTACTCTGGTTTCTCAGTCTGTTTCCTAGTGCTGGTTTGAATTTTCTGCAGTTTTCACTGTAAAACCGAGTTGGAGCTTGCCCATACCCATAGATATGTATGGAGTGGAGTTTGCAAGTGAAAAGAAACTTTGTGTTCCCAACAAGCTACGTGAAGGACGGCTTTCACACACACTTATCTCTCAGAATTGAGCATGTGGAGAGACGTTCGTTTATCTAGTAGAAAAGGAACGGGTTGTAGGAGAAACTTTTACTCTGGTTTCTCAGTCTGTTTCCTAGTGCCGGTTTGAATTTCCTGCAGTTTTCACTGTAAAACCGAGTTGGAGCTAGCCCATACCCATACATATTAATGGAGTGGAGATTGCACCTGAAAAGAAATTTTTTGTTCCCCACAAGCTAGGTGAAGGACGGTTTCACACACACATATGTCTCAGAACTGAGCATGAGGAGAGACGTTCGTTCATCTAGCAAAAAAACGGGTTGCATGTGAACCTATTACTCTAGTTTCTCAGTCTGTTTCCTAGTGCCGGTTTGAATTTCCTGCAGTTTTCACTGTAAACCGCGTTGGAGCTTGACCATACCCATATATATGAATGTATTTGTGTTTGCAACAGAAAAGAAACTTTGTGTTCCCAAAAAGCTAGGTGAATTTCGGCTTTCACACACACTTATCTCTAAGAACTGAGCATGTGGACAGACGTTCGTTCATCTAGCACAAAGTTAACGGGTTGCAGTAGAAACTTTCCTCTGGTTTCTCACTCTGTTTCCTCGTGCCGGTTAGAAGTTCCTGCAATTTTCACTGAAAAGGGGGTTGGGGCTAGTACCTCCCCATATATATGTATGGAGTGAAGTTTGCACCTGAAAAGAAACTTTGTGTTCCCAATAAGCTAGGTGAATTTCGGCTTTCACACACACTTATCTCTAAGAACTGAGCATGTGGAGAGACGTTCGTTCATCTAGCACAAAGGGAACGGGTTGCAGTAGAAACTTTTCTCTTGTTTCTCACTCTGTTTCCTCGTGCCGGTTTGAAGTTCCTGCAGTTTTCACTGTAAAACCGAGTTGGAGCTAGCCCATACCCATAGATATGTATGGAGTGGAGTTTGCAACTGAAAAGAAACATTGTGTTCCCAACAAGGTATGTGAAGGACGGCTTTCACACACACTGATCTCTCAGAACTGAGCATGTGGAGAGATGTTCGTTCATCTAGCACAAAGGGAACGGGTTGTAGGTGAAACTTTTACTCTGGTTTCTCAGTCTGTTTCCTACTGCCGGTTTGAAGATCCTGCAGTTTTCACTGTAAAACAGATTTGGAGCTAGTACCTCCCCATATATATGTATGGAGTGGAGTTTTCTACTGAAAAATAACTTTGGTTTCCCAACAAGCTAGGTGAATTACGGCTTTCACACACACATATCTCTGCGATCTGAGCATGTGGAGAGACGTTCGTTCATCTAGCACAAATGGAACGGATTGCAGGGGAAACTTTTACTCTGGTTTCTCAGTCTGTTTCCTAGTGCCGGTTAGAAGTTCCTGCAGTTTTCCCTGTAAAACCGAGTTGGAGCTAGTACCTTCCCATATATATGTAAGGAGTGGAGATTGCAACCTAAAAGAATCTTTGTGTTCCAAACAAGTTAGGTGAAGGTCGTCTTTCACACATAATTTTCTCTCAGAAATGAGCATGTGGAGAGACGTTCGTTCATCTAGCAGAAAGGGAACGGGTTGCAGGGGAAACTTTTACTCTGGTTTCTCAGTCTGTTTCCTAGTGCCGGTTTGAATTTCCTGCAGTTTTCACTGTAAAACCGAGTTGGAGATAGCCCATACTCATACATATGTATGGAGTGGAGATTCCACCTGAAAAGAAATTTTGTGTTCCCCACAATCTAGGTGAAGGACGGTTTCACACACACTTATGTCTCAGAAATGAGCATGTGGATAGACGTTCGTTCATCTAGCAAAAAGAACAGGTGGCATGTGAAACTAATACTCTAGTTTCTCAGTCTGTTTCCTAGTGCCGGTTTGAATTTCCTGCAGTTTTCACTGTAAAACCGCGTTGGAGCTAGACCATACCCATATATATGTATGGATTTGTGTTTGCAACTGAAAAGAAACTTTGTGTTCCCAACAAGTTAGGTGAAGGACGGCTTTCACACACACATATCTCTCAGAACTGAGCAAGTCGAGAGACGTTCGTTCATATAGCACAAAAGGAAAGGGGGGCAGGGAAACATTTACTCTGGTTTCTCAGTCTGATTCCTAGTGCCGGATTGAAGTTCCTGCAGTATTCCCTGTAAAATCGAGTTGGAGCTAGTACCTCCCCATATATATGTATGGATTGGAGTTTGTACCTAAAAGATACTTTGTGTTCCCAACAAGCTAGGTGAAGGACGGCTTTCACATATAATTTTCTCTCAGAAAGGAGCATGTGCGGAGACGTTCGTTCATCTAGCACAAAGGGAACGTGTTGCAGGAGAAACTTTAAATCTGGATGCACAGTGTGTTTCCTAGTGCCAGTTTTAAGTTCCTGCAATTTTCACTGAAAAAGGGGTTGGGGCTAGTACCTCCCCATATATATGTATGGAGTGGAGTTTGCACCTGAAAAGAAATTTTCTGTTCCCAATAAGCTAGGTGAATTTCGGCTTTCACACACACTTTTCTCTAAGAACTGAGCATGTGGATAGACGTTCGTTCATCTAGCACAAAGGGAACGGGTTGCAGTAGAAACTTTTCTCTGGTTTCTCACTCTGTTTCCTCATGCCGGTTTGAAGTTCCTGCAGTTTTCACTGTAAAACCGAGTTGGAGCTAGCCCATATCCATAGATATTTATGGAGTGGGGTTTGCAACTGAAAAGAAACTTTGGGTTCCCAACAAGCTAGGTGAATTACGGCTTTCACACACACATATCACTGGGATCTGAGCATGTGGAGAGACGTTCGTTCATCTAGCACAAATGGAAAGTGTTGCAGTAGAAACTTTTCTCTGGTTTCTCAGTCTGTTTCCTAGTGCCGGTTAGAAGTTCCTGCAGTTTTCCCTGTAAAACCGAGTTGGAGCTAGTACCTCCCCATATATATGTATGGAGTGGATTTTGCAACCTAATAGAATTTTTGTGTTCCAAACAAGTTAGTTGAAGGTCGTCTTTCACACATAATTTTCTCTCAGAAATGAGCATGTGGAGAGACGTTCGTTCATCTAGCAGAAAGGGAAAGATTTGCAGGAGAAACTTTTACTCTAGTTTCTCAGTCTGTTTCCTAGTGCCGGTTTGAATTTCCTGCAGTTTTCACTGTAAAACCGCGTTGGAGCTAGACCATACCCATATATATGTATGGATATGTGTTTGCAACTGAAAAGAAACTTTGTGTTCCCCACAAGCTAGCTGAAGGACGGCTTTCACTCACACATATCTCTCAGAACTGAGCATGTGGAGAGACGTTCGTTCATCTAGCACACAGGGAACGGATTGCAGGAGAAACTTTTACTCTGGTTTCTCAGTCTGTTTCCTAGTGCCGGTTTGAAGTTCCTTCAGTTTTCCATGTAAAACCGTGTTGGGGCTAGTACCTCCCAATATATATGTATGGAATGGGGTTTGCAACCTAAAAGAAACTTAGTTTTCCCAACAAGCTAGTTGAAGGACGGCTTTTACACATAATTTTCTCTCAGAAATGAGCATGTGGAGAGACGATCGTTCATCTAGCACAAAGGGAACGTGTTGCCGGGGAAAATTTTACTCTGGATTCTCAGTCTGTTTTCTAGTGCCGGTTTGAATTTCCTGCAGTTTTCACTGTAAAACCGAGTTGGAGCTATTCCATAACCATAGATATGTATGGATTGGAGTTTGCAACTGAAAAGAAATTTTGTGTTCCCAACAAGCGAAGTTAAGGACCGCTTTCACACACACTTATCTCAGAACTGAGCATGTGGAGAGACGTTCTTTCATCTAGCATAAAGGGAACGGGTTGCAGTAGAAAGTTTTACTCTGGTTTCTCAGTATGTTTCCTACTTCCGATTTGATGTTCCTGCCATTTTCACTGTAAAACCAATTTGGACCTAGCCCATACCCATAGATATGTATGGAGTGGAGTTTGCTACTGAAAAGAAACTTTGTGTTCCCAACCAGCTAGGTGAAACTCGGCTTTCACACACACTTATGACACAGAACTGAGCATGTGGAGATACGTTCGTTCATCTAGCAAATACGGAACGGGTTGCAGGGAAACTTTTACTCTGGTTGCTCAGTTTGTTTCCTAGTGCTGGTTAGAATTTCCTGCACTTTTCACTGTAAAAAGTTGTTGGGGCTAATACCTCCCTATATATATGTATGGTTTGGAGTTTGCACCTGAAAAGAATCTTTGTTTTCCCAACAAACTAGATGAATTTCGGCTTTCACACACACTTATGTCTCAGAACTGAGCATGTGGAGAGAAGTTCGTTTATCTACCACAAAGTAACGTGTTGCAGGAGAAACTTTTACTCTGGTTTCTCAGTCTGTTTCCCAGTTTCGGTTTGCAGTTCCTGCAGTATTCACTGTAAAACAGAGATGGAGCTATTACTTTCCCAAATATATGTATGGATTGGAGTTTGCAACTGAAAAGAAACTTTGTCTTCCCAACAAGCAAGGTGAAGGACTGTTTTAACTCACATATTTCTCTCAGAACTCAGCATGTGGAGAGACGTACGTTCATCTAGCACAAATTGAACTGGTTGCAGGAGAAAGTTTTACCCTGGTTTATCAGTCTGTTTCCTCGTGCCGGTTTAAACTTCCTGCAGATTTCACTGTGAAAAAGATTTAGAGCTAGAACCTCCCCATATATATGTATGGATTGGAGTTTGCAAATGAAAAGAAAGTTTGTGTTCCCAACAAGTTAGGTGAAGTACGGCATTAACACACACTTATCTCTCAGAACTGAGCATGTGGAGAGACGTTCGTTCTTCTAGCACAAAGGGAACGGGTTGCAGGAGAAACTATTTCTCTGTTTTCTCAGTCTGTTTCCTAGTGCCGGGATGAAGTTCCTGCAGTTTTCACTGCAAAACAGTGTTGGAGCTCTTACATCCTCATATATATGTATGGAGTGGAGTTTGCAAGTGAAAAGAAACTTTGGGTTCCCAACAAGCTACGGGAAGGACGGCATTCACACACACTTAACTCTCAGAAATGAGCATGTTTAGAGACGTTCGTTAATCTAGCACAAAGGGAACAGGTTTCAGAAGAAACTTTTACTCTGGTTTCTCAGTCTGTTTCCTAGAGCCGGTTTGAAGTTCCTGCAGTTTTCACTGTAAAATCGATTTGGAGCTAGTACCTCCCCATATATATGAATGCAGTGGATTTTGCAAGTGAAAAGAAACTTTGTGTCCCAACGAGCTAGGTGAAGTACGGCTTTCACACACACTTATCTCTCAGAACTGAGCATGTGGAGAGACGTTCGTTCATCTAGCACAAAGGGAACGGGTTGCAAGGGAAAATTTTACTCTGGTTTCTCAGTCTGTTTCCTAGTGCCGGTATGAAATTCCTGAAGTTATCACTGGAAAACCGAGTTGGAGATCGAACCTCCCCATAGATATGTATGGATTGGAGTTTGCAATTTAAAAGTAACTTTGTGTTCCCAACAAGATAGGTGAAGGACGGCTTTCACACACACTTACCTCTCATAACTGTGCATGTGGAGGGACGTTCGTTCATCTAGCACAAAGGGAACGGTTTGCAGGAGAAATTTATTCTGGTTTCTCAGTCTGTTCCCTAGTGCCTGTATGAAGTTACTGCAGTTTTCACTATAAAACCGAGTTGGAGCTCGTACCTCCAATAAATATGTATGGAGTGGGGTTTGCATCTGAAAAGAATCTTTGTGTTCCCAACAAACTAGGTGAAGGACGGCTTTCACACACAATTATCTCTCAGAACAGAGCATGAGGAGAGACGTTCGTTCATCTAGCACAAAGGGAACGGGTTGCAGGAGAAAGTTTTACTCTGGTTTCTCAGTCTGTTTCCTAGTGCCGGTTTTAAGTTACTGCAGTTTTCACTGTAAAATCGAGTTAGAGCTCGTTCCTCCCATATATATGTATGGAGTGTATATTGCATGTGAAAGAAACTTTGTATTCCCAACAAGCTAGTTGAAGAACGGCTTCCTACACACTTATTTCTAAGAACTGAGCATGTGGAGAGACGTTCGTTCATTTAGCACAAAGGGAACTGTTTGCAGGAGAAAGTTTTTCTCTCGTTTCGCAGTCTGTTTCCTAGTGCCGGTTTGAACTACCTGCAGTTTTCACTGTAAAACCGAGTTGGAGCTAGTACCTCCCCATATATACATATGGAGTGGAGTTTGCAAGTTAAAAGGAACTTTGTGTTCCCTACAAGCTATATGAAGGACGGCTTTCACTCACACTTTTCTCTCAGAACTGAGCATGTGGAGAGACTTTCTTTCATCTAGCACAAAGGAAACGGGTTGCAGGAGAAATTTTACTCTGGAATCTCAGTCTGTTTCCTAGTGCCGGTTTGAAGTTCCTGCAGTTTTCACTGTAAAACCGAGTTGGAGGTTGTACCTACCCATATATATGTATGGAGTGGAGTTTGCAACTGAAAAATATCTTTGTGTTCCCAACAAGCTACGTGAAGGACGGCTTTCACACACACATATCTCTCAGAACTGAGCATGTGGAGAGACGTTCGTTCATCTAGCACAAAGTGAACGGGTTGCAGGAGACACATTTACTCTGGTTTCTAATTCTGTTTCCTAGTGCCGGGTTGAACTTCCTGAGTTATTTCTGTAAAACCGAGTTGGAGCTATTACCTCCCCATATAATGTATGGAGTGGAGTTTACAACTGAATAGAAACTTTGTTTTCCCAACAAGCTAGGTGAAGGAGGGTTTTCACACTCACTTAACTCTCAGAAGTGAGAAAGTTGAAAGACGTTCTTTCATCTAGCACAAATGGAACGGGTTAAAGGGGAAAATTTTAATCTATTTTCTCAGTCTTTTTCCTATTGCCGATTTGAAATTCCTGCAGTTTTCACTGTAAAACAGTGTTGGAGATAGTTCTGCCCCATATATATGTATGGAGTTGGCTTGGCAACTGAAAAGAAACTTTGTGTTCCCAACAATCTGGTTGAAGGACGGCTTTGACACACACATATTTCTCAGAACTGAGCATTGGAGAGACGTTCCATCATCTAGCAAAAATGGAATGGATTGCAGGAGAAACTTTTACTCTGGTTACTCAGTTTGTTTCCTAGTGCCGGTTTGAAGTTACTGCAGTTTTCACTGTAAAACCTAGTTGGAGTTTGTACCTACCCATATATATGTATGGAGTGGAGTTTGCAACTGAAAAGTAACTTTGAGTTCACAACAAGCTAGGTGAAGGACGGCTTTCACACACAATTATCCCTCAGAACTGAGCATGTGGAGAGACGTTCACTCATCTAGGACAAAGGGAAAGGGTTGCAGTAGAATCTTTTACTCTGTTTTCTAAGTCTGTTTCCTAGAGCCTGTTTGAAGTTCCTGAGTTATTTCTGTAAAACCGAGTTGGAGCTAGTACATCCCCATATAATGTATGGAGTTGATTTTACAACTGAAAAGAAACTTTGTGTTCCCAACAAGCTAGGTGAAAGACGGCTTTCACACTCAATTAACTCTCAGAAGTGAGCAAGTGGAAAAACGTTCGTTCATCTAGCACAAAGGGAACGGTTTGAAGGGGAAAAATTTTATTTATTTTCTCAGTATTTTTCCTATTGCCGATTTGAAGTTCCTGCAGTTTTCACTGTAAAACAGATTTGGAGCTAGTACCTCCACATATATACGTATGGATTCGAGTTGGCAACTGAAAAGTAACTTTGTGTTCGCAAAAAGCTAGGTGAAGGACGGCTGTCACACACAATTATCCCTCAGAACTGAGCATGTGGAGAGACGTTTGCTCATCTAGGACAAAGGGAAAGGTTTGCAGTAGAATCTTTACTCTGATTTCTAAGTCTGTTTCCTAGAGCCTGTTTGAAGTTCCTGAGTTATTTCTGTAAAACAGAGTTGGAGCTATTACATCCCCATATAATTTATGGAGTGGATTTTACAACTGAAAAGAAACTTTTTGTTCCCAACAAGCTAGGTGAAAGACGGCTTTCACACTCAATTAACTCTCAGAAGTGAGCAAGTGGAAAGACGTTCGTTCATCTATCACAAAAGGAACTGGTTTCAGGAGAAATTTTTCGCTGGTTTATCAGTCTGTTTCCTAGTGCCCGTTTGAAGTTCCTGCAGTTTTCACTGTAAAACCGAGTTGGAGATCGTGCCTAACCATATATATGTATGGATTGGAGTTTGCAATTGAAAAGATTTTTGTGTTCCCAACAAGCTAGGTGAAGGACGGCTTTCAAACACACTTACCTCTCAGAACTGTGCATGTGGAGAGACGTTCGTTCATCTAGCACAAAGGAAACGGTTTGCAGGAGAAACTTTTATTCTGGTTTTTCACACTGTTTCCTAGTGCCGGTTTGAAGTTACTGCAGTTTTCACTATAAAAGCGAGTTGGAGCTCGTACCTCCCAATAAATATGTATGGAGAGGGATTTGCATCTGAAAAGACTCTTTGTGTTCCCAACAAGCTAGGTGAAGGACGGCTTTCACACACAATTATCTCACAGAACTGAGCATGAGGAGAGACGTTCGTTCACCTAGCACAAAGGGAACGGGTTGCAGGAGAAAGTTTTATTCTGGTTTCTCAGTCTGTTTCCTAGTGCCGGTTTTACGTTACTGCAGTTTTCACTGTAAAACCCTGTTGGAGCTCGTACCTCCCCATATATATGTATGGAGTGTATATTGCATGTGAAAGAAACTTTGGATTCCCAACAAGCTAGTTGAAGGACGGCTTCCTACACACTTATTTCTCAGAACTGAGCATGTGGAGAGACGTTCGTTCATCTAGCACAAAGGGAACGGTTTGCAGGAGAAAGTTTTTCTCTCGTTTCTCAGTCTGTTTCCTAGTGCCGGTTTGAAATTCCTGCAGTTTTCACTGTAAATCCGAGTTGGAGCTAGTACCTCCCCTTATATATGTATGGAGTGGAGTTTGCAAGTGAAAAGAAACTTTGTGTTCCCAACAAGTTAGGTGAAGGACGGCTTTCTCACACACTTTTCTCTCAGTACTGAGCATGTGGAGAGACGTTCGTTCATGTAGCACAAAGGAAACGGGTTGCAGGAGAAATTTTACTCTGGAATCTCAGTCTGTTTCCTAGTGCCGGTTTGATTTTCCTGCAGTTTTCACTGTAAAACCGAGTTGGAAGTTGTACCTACCCATATATATGTATGGAGTGGAGTTTGCAACTGAAAAATATCTTTGTGTTCCCAACAAGCTAGGTGAAGGACGGCTTTCGCACACACATATCTCTCAGAACTGAGCATATGGAGAGACGTTCGTTCATCTAGCACAAAGTGAAAGGGTTGCAGGAGAAACATTTACTCTGGTTTCTAATTCTGTTTCCTAGTGCCGGTTTGAACTTCCTGAGTTATTTCTGTAAAACCGAGTTGGAGCTATTACCTCCCCATATAATGTATGGAGTGGAGTTAACAACTGAAAACAAACTTTGTTTTCCCAACAAGCTAGGTGAAGGACGGTTTTAACACTCACTTAACACTCAGAATTGAGCATGTTGATAGACGTTCGTTCATCTAGCACAAATGGAACGGGTTAAAGGGGAAAATTTTAATCTATTTTTTCAGTCTTTTTCCTATTGCCGATTTGAAATTCCTGCAGTTTTCACTGTGAAACAGTGTTGGAGATAATACTGCCCCATGTATATGTATGGAGTTGGGTTGGCAAATGAAAAGAAAATTTGTGTTCCCAACAATCTAGTTGAAGGACGGCTTTCACACACACATATTTCTTAGAACTGAGCATTGGAGAGACGTTCTTTCATCTAGCACAAATGGAACGGATTGCAGGAGAAACTTTTACTCTGGTTACTCAGTTTGTTTCCTAGTGCCGGTTTGAAATTCCTACAGTTATCAATGTAAAACTGAGTTGGAACTCGTAACTTCCCTTATATATTTATGGGGTGTAGTTTGCATCTGAAAAGGAAATTTGTGTTCCCAACAAGATAGGTGAATTACGGCTTTCACACAGATATATCTCTCAGAACTGAGCATGTGGAGAGGCGTTCGTTCATCTAGCTCAAATAACGGGTTGCAGGGGAAACTTTTACTCTGATTTCTCAGTCTGTTTCCTAGTGCCGGTTTTAAGTTACTGCAGATTTCACTGTAAAACAGTGTTGGAGCTCGTACCTCCCCATATATATGAATTGAGTGGATTTTGCATGTGAAAAGAAACTTTGTATTCCCAACAAGCTAGGTGAAGGACGGTTTTGTCACACCATTATTTCTCAGAAATGAGCATGTGGATAGACTTTCGTTCATCTAGCACAAAGGGAACTGGTTGCAGGAGAAACTTTTACTCTGGATTCTCAGTCTGTTTCCTAGTGCCGGTTTGAATTTCCTGCAGTTTTCACTGTAAAACTGAGTTGGAGCTAGTACTTCCCCTTATATATGTATGGAGTGGAGTATGCAAGTGAAAAAACTTTGTGTTCCCAAGATGCTTGGTGAAGGACGACTTTCACACACACTTATCTCTCAGAACTGATCATGTGGAGAGATGTTCGTTCATCTAGCACAAAGGAAAACGGTTGCAGGGTAAATTGTACTCTGGATTCTCAGTCTGTTTCCTAGTGCCGGTTTGAAGTTCCTGCAGTTTTCACTGTAAAACCGAGTTGGATCTAGTACTACCTCCCCATATATATTTATGGAGTGGAGTTTGCACCTGAAAAGAAACTTTGTGTTCCCAACAAGCTAGGTGAAGGTAGGCTTTCACACACATTTATCCCTCTGAACTGAGCATGTGGAGAGATTTTCGTTCATCTAGCACAAAGGGAACGGGAAGAAGGAGCAACTTTTACCCTGGTTTCTCAGTCTGTTTACTAGTGCCGGTTTACACTTCCTGCAGTTTTCACTGTAAAATCAATTTGGAGCTAGTACCTACCCATATATAAGTATGGAGTGGATATTGCAACTGAAAAGAATCTTTGTGTTCCCAACAAGCTAGGTGAAGTACGGCAGTAACACACACTTATCTCTCAGAACTGAGCATGCGGAGAGACGATCGTTCATCTAGCACAAAAGGAACGTTTTGCAGGGGAAACTTTTACTCTGGTTTCTCAGTCTGTTTCTTAGTGCCAGTTTGAAATTACTGCTGTTTTCACTGAAAATCGTGTTGGAGCTAGTACCTCCCCATACATATGTATGTAGTGGAGTTTGCAACTGAAAAGAAACTTGGTATTCCCAACAAGCAAGTTGAAGGACTGCTTTCACACACAGTTACCTCTCAGAACTGAGCATGTGGAGAGACATTCGTTCATCTAGCACAGAGGGAACGGGTTGCAGGAGAAACTTTTACTGTGGTTTCTCAGTCTGTTTCCTAGTGCCGGTTTGAAGTTCCTGCATTTTTCACTGTAAAACTGAGTTGGAGCTTGTACCTCCACTTATATATGTATGGAGTGGTTTTTGCAAGTGAAAAGAAACTTAGTGTTCCCAACAAGCTTGGTAAAGGATGGCTTTCACACACACTTATCTCTCAGAACTGAGCATGTGGAGAGACGTTCGTTCATCTAGCCCAAAGGAACGGTTTGTATGAGAAACTTTTACTCTGGTTTCTCAGTCTGTTTCCTAGTGCCGGTTTGAAATTCCTATAGTTATCACAGTAAAACCTAGTTGGAGATCGTACCTAATCTTATATATGCATGGAATGTAGTTTGCATCTGAAAAGAAACTTTGTGTTCCCAACAAGCTAGGTGAAAGACGGCTTTCACACTCAATTAACTCTCAGAAGTGAGCAAGTGGAAAGAAGATCGTTCATCTAGCACAAAGGGAACGGGTTGAAGGGGAAAAATTTAATTTATTTTCTCAGTATTTTTTCCTATTGCCGATTTGAAGTTCCTGCGGTTTTCACTGTAAAACCGAGTTGGAGATAGTACCGCTCCATATATATGTATGGAGTGGTGTTGGCAACTGAAAAGGATCTTTGTGTTCCCAACAAGATAGTTGAAGGACGGCTTTCACACACACATATCTCTCAGAACTGAGCATGTGGAGAGAGGTTCGTTCATCTAGCACAAAGTGAATGGGTTGCAGGAGAAACATTTACTCTGGTTTCTAAGTCTGTTTACAAGTGCCTGTTTGAAGTTCATGAGTTATTTCTGTAAAACAGAGTTGGAGGTAGTACATCCCCATATAATGTATGGAGTGGATTTTACAACTGAAAAGAAACTTTGTGTTCCCAACAAGCTAGGTGTAAGACGGCTTTCACACTCAATTAACTCTCAGAAGTGAGCAAGTGGAAAGATGTTCGTTCATCTAGCACAAATGGAACGGGTTGAAGGGGAAAAATTTAATTTATTTTCTCAGTATTATTCCTATTGCCGATTTGAAGTTCCTGCAGTTTTCAGTGTAAAACAGATTTGGAGCTAGTACCTCCCCATATATATGTATGGATTCGAGTTGGCAACTGAAAAGAAAATTTGTGTTCCCAACAAGCTACATGAATTACGGCTTTCACACACACTTATGTCTCAGAACTGAGCATGTGGAGAGACGTTCGTTCATCTAGCACAAAGAGAACTGGTTTCAGGAGAAATTTTTCGCTGGTTTCTCAGTCTGTTTCCTAGTGCCGGTTTGAAGTTACTGCAGTTTACACTGTTAAACAGAGTTGGAGCTCGTACCTCCCTATAAATATGTATGGAATGAAGTTTGCATCTGAATAGAAACTTTGTGTTCCCAACAAGATAGTTGAAGGACGGCTTTCACACACATATATCTCTCAGAACTGAGCATGTGGAGAGACGTTCCTTCATCTAGCACAAAGGAATTGGTTGCAGGGAAACTTTTACTGTTTTTTCTCAGTTTGTTTCCTAGTGCTGGTTTGAAGTTCCTGCATTTTTCACTGTAAAACTGAGTTGGAGTTTGTACCTCACCTTATATATGTATGGAGTGGTGTTTGCAAGTTAAAAGAAACTTAGTGTTCCCTACAATCTAGTTGAATTATGGCTTTCACACACACTTATCTCTCAGAACTTTGCTTGTGGAGAGACGTTCGTTCATCTAGCACAAAGGGAACGGGTTGCAGGAGAAAGTTTTACTCTGGTTTCTCAGTCTGTTTCCTAGTTCCGGTTTTAAGTTACTGCAGTTTTCACTGTAAAATCGAGTTAGAGCTCGTACCTCCCCTTATATATGTATGGAGTGTATATTGCATGTGACAGAAACTTTGTATTCCCAACAAACTAGTTGAAGAACGGCTTCTTACACACTTAATTCTAAGAACTGAGCATGTGGAGAGACGTTCGTTCATCTAGCACAAAGGGAACGGTTTGCAGGAGAAAGTTTTTCTCTCGTTTCTCAGTCTGTTTCCTAGTGCCGGTTTGAACTACCTGCAGTTTTCACTGTAAAACAGATTTGGTGCTAGTACCTCCCCATATATACATATGGAGTGGAGATTGCAAGTTAACAGGAACTTTGTGTTCCCAACAAGCTAGGTGAAGGACGGCTTTCACACACACTTTTCTCTCAGAACTGAGCATGTGGAGAGACTTTCTTTCATCTAGCACAAAGGAAACGGTTTGCAGGAGAAATTTTACTCTGGAATCTCAGTCTGTTTCCTAGTGCCGGTTTGAAGTTCCTGCAGTTTTCACTGTAAAACCGAGTTGGAAGTTGTACCTACCCATATATATGTATGGAGTGGAGATTGCAACTGAAAAATATCTTTGTGTTCCCAACAAGCTACGTGAAGGACGGCTTTCACACACACATATCTCTCAGAACTGAGCATGTGGAGAGACGTTCGTTCATCTAGCACAAAGTGAACGGTTTGCAGGAGAAACATTTACTCTGGTTTCTAATTCTGTTTCCTTGTGCCGGTTTGAACTTCCTGAGTTATTTCTGTAAAACCGAGTTGGAGCTATTACCTCCCCATATAATGTATGGAGTGGAGTTTACAACTGAAAAGAAACTTTGTTTTCCCAACAAGCTAGGTGAAGGAGGGTTTTCACACTCACTTAACTCTCAGAAGTGAGAAAGTTGAAAGACGTTCTTTCATCTAGCACAAATGGAACGGGTTAAGGGGGAAAATTTTAATCTATTTTCTCAGTCTTTTTCCTATTGCCGATTTGAAATTCCTGCAGTTTTCACTGTAAAAGAGTGTTGGAGATAGTACTGCCCCATATATATGTATGGAGTTGGCTTGGCAACTGAAAAGAAACTTTGTGTTCCCAACAATCTAGTTGAAGGACGGCTTTGACCCACACATATTTCTCAGAACTGAGCATTGGAGAGACGTTCCTTCATCTAGCACAAATGGAACGGATTGCAGGAGAAACTTTTACTCTGGTTACTCAGTTTGTTTCCTAGTGCTGGTTTGAAGTTCCTGCAGTTTTCACTGTAAAACCTAGTTGGAGTTTGTACCTACCCATATATATGTATGGAGTGGAGTTTGCAACTGAAAAGTAACTTTGAGTTCACAACAAGCTAGTTGAAGGACGGCTTTCACACACAATTATCCCTCAGAACTGAGCATGTGGAGAGACGTTCACTCATCTAGGACAAAGGGAAAGGGTTGCAGGAGAATCTTTTTCTCTGTTTTCTATTTCTGTTTCCTAGAGCCTGTTTGAAGTTCCTGAGTTATTTCTGTAAAACCGAGTTGGAGCTAGTACATCCCCATATAATGTATGGAGTTGATTTTACAACTGAAAAGAAACTTTGTGTTCCCAACATGCTAGGTGAAAGAAGGCTTTCACACTCAATTAACTCTCAGAAGTGAGCAAGTGGAAAAACTTTCGTTTATCTAGCACAAAGGGAACGGTTTGAAGGGGAAAAATTTTATTTATTTTCTCAGTATTTTTCCTATTGCCGATTTGAAATTCCTGCAGTTTTCACTGTAAAACAGATTTGGAGCTAGTACCTCCACATATATACGTATGGATTCGAGTTGGCAACTGAAAAGTAACTTTGTGTTCGCAAAAAGCTAGGTGAAGGACGGCTGTCACACACAATTATCCCTCAGAACTGAGCATGTGGAGAGACGTTTGCTCATCTAGGACAAAGGGAAAGGTTTGCAGTAGAATCTTTACTCTGATTTCTAAGTCTGTTTCCTAGAGCCTGTTTGAAGTTCCTGAGTTATTTCTGTAAAACAGAGTTGGAGCTATTACATCCCCATATAATTTATGGAGTGGATTTTACAACTGAAAAGAAACTTTTTGTTCCCAACAAGCTAGGTGAAAGACGGCTTTCACACTCAATTAACTATCAGATGTGAGCAAGTGGAAAGACGTTCGTTCATCTAGCACAAAAGGAACTGGTTTCAGGAGAAATTTTTCGCTGGTTTATCAGTCTGTTTCCTAGTGCCGGTTTGAAGTTCCTGCAGTTTTCACTGTAAAACCGAGTTGGAGCTCGTGCCTAACCATATATATGTATGGATTGGAGTTTGCAATTGAAAAGAATCTTTGTGTTCCCAACAAGCTAGGTGAAGGACGGCTTTCAAACACACTTACCTCTCAAAACTGTGCATGTGGAGAGACGTTCGTTCATCTAGCACAAAGGAAACGGTATGCAGGAGAAACTTTTATTCTGGTATTTCAGACTGTTTCCTAGTGCCAGTTTGAAGTTACTGCAGTTTTCACTATAAAAGCGAGTTGGAGCTCGTACCTCCCAATAAATATGTATGGAGAGGGATTTGCATCTGAAAAGACTCTTTGTGTTCCCAACAAGCTAGGTGAAGGACGGCTTTCACACACAATTATCTCTCAAAACTGAGCATGAGGAGAGACGTTCGTTCACCTAGCACAAAGGGAACGGGTTGCAGGAGAAAGTTTTATTTTGGTTTCTCAGTCTGTTTCCTAGTGCCGGTTTTAAGTTACTGCAGTTTTCACTGTAAAACCCTGTTGGAGCTCGTACCTCCCCATATATATGTATGGAGTGTATATTGCATGTGAAAGAAACTTTGGATTCCCAACAAGCTAGTTGAAGGACGGCTTCCTACACACTTATTTCTCAGAACTGAGCATGTGGAGAGACGTTCGTTCATCTAGCACAAAGGGAACGGTTTGCAGGAGAAAGTTTTTCTCTCGTTTCTCAGTCTGTTTCCTAGTGCCGGTTTGAACTTCCTGCAGTTTTCTCTGTGAAACAGTGTTGGAGATTGTCCTGCCCCATATATATGTATGGAGTTGGGTTGGCAACTGAAAAGAAAATTTGTGTTCCCAACAATCTAGTTGAAGGACGGCTTTCACACACACATATTTCTTAGAACTGAGCATTGGAGAGACGATCTTTCATCTAGCACAAATGGAACGGATTGCAGGAGAAACTTTTACTCTTTTTACTCAATTTGTTTCCTAGTGCCGGTTTGAAATTCCTACAGTTATCAATGTAAAACTGAGTTGGAACTCGTACCTTCCCTTATATATTTATGGAGTGGAGTTTTCATCTGAAAAGAAAATTTGTGTTCCCAACAAGATAGGTGAATTACGGCTTTCACACAGATATATCTCTCAGAACTGAGCATGTGGAGAGGCGTTCGTTCATCTAGCTCAAAGAACGGGTTGCAGGGGAAACTTTTACTCTGATTTCTCAGTCTGTTTCCTAGTGCCGGTTTTAAGTTACTGAAGATTTCACTGTAAAACAGAGTTGGAGCTCGTACCTCCCCATATATATGAATTGAGTGGATTTTGCATGTGAAAAGAAACTTTGTATTCCCAACAAGCTAGGTGAAGGACGGCTTTCTGACACCATTATTTCTCAGAAATGAGCAGGTGGATAGACTTTCGTTCATCTAGCACAAAGGGAACTGGTTGCAGGAGAAACTTTTACTCTGGATTCTCAGTCTGATTCCTAGTGCCGGTTTGAATTTCCTGCAGTTTTCACTGTAAAACTGAGTTGGAGCTAGTACTTCCCCTTATATATGTATGGAGTGGAGTATGCAAGTGAAAAAAACTTTGTGTTCCCAAGATGCTTGGTGAAGGACGGCTTTCACAAACACTTATCTCTCAGAACTGAGCATGTGGAGAGATGTTCATTCATCTAGCACAAAGGAAAACGGTTGCAGGAGAAATTGTACTCTGGATTCTCAGTCTGTTTCCTAGTGCCGGTTTGAAGTTCCTGCAGTTTTCACTGTAAAAGCTAGTGGGAGTTTGTACCTACCCATATATATGTATGGAGTGGAGTTTGCAACTGAAAAGTAACTTTGTGTTCGCAACAAGCTAGGTGAAGGACGGCTTTCACACACAAATATCCCTAAGATCTGAGCATGTGGAGAGACTTTCGCTCATCTAGGAGAAAGGGAATGGGTTGCAGGAGAATCTTTTACTCTGGTTTCTAAGTCTGTTTCCTAGTGCCTGTTTGAAGTTCCTGAGTTATTTCTGTAAAACCGAGTTGGAGCTAGTACATCCCCATATAATGTATGGAGTGGATTTTACAACTGAAAAGAAAATTTGTGTTCCCAACAATCTAGGTGAAAACGGCTTTCACACTCAATTAACTCTCAGAAGTGAGCAAGTGGAAAGACGTTCGTTCACCTAGCACAAAGGGAACGGGTTGAAGGGGAAAAATTATTTTATTTTCTCAGTATTTTTCCTATTGGCGATTTGAAGTTCCTGCATTTTTCACTGTAAAACGGAGTTGGAAGTTGTACCTACCCATATATATGTATGCAGTGGAGTATGCAACTGAAATGTAACTTTGTGTTCCCAACATGCAAGGTGAAGGACGGCTTTCACACACAATACTCTTTCAGATCTGAGCATGTGGAGAGACGTTCGTTCATCTAGCACAATGGGAACTGGTTTCAGGAGAAATATTTCGCAGGTTTCTCTGTCTGTTTCCTAGTGCCGGTTTGAATTTCCTGCAGTTATCACTGTACAACCGAGTTGGAGCTCGTGCCTCCCCATATATATGTATGGATTGGAGTTTGCAATTGAAAAGAAAATTTGTGTTCCCAACAAGCTAGGTGAAGGACGGCTTTAAAACACACTTGTCTCTCAGAACTGAGCATGTGGAGGACGTTCGTTCATCTAGCACAAATGGAACGGTTTGCAGGAGAAACTTTTACTCTGGATTCTCAGACTGTTTCCTATTGCCGGTTTGAAGTTACTGCAGTTTTCACTGTAAAACGGAGTTGGAGCTCGTACCTCTCAATAAATATGTATGGAGTGGGGTTTGCATCTGAAAAGAAACTTTGTGTTTCCAACAAGATAGTTGAAGGACGGCTTTCACACACATATATCTCTCAGAACTGAGCATGTGGAGAGACGTTCCTTCATCTAGCACAAAGGAATGGGTTGCAGGGAAACTTTTACTCTGGTTTCTCAGTCTGTTTCCTAGTGCCGGTTTGAATTTCCTGCATATTTCACTCTAAAACCGAGTTGGAGCTTGTCCCTACTCATAGATATGTATGCCGTGGAGTTTGCAACTGGAAAGAATCTTTGTGTTCCCAACAAGCTAGGTGAAGGACGGCTTTCACACACACTTATCTCTCAGAACTGAGGATGTGGAGAGAAGTTCGTTCATCTAGCACAAATGGAACGGTTTGCAGGAGAAACTTTTACTCTGGATTCTCAGTCTGTTTCCTAGTGCCGGTTTGAAGTTACGGCAGTTTTCTCTGTAAAACTGAGTTGGAGCTAGTACGTCCCCTTATATATTTATGGAGTGGAGTTTGCAAGTGAAAAAAAACTTTGTGTTCCCAAAAAGCTAGGTAAAGTTTGGCTTTCACGCACTCTTATCTCTCAGAACTGAGCATGTTAAGAGACGTCCGTTCATCTAGCACAAAGGGAACAGGATGCAGGAGAAATTTTACTCTGGATTCTCAGTCTGTTTCCTAGTGCCTGTTTGAAGTTCCTGCAGTATTCACTGTAAAACCGAGCTGGAGGTTTTACCTACCCACATATATGTATGGATTGGAGTTTGCAACTGAAAAGTAACTTTGTGTTCCCAACAACATAGGTGAAGTGCGGCTTTCACACACAATTATCTCTCAGAACTGAGCATGTGGAGAGACGTTCGTTCATCTAGCACAAAGGGAACGGGTTGCAGGAGAAACTTTTAATCTGTTTTCACAGTCTGTTTTCTAGTGCCGTTTTGAAGTTCCTGAGTTATCACTGTAAAACAGATTTGTAGCTAGTACCTCCCCATATATAAGTATGGAGTGGATTTTGCAAGTGAAAAGAAACTTTGTGTTCCCAACTATCTAGTTGAAGGATGGCTTTCACACACAATTATTTCTCAGAACTGAGCATGTGGAGAGACGTTCGTTCAACTAGCAGCAAGGGAAGGGTTTGCAGGAGAAACTTTTACTCTGGTTTCTCAGTCTGTTTCCTAGTGCCGGGTTGAAGTTCCTGCAGTTTTCACTCTAAAACCGTGATTGGGCTAGTACCTCAACATAGACATGTATGGAGTGGAGTTTGCAACTGAAAAGAAACTTTGTGTTCCCAACAAGCTAAGTGAAGGACGGCTTTCAAACACACTTATCTGTCAGAATTCATCATGTGGGGATACTTTCATTCATCTAGCACAAATGTACGTTTTGCAGGAGAAAATTTTACTGTGGTATCTCAGTCTGTTTCCTAGTGCCTGTTTGAAGTTCCTGCATTTTTCAGTGTAAAACCGAGTTACAGCTATCCCATACCCATAGATATGTTTGGCGTGGAGTTTGCAACTGAAAAGAAACTTTGTGTTCCCAACAAGCTATGTGAAGGACGGCTTTCACACAGACTTATTTCTCAGAATTGAGCACGTGAAGACACGTTCGTTCATCTAGCACAAGGGAACAAGTTGCATGAAAAAATTTTACTCTGGATTCTCAGTCTGTTTTTTAGTGCCGGTTTGAATTTCCTGCAGTTTTCACTGTAAAATCGACTTGGAGGTTTTACCTACCCATATATATTATGGATTGGAGTCTGCAACTGAAAAGTAACTTTGTGTTCCCAACAAGCTAGGTGAAGGACGGCTTTCACACACACTTATCTCTAAGAACTGAGCATGTGGAGAGACGTTCGTTCATCTAGCACAAAGGGAACGGGTTGCAGGAGAAAATTTTACTGTGGTTTCTAAGTCTGTTTCCTGTTGACGGTTTGAATTTCCTGCAGTTTTCACTGTAAAACCGAGTTGATGTTTGTACCTCCCCATATATATGTATGGAGTGTAGTTGGCAAATGAAAAGAAACTTTGTGTTCCCAACAAGCTAGGTGAAGTACGGCTTTCACACACATTTATCTCTCAGAACTGAGCATGTTGAGAAACGTTCGTTCACATAGCACAAAAGGAACGGGTTGCTGGGGAAACTTTTACTCTGGATTCTCATTCTGTTTACTAGTGCCGGTTTGAAGTTCCTGCAGTTATCTCTGTAAACCCGAGTTGGAGCTAGATCATACTTATAGATATGTATGGAATGGAGTTTGCAACTGAAAAGAAACTTTGTGTTCCCAACAAGCTAGGTGAAGGACGGCTTTCACACACAATTATATCTCAGAACTTAGCATGTGGAGAGACGTTCGTTCATCTAGCACAAATGAACGGTTTCAAGGAGAATGTATTACTCTAGTTTCTCAGTCTGTTTCCTAGTGCCGGTTTGAAGTTACTGAAGTTTTCACTGTAAAACCGAGTTGGAGCACGTACATTCCCCATATATATGTATGGAGAGGGTTTTGCAAGTGAAAAGAAACTTTGTATTTCCAACAAGCTAGTTGAACGACGGCTTTCACACACACATGTTTCTCAGAACTGAGCATGTTGAGAGACGTTATTTCATCTAGCACAAAGGGAACGGGTTGCAGGAGAAACTTTTACTCTGGTTTCTCAGTCTGTTTCCTAGTGCCGGTTTTTTTAAACTACCTGCATTTTTCACTATAAAACCAAGTTGGAGCTAGTACATCCCCATATATATGTATGGATTGGGGTTTGCAAGTGAAAAGAAACTTTGTGTTCCCAACAAGCTAGGTGAATGACGGGTTTCACACACACTTATCTCTCAGAACTGAGCATGTGGAGAGACGTTCGTTCATCTAGCACAAAGGAAACGGGTTGCAGGAGAAATTTTACTCTGAATTCTCTGTCTGTTTCCTAGTGCCGCTTTGAAGTTCCTGCAGTTTTCACTGTAAAACAGAGTTAGAGATTTTACCTACCATATATATGTATGGATTGGAGTTTTCAACTGAAAAATAACTTTGTGTTCCCAACAAGCTAGGTGAAGGAAGGCTTTCACACACACTTATCTCTCAGATCTGAGCATGTGGAGAGACGTTCGTTCATGTAGCACAAAGGGAACGGGTTGCAGGAGAAAATGTTTTTTCTAGTTTCTCAGATTGTTTCCTAGTGCCGGTTTTAAAGTTCCTGCAGTTTTCACTGTAAAACCGATTTTGGAGCTCGTACCTCCCCATATATTGGTATGGAGTGGAGTTTGCAACTGAAAAGAAACTTTGTATTCCCAACAAGCTATATGAAGGACGGCTTTCACACACTCTTATCCCTCAGAAACTGAGCATTTGGAGAGACGTTCTTTCATATAGCACAAAGGGAACGGGTTGCAGGAAAAACTTTTACTCTGGTATCTCAGTCTGTTTCCTAGTGCCGGTTTGAAGTTCCTGGGTTATTTCTGTAAAACCGAGTTGGAGCTAGTACCCCCCATATAATGTATGGGGTGGAGTTTACAACTGAAAGAAACTTTGTGTTCCCAACAAGCTAGGTGAAGGACGGCTTTCACACTCACTTAACTATCAGAAGTAAGCAAGTGGAAAGATGTTCGTTCATCTAGCACAAAGGGAACGGGTTGAAGGGGAAAATTTTAATCTCTTTTCTCAGTCTTTTTAATATTGCCGATTTGAAATTCCTGCAGTTTTCACTGTAAAACAGTGATGGATGATAGTACCGCCCCTTATATATGTATGGAGTGGAGTTTGCATCTGAAAAAGAATATCTGTGTTCCCAACAAGCTAGTTGAAGGACGGCTTTCACACACACATATTTTTCAGAAATGAGCATGTGGAGAGACGTTCGTTCATCTAGCACAAAAGAACGTGTTGCAGGAGAAAACTTTTACTCTGGTTTCTCAGTCTGTTTCCTAGTGCCGGTTTGAAGGTTCCTGCAGTTTTCACTATAAATCCGATTTGGAGCTAGCCCATACCCATAGATATGTATGGAGTGGAGATGGCCACTGAAAAGAAAATTTGTGTTCCCAACATGCTATGAGAAGGACGGCATTTCCACACACTTATCTCTCAGAATAAGCATGTGGAGAGACGTTCGTTCATCTAGCCCAAAGGGAATGGGTTGCAGTTGAAACTTTTATTCTGGTTTCTCAGTCTGTTTCCTAGTTCCTTTTTGAAGTTCCTGCATATTTAACTGTAAAACCGAGTTGGAGCTAGCCCATACCCATAGATATGTATGGAGTGGAGTTTTCAACTAAAAATAAACTTTGTTTCACAACAAGCTAGGTGAAGGACGGCTTTCACACACACATATCTCTCAGAAACTGAGCATGTGGAGAGACGTTCATTCAACTAGAACAAAAGAAACGGGTTGCAGGAGAAACTTTTTCCCTGGTTTCTCAGTTTGTTTCCTTGTGCCGGTTTGAAGATCCTCAATTTTTCACTGTAAATCGCGTTGGAGCTAGTACCTCCCCATATATATGTATGGAGTGTGGTTTGCAAGTGAAAAGAAAATTTGTGTTCCCAACAAGCTAGGTGAAGGACGGCTTTAAAACACACATGTCTCTCAGAACTGAGCATTTGGAGGACGTTCGTTCATCTAGCACAATGGAACGGTTTGCAGGGGAACTTTTACTCTGGATTCTCAGTCTGTTTCTAGTTCCTTTTTGAAGTTCCTGCATATTTAACTGTAAAAACCGAGTGGAGCTAGCCCATACCCCATAGATAGTATGGAGTGGAGTTTTTCAACTAAAAGAAAACTTGTTTTCACAAACAAGCTAGGTGAAGGACGGCTTTCACACACAATTATCTCTCAAAACTGAGCATGAGGAGAGAGCGTTCGTTCACCTAGCACAAAGGGAAAGGGTTGCCAGGGAAACTTTTTACTCGTGGTTTCTCAGTCTGTTCCTAGTGCCGGGTTGACGTTCCTGCAGTTTCACCTCTAAAACCGAGTTGGAGCTCTGTCCCTACTCATAGATATGTATGCCGTGGAGTTTGCAACTGGAAAGAATCTTTGTGTTCCCAACAAGCTAGGTGAAGGACGCTTTCAACACACACTTATCTCTCAGAACTGAGGATGTGGAGAGACGTTCGTTCATCTAGCACAAAGGGAACGGTTTGCAGGAGGAAAACTTTACTCTGGATTCTCAGTCTGTTCCTAGTGCCTGCGTTGAAGTTACGGCAGTTTTCTCTGTGTAAAACTGAGTTGGAGCTAGTACCGTCCCCTTATATATTTATGGAGTGGAGTTTGCAAGTGAAAAAAAACTTTGTGTTCCCAAAAAGCTAGGTAAAGTTTGGCTTTCACACACTCTTATCTCTCAGAACTGAGCATGGTTAAGAGACGTCCGTTCATCTAGCACAAAGGGAACAGGATGCAGGAGAAATTTTACTCTGGATCTCAGTCTGTTTCCTAGTGCCTGTTGAAGTTCCTGCAGTATTCACTGTAAAAACGAGTTGGAGGTTTTTACCTACCCACATTATATGTATGGATTGGAGTTTGCAACTGAAAAGTAACTTTGTGTTCCCAACAACATAGGTGAAGTGCGGCTTTCACACACAATTATCTCTCAGAACTGAGCATGTGGAGAGACGTTCGTTCATCTAGCACAAAGGGAACTGGTTGCAGGAGAAACTTTTAATGTTTTCACAGTCTGTTTTCTAGTGCCGTTTTGAAGTTCCTGAGTTATCACTGTAAAACAGATTTGTAGCTAGTACCTCCCCATATATAAGTATGGAGTGGATTTTGCAAGTGAAAAGAAACTTTGTGTTCCCAACTATCTAGTTGAAGGATGGCTTTCACACACAATTATTTCTCAGAACTGAGCATGTGGAGAGACGTTCGTTCAACTAGCAGCAAGGGAAGGGTTGCAGGAGAAACTTTTACTCTGGTTTCTCAGTCTGTTTCCTAGTGCCGGGTTGAAGTTCCTGCAGTTTTCACTCTAAAACCGTGATTGGGCTAGTACCTCAACATAGACATGTATGGAGTGGAGTTTGCAACTGAAAAGAAACTTTGTGTTCCCAACAAGCTAAGTGAAGGACGGCTTTCAAACACACTTATCTGTCAGAATTCATCATGTGGGGATACTTTCCTTCATCTAGCACAAATGTACGTTTTGCAGGAGAAATTTTACTGTGGTATCTCAGTGCTGTTTCCTAGTGCTGTTTGAAGTTCCTGCATTTTTCATGTAAAACCGAGTTACAGCTATCCCATACCCATAGATATGTTTGGCGGGGAGTTTGCAACTGAAAAGAAACTTTGTGTTCCCAACAAGCTATGTGAAGGACGGCTTTCACACAGACTTATTTCTCAGAATTGAGCACGTGAGACACGTTCAGTTCATCTAGCACAAAGGGAACCAAGTTGCATGAAAAATTTTACTCTGGATTCTCAGTCTGGTTTTTTTAGTGCCGTTTGATTTCCTGGCAGTTTTCACTGTAAAATCGACTTGGAGGTTTTACCTACCCATATATATTATGGATTGGAGTCTGCAACTGAAAGTAACTTTGTGTTCCCAACAAGCTAGGTGAAGGACGGCTTTCACACACACTTATCTCTAAGAACTGAGCATGTGGAGAGACGTTCGTTCATCTAGCAGCAAAGGGAACGGGTTGCAGGAGAAATTTTACTGTGGTTTCTAAGTCTGTTTCCTGTTGGACGGTTTGAATTTCCTGCAGGTTTTCACTGGTAAAACCGAGTTGATGTTTGTACCTCCCCTATATATGTATGGAGTGTAGTTGGCAAATGAAAAGAAACTTTGTGTTCCCAACAAGCTAGGTGAAGTACGGCTTTCACACACATTTATCTCTCAGAACTGAGCATGTTGAGAAACGTTCGTTCACATAGCACAAAAGGAACGGGTTGCTGGGGAAACTTTTACTCTGGATTCTCATTCTGTTTACTAGTGCGGTTTGAAGTTCCTGCAGTTATCTCTGTAAACCCGAGTTGGAGCTAGATCATACTTATAGATATGTATGGAATGGAGTTTGCAACTGAAAGAAACTTTGTGTTCCCAACAAGCTAGGTGAAGGACGGCTCTTTCACACAATTATATCTCAGAACTTAGCATGTGGAGAGACGTTCGTTCATCTAGCACAAATGGAACGGTTTCAAGGAGAAAGTATTACCTATAGTTTCTCAGTCTGTTTCCTAGTGCCGGTTTGAAGTTTACTGAAGTTTTCACTGTAAAACCGAGTTGGAGCACGTACATCCCCATATATATGTATGGAGAGGGTTTTGCAAGTGAAAAAGAAACTTTGTATTCCAACAAGCTAGTTGAACGACGGCTTTCACACACACATGTTTCTCAGAACTGAGCATGTTGAGAGACGTTATTTCATCTAGCACAAGGGAACGGGTTGCAGGAGAAACTTGTACTCTGGTTTCTCAGTCCTGTTTCCTAGTGCCGGTTTAAACTACCTGCATTTTTCACTGTAAAACCAAGTTGGAGCTAGTACATCCCATATATATGTATGGATTGGGGTTTGCAAGTGAAAAGAAACTTTGTGTTCCCAACAAGCTAGGTGAATGACGGGTTTTCACACACACTTATCTCTCAGAACTGAGCATGTGGAGAGACGTTCGTTCAATCTAGGCACAAAGGAAACGGGTTGCAGGAGAAATTTACTCTGAATTCTCTGTCTGTTTCCTAGTGCCCCGCTGTTGAAGGTCCTGCAGTTTTTCACTGTAAAAACAGAGTTTAGAGATTTTACCTAACCCATAATTATATGTATGGATTGGAGTTTTCAACTGAAAATAACTTGTGTTTTCCCAACAAGCTAGGTGAGGAATGCAGGTTTCACACACACCTTTATCTCTCAGATCTGAGCATGTGGAGAGACGTTCGTTCATGTAGCACGAAAGGGAACGGGTGCAGGAGAGAAAAGTTTTTTTTCTAGTTTCTTCTCAGGATGTTTCCTAGTGCGGTTTAAAGTTCCTGCAAGTTTCCACTGTAAAACCGATTTGGAGCTCGTACCTCCCCATATATTGGTATGGAGTGGAGTTTGCAACTGAAAAGAAACTTTGTATTCCCAACAAGCTATATGAAGGACGGCTTTCACACACTCTTATCCCTCAGAACTGAGCATTTGGAGAGACGTTCTTTCATATAGCACAAAGGGAAGGGTTTTGCAGGAAAAACTTTTACTCTGGTATCTCAGTCTGTTTTCCTAGTGCGGTTTGAAGTTCCTGGTTATTTCTGTAAAACCGAGTGGAGCTAGTACCCCCATATAATGTATGGGTGGAGTTTACAACTGAAGAAACTTTGTGTTCCCAACAAGCTAGGTGAAGGACGGCTTTCACACTCACTTAACTATCAGAAGTAAGCAAGTGGAAAGATGTTCGTTCATCTAGCACAAGGGAACGGGTTGAAGGGGAAAATTTTAATCTCTTTTTCTCAGTCTTTTTAATATTGCCGATTTGAAATTCCTGCAGTTTTTCACTGTAAACACAGTGATGGAGATAGTACCGCCCCTTATATTATATGGAGTGGAGTTTGCATCTGAAAAGAATATCTGTGTTCCCAACAAGCTAGTTGAAGGACGGCTTTCACACACACATATTTTTCAGAAATGAGCATGTGGAGAGACGTTCGTTCATCTAGCACAAAAGAACGTGTTGCAGGAGAAACTTTACTCTGGTTTCTCAGTCTTCCTAGTGCCGGTTTGAAGTTCCTGCAGTTTTCACTATAAATCCGATTTGGAGCTAGCCCATACCCATAGATATGTATGGAGTGGAGATGGCCACTGAAAAGAAAATTTGTGTTCCCAACATGCTATGAGAAGGACGGCATTTCCACACACTTATCTCTCAGAAATAAGCATGTGGAGAGACGTTCGTTCATCTAGCCCAAAGGGAATGGGTTGCAGTTGAAACTTTATTCTGGTTTCTCAGTCTGTTTCCTAGTTCCTTTTTGAAGTTCCTGCATATTTAACTGTAAAACCGAGTTGGAGCTAGCCCATACCCATAGATATGTATGGAGTGGAGTTTCAACTAAAAAAAGAAACTTTGTTTTCACAACAAGCTAGGTGAAGGACGGCTTTCACACACATATCTCTCAGAACTGAGCATGTGGAGAGACGTTCATTCAACTAGAACAAAAGAAACGGGTTGCAGGAGAAACTTTTTCCCTGGCTTTCTCAGTTTGTTTCCTTGTGCCGGTTTGAAGATCCTCCATTTTTCACTGTAAAATCGCGTTGGAGCTAGTACCTCCCCATATATATGTATGGAGTGTGGTTTGCAAGTGAAAAGAAAATTTGTGTCCCAACAAGCTAGGTGAAGGACGGCTTTAAAACACACATGTCTCTCAGAAATGAGCATGTGGAGGACGTTCGTTCATCTAGCACAAATGGAACGGTTTGCAGGAGAAACTTTACTCTGGATTCTCAGTCTGTTTCCTAGTTCCTTTTTGAAGTTCCTGCATATTTAACTGTAAAACCGAGTTGGAGCTAGCCCCATACCCATAGATATGTATGGAGTGGAGTTTTCAACTAAAAGAAACTTGTTTTCAAACAAGCTAGGTGAAGGACGGCTTTCACACACATATCTCTCAGAACTGAGCATGTGGAGAGACGTTCATTCAACTAGAACAAAAGAAACGGGTTGCAGGGAAACTTTTACTCTGGTTTCTCAGTCTTTTCCTAGTGCCGGTTTGAATTTCCTGCATATTTCACTCTAAAACGAGTTGGAGCTTGTCCCTACTCATAGATATGTATGCCGTGGAGTTTGCAACTGGAAAGAATCTTTGTGTTCCCAACAAGCTAGGTGAAGGACGGCTTTCACACACACTTATCTCTCAGAACTGAGGATGTGGAGAGACGTTCGTTCATCTAGCACAAATGGAATGTTGCAGGAGAAACTTTTATGGATTCTCAGTCTGTTCCTAGTGCCGGTTTGAAGTTACGGCAGTTTTCTCTGTAAAACTGAGTTGGAGCTAGTACGTCCCCTTATATATTTATGGAGTGGAGTTTGCAAGTGAAAAAAAATTTGTGTTCCCAAAAAGCTAGGTAAAGTTTGGCTTTCACACACTCTTATCTCTCAGAACTGAGCATGTTAAGAGACGTCCGTTCATCTAGCACAAAGGGAACAGGATGCAGGAGAAATTTTACTCTGGATTCTCAGTCTGTTTCCTAGTGCCTGTTTGAAGTTCCTGCAGTATTCACTGTAAAACCGAGTTGGAGGTTTTACCTACCCACATATATGTATGGATTGGAGTTTGCAACTGAAAAGTAACTTTGTGTTCCCAACAACATAGGTGAAGTGCGGCTTTCACACACAATTATCTCTCAGAACTGAGCATGTGGAGAGACGTTCGTTCATCTAGCACAAAGGGAACGGGTTGCAGGGAAACTTTTAATCTGTTTTCACAGTCTGTTTTCTAGTGCCGTTTTGAAGTTCCTGAGTTATCACTGTAAAACAGATTTGTAGCTAGTACCTCCCCATATATAAGTATGGAGTGGATTTTGCAAGTGAAAAGAAACTTTGTGTTCCCAACTATCTAGTTGAAGGATGGCTTTCACACACAATTATTTCTCAGAACTGAGCATGTGGAGAGACGTTCGTTCAACTAGCAGCAAGGGAAGGGTTTGCAGGAGAAACTTTTACTCTGGTTTCTCAGTCTGTTTCCTAGTGCCGGGTTGAAGTTCCTGCAGTTTTCACTCTAAAACCGATTGGGCTAGTACGTCCTATACATGTATGGAGTGGAGTTTGCAACTGAAAAAACTTTGTGTTCCCAACAAGCTAAGTGAAGGACGGCTTTCAAACACACTTATCTGTCAGAATTCATCATGTGGGATACTTTCATTCATCTAGCACAATGTACGTTTTGCAGGAGAAAATTTTACTGTGGTATCTCAGTGTTTCCTAGTGCCTGTTTGAAGTTCCTGCATTTTTCAGTGTAAAACCGAGTTACAGCTATCCCATACCCATAGATATGTTTGGCGTGGAGTTTGCAACTGAAAAGAAACTTTGTGTTCCCAAAAGCTATGTGAAGGACGGCTTTCACACGACTTATTTCTCAGAATTGAGCACGTGAAGACACGTTCGTTCATCTAGCACAAAGGGAACAAGTTGCATGAAAAAATTTTACTCTGGATTCTCAGTCTGTTTTTTAGTGCCGGTTTGAATTTCCTGCAGTTTTCACTGTAAAATCGACTTGGAGGTTTTACCTACCCATATATATTATGGATTGGAGTCTGCAACTGAAAAGTAACTTTGTGTTCCCAACAAGCTAGGTGAAGGACGGCTTTCACACACACTTATCTCTAAGAACTGAGCATGTGGAGAGACGTTCGTTCATCTAGCACAAAGGGAACGGGTTGCAGGAGAAAATTTTACTGTGGTTTCTAAGTCTGTTTCCTGTTGACGGTTTGAATTTCCTGCAGTTTTCACTGTAAAACCGAGTTGATGTTTGTACCTCCCCATATATATGTATGGAGTGTAGTTGGCAAATGAAAAGAAACTTTGTGTTCCCAACAAGCTAGGTGAAGTACGGCTTTCACACACATTTATCTCTCAGAACTGAGCATGTTGAGAAACGTTCGTTCACATAGCACAAAAGGAACGGGTTGCTGGGGAAACTTTTACTCTGGATTCTCATTCTGTTTACTAGTGCCGGTTTGAAGTTCCTGCAGTTATCTCTGTAAACCCGAGTTGGAGCTAGATCATACTTATAGATATGTATGGAATGGAGTTTGCAACTGAAAAGAAACTTTGTGTTCCCAACAAGCTAGGTGAAGGACGGCTTTCACACACAATTATATCTCAGAACTTAGCATGTGGAGAGACGTTCGTTCATCTAGCACAAATGGAACGGTTTCAAGGAGAAAGTATTACTCTAGTTTCTCAGTCTGTTTCCTAGTGCCGGTTTGAAGTTACTGAAGTTTTCACTGTAAAACCGAGTTGGAGCACGTACATCCCCATATATATGTATGGAGAGGGTTTTGCAAGTGAAAAGAAACTTTGTATTTCCAACAAGCTAGTTGAACGACGGCTTTCACACACACATGTTTCTCAGAACTGAGCATGTTGAGAGACGTTATTTCATCTAGCACAAAGGGAACGGGTTGCAGGAGAAACTTTTACTCTGGTTTCTCAGTCTGTTTCCTAGTGCCGGTTTAAACTACCTGCATTTTTCACTGTAAAACCAAGTTGGAGCTAGTACATCCCCATATATATGTATGGATTGGGGTTTGCAAGTGAAAAGAAACTTTGTGTTCCCAACAAGCTAGGTGAATGACGGGTTTCACACACACTTATCTCTCAGAACTGAGCATGTGGAGAGACGTTCGTTCATCTAGCACAAAGGAAACGGGTTGCAGGAGAAATTTTACTCTGAATTCTCTGTCTGTTTCCTAGTGCCGCTTTGAAGTTCCTGCAGTTTTCACTGTAAAACAGAGTTAGAGATTTTACCTACCCATATATGTATGGATTGGAGTTTTCAACTGAAAAATAACTTTGTGTTCCCAACAAGCTAGGTGAAGGAAGGCTTTCACACACACTTATCTCTCAGATCTGAGCATGTGGAGAGACGTTCGTTCATGTAGCACAAAGGGAACGGGTTGCAGGAGAAAATGTTTTTTCTAGTTTCTCAGATTGTTTCCTAGTGCCGGTTTTAAAGTTCCTGCAGTTTTCACTGTAAAACCGATTTGGAGCTCGTACCTCCCCATATATTGGTATGGAGTGGAGTTTGCAACTGAAAAGAAACTTTGTATTCCCAACAAGCTATATGAAGGACGGCTTTCACACACTCTTATCCCTCAGAACTGAGCATTTGGAGAGACGTTCTTTCATATAGCACAAAGGGAACGGGTTGCAGGAAAAACTTTTACTCTGGTATCTCAGTCTGTTTCCTAGTGCCGGTTTGAAGTTCCTGGGTTATTTTCTGTAAAACCGAGTTGGAGCTAGTACCCCCCATATAATGTATGGGGTGGAGTTTACAACTGAAAGAAACTTTGTGTTCCCAACAAGCTAGGTGAAGGACGGCTTTCACACTCACTTAACTATCAGAAGTAAGCAAGTGGAAAGATGTTCGTTCATCTAGCACAAAGGGAACGGGTTGAAGGGGAAAATTTTAATCTCTTTTCTCAGTCTTTTTAATATTGCCGATTTGAAATTCCTGCAGTTTTCACTGTAAAACAGTGATGGAGATAGTACCGCCCCTTATATATATATGGAGTGGAGTTTGCATCTGAAAAGAATATCTGTGTTCCCAACAAGCTAGTTGAAGGACGGCTTTCACACACATATTTTTCAGAAATGAGCATGTGGAGAGACGTTCGTTCATCTAGCACAAAAGAACGTGTTGCAGGAGAAACTTTTACTCTGGTTTCTCAGTCTGTTTCCTAGTGCCGGTTTGAAGTTCCTGCAGTTTTCACTATAAATCCGATTTGGAGCTAGCCCATACCCATAGATATGTATGGAGTGGAGATGGCCACTGAAAAGAAAATTTGTGTTCCCAACATGCTATGAGAAGGACGGCATTTCCACACACTTATCTCTCAGAAATAAGCATGTGGAGAGACGTTCGTTCATCTAGCCCAAAGGGAATGGGTTGCAGTTGAAACTTTTATTCTGGTTTCTCAGTCTGTTTCCTAGTTCCTTTTTGAAGTTCCTGCATATTTAACTGTAAAACCGAGTTGGAGCTAGCCCATACCCATAGATATGTATGGAGTGGAGTTTTCAACTAAAAAGAAACTTTGTTTTCACAACAAGCTAGGTGAAGGACGGCTTTCACACACACATATCTCTCAGAACTGAGCATGTGGAGAGACGTTCATTCAACTAGAACAAAAGAAACGGGTTGCAGGAGAAACTTTTTCCCTGGTTTCTCAGTTTGTTTCCTTGTGCCGGTTTGAAGATCCTCCATTTTTCACTGTAAATCGCGTTGGAGCTAGTACCTCCCCATATATATGTATGGAGTGTGGTTTGCAAGTGAAAAGAAAATTTGTGTTCCCAACAAGCTAGGTGAAGGACGGCTTTAAAACACACATGTCTCTCAGAACTGAGCATGTGGAGGACGTTCGTTCATCTAGCACAAATGGAACGGTTTGCAGGAGAAACTTTTACTCTGGATTCTCAGTCTGTTTCCTAGTTCCTTTTTGAAGTTCCTGCATATTTAACTGTAAAACCGAGTTGGAGCTAGCCCATACCCATAGATATGTATGGAGTGGAGTTTTCAACTAAAAGAAACTTTGTTTTCACAACAAGCTAGGTGAAGGACGGCTTTCACACACACATATCTCTCAGAACTGAGCATGTGGAGAGACGTTCATTCAACTAGAACAAAAGAAACGGGTTGCAGGGAAACTTTTACTCTGGTTTCTCAGTCTGTTTCCTAGTGCCGGTTTGAATTTCCTGCATATTTCACTCTAAACCGAGTTGGAGCTTGTCCCTACTCATAGATATGTATGCCGTGGAGTTTGCAACTGGAAAGAATCTTTGTGTTCCCAACAAGCTAGGTGAAGGACGGCTTTCACACACACTTATCTCTCAGAACTGAGGATGTGGAGAGACGTTCGTTCATCTAGCACAAATGGAACGGTTTGCAGGAGAAACTTTTACTCTGGATTCTCAGTCTGTTTCCTAGTGCCGGTTTGAAGTTACGGCAGTTTTCTCTGTAAAACTGAGTTGGAGCTAGTACGTCCCCTTATATATTTATGGAGTGGAGTTTGCAAGTAAAAAAACTTTGTGTTCCCAAAAAGCTAGGTAAAGTTTGGCTTTCACACACTCTTATCTCTCAGAACTGAGCATGTTAAGAGACGTCCGTTCATCTAGCACAAAGGGAACAGGATGCAGGAGAAATTTTACTCTGGATTCTCAGTCTGTTTCCTAGTGCCTGTTTGAAGTTCCTGCAGTATTCACTGTAAAACCGAGTTGGAGGTTTTACCTACCCACATATATGTATGGATTGGAGTTTGCAACTGAAAAGTAACTTTGTGTTCCCAACAACATAGGTGAAGTGCGGCTTTCACACACAATTATCTCTCAGAACTGAGCATGTGGAGAGACGTTCGTTCATCTAGCACAAAGGGAACTGGTTGCAGGAGAAACTTTTAATCTGTTTTCACAGTCTGTTTTCTAGTGCCGTTTTGAAGTTCCTGAGTTATCACTGTAAAACAGATTTGTAGCTAGTACCTCCCCATATATAAGTATGGAGTGGATTTTGCAAGTGAAAAGAAACTTTTGTTCCCAACTATCTAGTTGAAGGATGGCTTTCACACACAATTATTTCTCAGAACTGAGCATGTGGAGAGACGTTCGTTCAACTAGCAGCAAGGGAAGGGTTTGCAGGAGAAACTTTTACTCTGGTTTCTCAGTCTGTTTCCTAGTGCCGGGTTGAAGTTCCTGCAGTTTTCACTCTAAAACCGTGATTGGGCTAGTACCTCAACATAGACATGTATGGAGTGGAGTTTGCAACTGAAAAGAAACTTTGTGTTCCCAACAAGCTAAGTGAAGGACGGCTTTCAAACACACTTATCTGTCAGAATTCATCATGTGGGGATACTTTCATTCATCTAGCACAAATGTACGTTTTGCAGGAGAAAATTTTACTGTGGTATCTCAGTGTTTCCTAGTGCCTGTTTGAAGTTCCTGCATTTTTCAGTGTAAAACCGAGTTACAGCTATCCCATACCCATAGATATGTTTGGCGTGGAGTTTGCAACTGAAAAGAAACTTTGTGTTCCCAACAAGCTATGTGAAGGACGGCTTTCACACAGACTTATTTCTCAGAATTGAGCACGTGAAGACACGTTCGTTCATCTAGCACAAAGGGAACAAGTTGCATGAAAAAATTTTACTCTGGATTCTCAGTCTGTTTTTTAGTGCCGGTTTGAATTTCCTGCAGTTTTCACTGTAAATCGACTTGGAGGTTTACCTACCCATATATTATGGATTGGAGTCTGCAACTGAAAAGTAACTTTGTGTTCCCAACAAGCTAGGTGAAGGACGGCTTTCACACACACTTATCTCTAAGAACTGAGCATGTGGAGAGACGTTCGTTCATCTAGCACAAAGGGAACGGGTTGCAGGAGAAAATTTTACTGTGGTTTCTAAGTCTGTTTCCTGTTGACGGTTTGAATTTCCTGCAGTTTTCACTGTAAAACCGAGTTGATGTTTGTACCTCCCCATATATATGTATGGAGTGTAGTTGGCAAATGAAAAGAAACTTTGTGTTCCCAACAAGCTAGGTGAAGTACGGCTTTCACACACATTTATCTCTCAGAACTGAGCATGTTGAGAAACGTTCGTTCACATAGCACAAAAGGAAGGGTTGCTGGGGAAACTTTTACTCTGGATTCTCATTCTGTTTACTAGTGCCGGTTTGAAGTTCCTGCAGTTATCTCTGTAAACCCGAGTTGGAGCTAGATCATACTTATAGATATGTATGGAATGGAGTTTGCAACTGAAAAGAAACTTTGTGTTCCCAACAAGCTAGGTGAAGGACGGCTTTCACACACAATTATATCTCAGAACTTAGCATGTGGAGAGACGTTCGTTCATCTAGCACAAATGGAACGGTTTCAAGGAGAAAGTATTACTCTAGTTTCTCAGTCTGTTTCCTAGTGCCGGTTTGAAGTTACTGAAGTTTTCACTGTAAAACCGAGTTGGAGCACGTACATCCCCATATATATGTATGGAGAGGGTTTTGCAAGTGAAAAGAAACTTTGTATTTCCAACAAGCTAGTTGAACGACGGCTTTCACACACACATGTTTCTCAGAACTGAGCATGTTGAGAGACGTTATTTCATCTAGCACAAAGGGAACGGGTTGCAGGAGAAACTTTTACTCTGGTTTCTCAGTCTGTTTCCTAGTGCCGGTTTAAACTACCTGCATTTTTCACTGTAAACCAAGTTGGAGCTAGTACATCCCCATATATGTATGGATTGGGTTTGCAAGTGAAAAGAAACTTTGTGTTCCCAACAAGCTAGGTGAATGACGGGTTTCACACACACTTATCTCTCAGAACTGAGCATGTGGAGAGACGTTCGTTCATCTAGCACAAAGGAAACGGGTTGCAGGAGAAATTTTACTCTGAATTCTCTGTCTGTTTCCTAGTGCCGCTTTGAAGTTCCTGCAGTTTTCACTGTAAAACAGAGTTAGAGATTTTACCTACCCATATATATGTATGGATTGGAGTTTTCAACTGAAAAATAACTTTGTGTTCCCAACAAGCTAGGTGAAGGAAGGCTTTCACACACACTTATCTCTCAGATCTGAGCATGTGGAGAGACGTTCGTTCATGTAGCACAAAGGGAACGGGTTGCAGGAGAAAATGTTTTTTCTAGTTTCTCAGATTGTTTCCTAGTGCCGGTTTTAAAGTTCCTGCAGTTTTCACTGTAAAACCGATTTGGAGCTCGTACCTCCCCATATATTGGTATGGAGTGGAGTTTGCAACTGAAAAGAAACTTTGTATTCCCAACAAGCTATATGAAGGACGGCTTTCACACATCTTATCCCTCAGAACTGAGCATTTGGAGAGACGTTCTTTCATATAGCACAAAGGGAACGGGTTGCAGGAAAAACTTTTACTCTGGTATCTCAGTCTGTTTCCTAGTGCCGGTTTGAAGTTCCTGGGTTATTTGTAAAACCGAGTTGGAGCTAGTACCCCCCATATAATGTATGGGGTGGAGTTTACAACTGAAAGAAACTTTGTGTTCCCAACAAGCTAGGTGAAGGACGGCTTTCACACTCACTTAACTATCAGAAGTAAGCAAGTGGAAAGATGTTCGTTCATCTAGCACAAAGGGAACGGGTTGAAGGGGAAAATTTTAATCTCTTTTCTCAGTCTTTTTAATATTGCCGATTTGAAATTCCTGCAGTTTTCACTGTAAAACAGTGATGGAGATAGTACCGCCCCTTATATATATGGAGTGGAGTTTGCATCTGAAAAGAATATCTGTGTTCCCAACAAGCTAGTTGAAGGACGGCTTTCACACACACATATTTTTCAGAAATGAGCATGTGGAGAGACGTTCGTTCATCTAGCACAAAAGAACGTGTTGCAGGAGAAACTCTTTACTCTGGTTTCTCAGTCTGTTTCCTAGTGCCGGTTTGAAGTTCCTGCAGTTTTCACTATAAATCCGATTTGGAGCTAGCCCGATACCCATAGATATGGTATGGAGTGGAGATGGCCACTGAAAAGAAAATTTGTGTTTCCCAACATGCTATGAGAAGGACGGCATTCTCACACACTTATCTCTCAGAAATAAGCATGTGGAGAGACGTTCGTTCATCTAGCCCAAAGGAATGGGTTGCAGTTGAAAACTTTTATTATTCTGGTTTCTCAGTCTGTTTCCTAGTGTCCTTTTTGAAGTTCCTGCATATTTAACTGTAAAACCGAGTTGGAGCTAGCCCATACCCATAGATATGTTGGAGTGGAGTTTTCAACTAAAAAGAAACTTTGTTTTTCACAACAAGCTAGGTGAAGGACGGCTTTCACACACACATATCTCCTCAGAACTGAGCATGTGGAGAGACGTTCATATCAACTAGACAAAGAGAAACGGGTTGCAGGAGAAACTTTTTCCCTGCTTTCTCAGTTGTTTCCTTGTGCCGGTTTGAAGATTCCTCCATTTTTTCACTGTAAAATCGCGTTGGAGCTAGTACCCTCCCCCATATATATGTATGGAGTGTGGTTTGCAAGTGAAAAGAAAATTTGTGTTCCCAACAAGCTAGGTGAAGGACGGCTTTAAAAACCACACATGTCTCTCAGAACTGAGCATGTGGAGGACGTTCGTTCATCTAGCACAAATGGAACGGTTTGCAGGAGAAACTTTTACTCTGGATTCTCAGTCTGTTTTCCTAGTTCCTTTTTGAAGTTCCTGCATATTTAACTGTAAAACCGAGTTGGAGCTAGCCCATACCCATAGATATGTATGGAGTGGAGTTTTCAACTAAAAAGAAACTTTGTTTTCACAACAAGCTAGGTTGAAGGACGGCTTTCACACACACATATCTCTCAGAAACTGAGCATGTGGAGAGAACGTTCATTCAACCTAGAACAAAAGAAACGGGTTGCAGGGAAACTTTTACTCTGTTTCTCAGTCTGTTTCCTAGTGCCGGTTTGAATTTCCTGCATATTTCACTCTAAAACGAGTTGGAGCTTTGTCCCTACTCATAGATATGTATGCCGTGGAGTTTGCAACTGGAAAGAATCTTTGTGTTCCCAACAAGCTAGGTGAAGGACGGCTTTCACACACACTTATCCTCTCAGAACTGAGGATGTGGAGAGACGTTCGTTCATCTAGCACAAATGGAAATGTTTGCAGGAGAAACTTTTTACTCTGGAATTCTCAGTCTGTTTCCTAGTGCCGGTTTGAAGTTACGGCAGTTTTCTCTGTAAAACTGAGTTTGGGAGGCTAGTACGTCCCCTTATATATTTATGGAGTGGAGTTTGCAAGTGAAAAAAAACTTTGTGTTCCCAAAAAGCTAGGTAAAGTTTGGCTTTCACACACTCTTATCTCTCAGAACTGAGCATGTTAAGAGACGTCCGTTCATCTAGCACAAAGGGAACAGGATGCAGGAGAAATTTTACTCTGGATTCTCAGTCTGTTTCCTAGTGCCTGTTTGAAGTTCCTGCAGTATTCACTGTAAAACCGAGTTGGAGGTTTTTACCTACCCACATATATGTATGGATTGGAGTTTGCAACTGAAAGTAACTTTGTGTTCCCAACAACATAGGTGAAGTGCGGCTTTCACACACAATTATCTCTCAGAACTGAGCATGTGGAGAGACGTTCGTTCATCTAGCACAAAGGGAACTGGTTGCAGGAAGAACTTTTAATCTGTTTTCACAGTCTGTTTCTAGTGCCGTTTTGAAGTTCCTGAGTTATCACTGTTAAAACAGATTTGTAGCTAGTACCTCCCCATATATAAGTATGGAGTGGATTTTGCAAGTGAAAAGAACTTTGTGTTCCCAACTATCTAGTTGAAGGATGGCTTTCACACACAATTATTTCTCAGAACTGAGCATGTGGAGAGACGTTCGTTCAACTAGCAGCCAGGGAAGGGTTTGCAGGAGAAACTTTTACTCTGGTTTCTCAGTCTGTTTCCTAGTGCCGGGTTGAAGTTCCTGCAGTTTTCACTCTAAAACCGTGATTGGGCTAGTACCCTCAACATAGACATGTATGGAGTGGAGTTGCAACTGAAAAGAAACTTTGTGTTCCCAACAAGCTAAGTGAAGGACGGCTTTCAAACACACTTATCTGTCAGAATTCATCATGTGGGGATACTTTCATTCATCTAGCACAAATGTACGTTTTGCAGGAGAAAATTTACTGTGGTATCTCAGTCTGTTTCCTAGTGCCTGTTTGAAGTTCCTGCATTTTTTCAGTGTAAAACCGAGTTAAGCTATCCCATACCCATAGATATGTTTGGCGTGGAGTTTGCAACTGAAAAGAAACTTTGTGTTCCCAACAAGCTATGTGAAGGACGGCTTTCACACAGACTTATTTCTCAGAATTGAGCACGTGAAGACACGTTCGTTCATCTAGCACAAAGGGAACAAGTTGCATGAAAAAATTTTACTCTGGATTCTCAGTCTGTTTTTTAATGCCGGTTTGAATTTCCTGCAGTTTTCACTGTAAAATCGACTTGGAGGTTTTACCTACCCATATATATTATGGATTGGAGTCTGCAACTGAAAAGTAACTTTGTGTTCCCAACAAGCTAGGTGAAGGACGGCTTTCACACACACTTATCTCTAAGAACTGAGCATGTGGAGAGACGTTCGTTCATCTAGCACAAAGGGAACGGGTTGCAGGAGAAAATTTTACTGTGGTTTCTAAGTCTGTTTCCTGTTGACGGTTTGAATTTCCTGCAGGTTTTCACTGTAAAACCGAGTTGATGTTTGTACCTCCCCATATATATGTATGGAGTGTAGTTGGCAAATGAAAAGAAACTTTGTGTTCCCAACAAGCTAGGTGAAGTACGGCTTTCACACACATTTATCTCTCAGAACTGAGCATGTTGAGAAACGTTCGTTCACATAGCACAAAAGGAACGGGTTGCTGGGGAAACTTTTACTCTGGATTCTCATTCTGTTTACTAGTGCGGTTTGAAGTTCCTGCAGTTATCTCTGTAAACCCGAGTTGGAGCTAGATCATACTTATAGATATGTATGGAATGGAGTTTGCAACTGAAAAGAAACTTTGTGTTCCCAACAAGCTAGGTGAAGGACGGCTTTCACACACAATTATATCTCAGAACTTAGCATGTGGAGAGACGTTCGTTCATCTAGCACAAATGGAACGGTTTCAAGGAGAAGTATTACTCTAGTTTCTCAGTCTGTTTCCTAGTGCCGGTTTGAAGTTACTGAAGTTTTCACTGTAAAACCGAGTTGGAGCACGTACATCCCCATATATATGTATGGAGAGGGTTTTGCAAGTGAAAAGAAACTTTGTATTTCCAACAAGCTAGTTGAACGACGGCTTTCACACACACATGTTTCTCAGAACTGAGCATGTTGAGAGACGTTATTTCATCTAGCACAAAGGGAACGGGTTGCAGGAGAAACTTTTACTCTGGTTTCTCAGTCTGTTTCCTAGTGCCGGTTTAAACTACCTGCATTTTTCACTGTAAAACCAAGTTGGAGCTAGTACATCCCCATATATAGTATGGATTGGGGTTTGCAAGTGAAAAGAAACTTTGTGTTCCCAACAAGCTAGGTGAATGACGGGTTTCACACACACTTATCTCTCAGAAACTGAGCATGTGGAGAGACGTTCGTTCATCTAGCACAAAGGAAACGGGTTGCAGGAGAAATTTACTCTGAATTCTCTGTCTGTTTCCTAGTGCCGCTTTGAAGTTCCTGCAGTTTTCACTGTAAAACAGAGTTAGAGATTTTACCTACCCATATATATGTATGGATTGGAGTTTTTCAACTGAAAAATAACTTTGTGTTCCCAACAAGCTAGGTGAAGGAAGGCTTTCACACACACTTATCTCTCAGATCTGAGCATGTGGAGAGACGTTCGTTCATGTAGCACAAAGGGAACGGGTTGCAGGAGAAAATGTTTTTTCTAGTTTCTCAGATTGTTTCCTAGTGCCGGTTTAAAGTTCCTGCAGTTTTCACTGTAAACCGATTTGGAGCTCGTACCTCCCCATATATTGGTATGGAGTGGAGTTTGCAACTGAAAAGAAACTTTGTATTCCCAACAAGCTATATGAAGGACGGCTTTCACACACTCTTATCCCTCAGAACTGAGCATTTGGAGAGACGTTCTTTCATATAGCACAAAGGGAACGGGTTGCAGGAAAAACTTTACTCTGGTATCTCAGTCTGTTTCCTAGTGCCGGTTTGAAGTTCCTGGGTTATTTCTGTAAAACCGAGTTGGAGCTAGTACCCCCCATATAATGTATGGGGTGGAGTTTACAACTGAAAGAAACTTTGTGTTCCCAACAAGCTAGGTGAAGGACGGCTTTCACACTCACTTAACTATCAGAAGTAAGCAAGTGGAAAGATGTTCGTTCATCTAGCACAAAGGGAACGGGTTGAAGGGGAAAATTTTAATCTCTTTTCTCAGTCTTTTTAATATTGCCGATTTGAAATTCCTGCAGTTTTCACTGTAAAACAGTGATGGAAATAGTACCGCCCCCTTATATATATATGGAGTGGAGTTTGCATCTGAAAAGAATATCTGTGTTCCCAACAAGCTAGTTGAAGGACGCTTTCACACACACATATTTTTCAGAAATGAGCATGTGGAGAGACGTTCGTTCATCTAGCACAAAAGAACGTGTTTGCAGGAGAAACTTTTACTCTGGTTTCTCAGTCTGTTTCCTAGTGCCGGTTTGAAGTTCCTGCAGTTTTCACTATAATCCGATTTGGAGCTAGCCCATACCCATAGATATGTATGGAGTGGAGATGGCCACTGAAAAGAAAATTTGTGTCCCAACATGCTATGAGAAGGACGGCATTTCCACACACTTATCTCTCAGAAATAAGCATGTGGAGAGACGTTCGTTCATCTAGCCCAAAGGGAATGGGTTGCAGTTGAAACTTTTATTCTGGTTTCTCAGTCTGTTTCCTAGTTCCTTTTTGAAGTTCCTGCATATTTAACTGTAAAACCGAGTTGGAGCTAGCCCATACCCATAGATATGTATGGAGTGGAGTTTTCAACTAAAAAGAAACTTGTTTTCACAACAAGCTAGGTGAAGGACGGCTTTCACACACACATATCTCTCAGAACTGAGCATGTGGAGAGACGTTCATTCAACTAGAACAAAAGAAACGGGTTGCAGGAGAAACTTTTTCCCTGGTTCTCAGTTTGTTTCCTTGTGCCGGTTTGAAGATCCTCCATTTTTCACTGTAAAGTCGCGTTGGAGCTAGTACCTCCCCATATATATGTATGGAGTGTGGTTTGCAAGTGAAAAGAAAATTTGTGTTCCCAACAAGCTAGGTGAAGGACGGCTTTAAAACACACATGTCTCTCAGAACTGAGCATGTGGAGGACGTTCGTTCATCTAGCACAAATGGAACGGTTTGCAGGAGAAACTTTACTCTGGATTCTCAGTCTGTTTCCTAGTTCCTTTTTGAAGTTCCTGCATATTTAACTGTAAAACCGAGTTGGAGCTAGCCCATACCCATAGATATGTATGGAGTTGAGTTTTCAACTAAAAAGAAACTTTGTTTTCACAACAAGCTAGGTGAAGGACGGCTTTCACACACACATATCTCTCAGAACTGAGCATGTGGAGAGACGTTCATTCAACTAGAACAAAAGAAACGGGTTGCAGGGAAACTTTTACTCTGGTTTCTCAGTCTGTTTCCTAGTGCCGGTTTGAATTTCCTGCATATTTCACTCTAAAACCGAGTTGGAGCTTGTCCCTACTCATAGATATGTATGCCGTGGAGTTTGCAACTGGAAAGAATCTTTGTGTTCCCAACAAGCTAGGTGAAGGACGGCTTTCACACACACTTATCTCTCAGAACTGAGGATGTGGAGAGACGTTCGTTCATCTAGCACAAATGGAAAGGTTTGCAGGAGAAACTTTTACTCTGGATTCTCAGTCTGTTTCCTAGTGCCGGTTTGAAGTTACGGCAGTTTTCTCTGTAAAACTGAGTTGGAGCTAGTACGTCCCCTTATATATTTATGGAGTGGAGTTTGCAAGTGAAAAAAAAACTTTGTGTTCCCAAAAAGCTAGGTAAAGTTTGGCTTTCACACACTCTTATCTCTCAGAACTGAGCATGTTAAGAGACGTCCGTTCATCTAGCACAAAGGGAACAGGATGCAGGAGAAATTTTACTCTGGATTCTCAGTCTGTTTCCTAGTGCCTGTTTGAAGTTCCTGCAGTATTCACTGTAAAACCGAGTTGGAGGTTTTACCTACCCACATATATGTATGGATTGGAGTTTGCAACTGAAAAGTAACTTTGTGTTCCCAACAACATAGGTGAAGTGCGGCTTTCACACACAATTATCTCTCAGAACTGAGCATGTGGAGAGACGTTCGTTCATCTAGCACAAAGGGAACTGGTTGCAGGAGAAACTTTTAATCTGTTTTCACAGTCTGTTTTCTAGTGCCGTTTTGAAGTTCCTGAGTTATCACTGTAAAACAGATTTGTAGCTAGTACCTCCCCATATATAAGTATGGAGTGGATTTTGCAAGTGAAAAGAAACTTTGTGTTCCCAACTATCTAGTTGAAGGATGGCTTTCACACACAATTATTTCTCAGAACTGAGCATGTGGAGAGACGTTCGTTCAACTAGCAGCAAGGGAAGGGTTTGCAGGAGAAACTTTTACTCTGGTTTCTCAGTCTGTTTCCTAGTGCCGGGTTGAAGTTCCTGCAGTTTTCACTCTAAAACCGAGTTGGAGCTTGTCCCTACTCATAGATATGTATGCCGTGGAGTTTGCAACTGGAAAGAATCTTTGTGTTCCCAACAAGCTAGGTGAAGGACGGCTTTCACACACACTTATCTCTCAGAACTGAGGATGTGGAGAGACGTTCGTTCATCTAGCACAAATGGAACGGTTTGCAGGAGAAACTTTTACTCTGGATTCTCAGTCTGTTTCCTAGTGCCGGTTTGAAGTTACGGCAGTTTTCTCTGTAAAACTGAGTTGGAGCTAGTACGTCCCCTTATATATTTATGGAGTGGAGTTTGCAAGTGAAAAAAACTTTGTGTTCCCAAAAAGCTAGGTAAAGTTTGGCTTTCACACACTCTTATCTCTCAGAACTGAGCATGTTAAGAGACGTCCGTTCATCTAGCACAAAGGGAACAGGATGCAGGAGAAATTTTACTCTGGATTCTCAGTCTGTTTCCTAGTGCCTGTTTGAAGTTCCTGCAGTATTCACTGTAAAACCGAGTTGGAGGTTTTACCTACCCACATATATGTATGGATTGGAGTTTGCAACTGAAAAGTAACTTTGTGTTCCCAACAACATAGGTGAAGTGCGGCTTTCACACACAATTATCTCTCAGAACTGAGCATGTGGAGAGACGTTCGTTCATCTAGCACAAAGGGAACTGGTTGCAGGAGAAACTTTTAATCTGTTTTCACAGTCTGTTTTCTAGTGCCGTTTTGAAGTTCCTGAGTTATCACTGTAAAACAGATTTGTAGCTAGTACCTCCCCATATATAAGTATGGAGTGGATTTTGCAAGTGAAAAGAAACTTTGTGTTCCCAACTATCTAGTTGAAGGATGGCTTTCACACACAATTATTTCTCAGAACTGAGCATGTGGAGAGACGTTCGTTCAACTAGCAGCAAGGGAAGGGTTTGCAGGAGAAACTTTTACTCTGGTTTCTCAGTCTGTTTCCTAGTGCCGGGTTGAAGTTCCTGCAGTTTTCACTCTAAAACCGTGATTGGGCTAGTACCTCAACATAGACATGTATGGAGTGGAGTTTGCAACTGAAAAGAAACTTTGTGTTCCCAACAAGCTAAGTGAAGGACGGCTTTCAAACACACTTATCTGTCAGAATTCATCATGTGGGGATACTTTCATTCATCTAGCACAAATGTACGTTTTGCAGGAGAAAATTTTACTGTGGTATCTCAGTCTGTTTCCTAGTGCCTGTTTGAAGTTCCTGCATTTTTCAGTGTAAAACCGAGTTACAGCTATCCCATACCCATAGATATGTTTGGCGTGGAGTTTGCAACTGAAAAGAAACTTTGTGTTCCCAACAAGCTATGTGAAGGACGGCTTTCACACAGACTTTTTTCTCAGAATTGAGCACGTGAAGACACGTTCGTTCATCTAGCACAAAGGGAACAAGTTGCATGAAAAAATTTTACTCTGGATTCTCAGTCTGTTTTTTAGTGCCGGTTTGAATTTCCTGCAGTTTTCACTGTAAAATCGACTTGGAGGTTTTACCTACCCATATATATTATGGATTGGAGTCTGCAACTGAAAAGTAACTTTGTGTTCCCAACAAGCTAGGTGAAGGACGGCTTTCACACACACTTATCTCTAAGAACTGAGCATGTGGAGAGACGTTCGTTCATCTAGCACAAAGGGAACGGGTTGCAGGAGAAAATTTTACTGTGGTTTCTAAGTCTGTTTCCTGTTGACGGTTTGAATTTCCTGCAGTTTTCACTGTAAAAACGAGTTGATGTTTGTACCTCCCCATATATATGTAAGGAGTGTAGTTGGCAAATGAAAAGAAACTTTGTGTTCCCAACAAGCTAGGTGAAGTACGGCTTTCACACACATTTATCTCTCAGAACTGAGCATGTTGAGAAACGTTCGTTCACATAGCACAAAAGGAACGGGTTGCTGGGGAAACTTTTTCTCTGGATTCTCATTCTGTTTACTAGTGCCGGTTTGAAGTTCCTGCAGTTATCTCTGTAAACCCGAGTTGGAGCTAGATCATACTTATAGATATGTATGGAATGGAGTTTGCAACTGAAAAGAAACTTTGTGTTCCCAACAAGCTAGGTGAAGGACGGCTTTCACACACAATTATATCTCAGAACTTAGCATGTGGAGAGACGTTCGTTCATCTAGCACAAATGGAACGGTTTCAAGGAGAAAGTATTACTCTAGTTTCTCAGTCTGTTTCCTAGTGCCGGTTTGAAGTTACTGAAGTTTTCACTGTAAAACCGAGTTGGAGCACGTACATCCCCATATATATGTATGGAGAGGGTTTTGCAAGTGAAAAGAAACTTTGTATTTCCAACAAGCTAGTTGAACGACGGCTTTCACACACACATGTTTCTCAGAACTGAGCATGTTGAGAGACGTTATTTCATCTAGCACAAAGGGAACGGGTTGCAGGAGAAACTTTTACTCTGGTTTCTCAGTCTGTTTCCTAGTGCCGGTTTAAACTACCTGCATTTTTCACTGTAAAACCAAGTTGGAGCTAGTACATCCCCATATATATGTATGGATTGGGGTTTGCAAGTGAAAAGAAACTTTGTGTTCCCAACAAGCTAGGTGAATGACGGGTTTCACACACACTTATCTCTCAGAACTGAGCATGTGGAGAGACGTTCGTTCATCTAGCACAAAGGAAACGGGTTGCAGGAGAAATTTTACTCTGAATTCTCTGTCTGTTTCCTAGTGCCGCTTTGAAGTTCCTGCAGTTTTCACTGTAAAACAGAGTTAGAGATTTTACCTACCCATATATATGTATGGATTGGAGTTTTCAACTGAAAAATAACTTTGTGTTCCCAACAAGCTAGGTGAAGGAAGGCTTTCACACACACTTATCTCTCAGATCTGAGCATGTGGAGAGACGTTCGTTCATGTAGCACAAAGGGAACGGGTTGCAGGAGAAAATGTTTTTTCTAGTTTCTCAGATTGTTTCCTAGTGCCGGTTTTAAAGTTCCTGCAGTTTTCACTGTAAAACCGATTTGGAGCTCGTACCTCCCCATATATTGGTATGGAGTGGAGTTTGCAACTGAAAAGAAACTTTGTATTCCCAACAAGCTATATGAAGGACGGCTTTCACACACTCTTATCCCTCAGAACTGAGCATTTGGAGAGACGTTCTTTCATATAGCACAAAGGGAACGGGTTGCAGGAAAAACTTTTACTCTGGTATCTCAGTCTGTTTCCTAGTGCCGGTTTGAAGTTCCTGGGTTATTTCTGTAAAACCGAGTTGGAGCTAGTACCCCCCATATAATGTATGGGGTGGAGTTTACAACTGAAAGAAACTTTGTGTTCCCAACAATCTAGGTGAAGGACGGCTTTCACACTCACTTAACTATCAGAAGTAAGCAAGTGGAAAGATGTTCGTTCATCTAGCACAAAGGGAACGGGTTGAAGGGGAAAATTTTAATCTCTTTTCTCAGTCTTTTTAATATTGCCGATTTGAAATTCCTGCAGTTTTCACTGTAAAACAGTGATGGAGATAGTACCGCCCCCTTATATATATATGGAGTGGAGTTTGCATCTGAAAAGAATATCTGTGTTCCCAACAAGCTAGTTGAAGGACGGCTTTCACACACACATATTTTTCAGAAATGAGCATGTGGAGAGACGTTCGTTCATCTAGCACAAAAGAACGTGTTGCAGGAGAAACTTTTACTCTGGTTTCTCAGTCTGTTTCCTAGTGCCGGTTTGAAGTTCCTGCAGTTTTCACTATAAATCCGATTTGGAGCTAGCCCATACCCATAGATATGTATGGAGTGGAGATGGCCACTGAAAAGAAAATTTGTGTTCCCAACATGCTATGAGAAGGACGGCATTTCCACACACTTATCTCTCAGAAATAAGCATGTGGAGAGACGTTCGTTCATCTAGCCCAAAGGGAATGGGTTGCAGTTGAAACTTTTATTCTGGTTTCTCAGTCTGTTTCCTAGTTCCTTTTTGAAGTTCCTGCATATTTAACTGTAAAACCGAGTTGGAGCTAGCCCATACCCATAGATATGTATGGAGTGGAGTTTTCAACTAAAAAGAAACTTTGTTTTCACAACAAGCTAGGTGAAGGACGGCTTTCACACACACATATCTCTCAGAACTGAGCATGTGGAGAGACGTTCATTCAACTAGAACAAAAGAAACGGGTTTCTTGGGAAACTTTTACTCTGGTTTCTCTGTCTGTTTCCTTGTGCCGGTTTGAATTTCCTGCAGTTTTCACTGTAAAACCGAGTTGGAGCTAGTAACTACCCCTATATATGTATGGGGTGGGGATTGCAACTGAAAAAAAATTTGTGTTCCCAACAAGTAAGTGAAGGACGGCTTTCACATACACTTATATCCCAGAACTGAGCATGTGGAGAGAAGTTCGTTCATCTAGCAAAATGTAACGGGTTGCAAAATAAAATTTACTCAGGTTTCTCAGTCTGTTTACTAGTGCCGGTTTGACGTTCCTGCAGTTTTCACTGTAAAACCGAGTTGAAGCTAGCACAAACCATTAGATATGTATGGATTGGAGTTTGCAACTGAAAAGAAACTTTGTGTTCCCAACAAGCTAGGTGAAGGACGGCTTTCACACAGACTTATCTCTCACAACTGATCATGTGGGAGACGTTCGTTCATCTAGCACAAAGGGAACTGGTTGTAGGGGAACTTTTACTCTGGTTTCTCAGTCTCTTTCCTAGTGCAGGTTTGAATTTCCTGCAGTTTTCACTGTTAAACCGAGTTGGAGCAAGTACCTCCCCATATTTATCTATGGAGTGGAGTTTGCAAGTGAAAAGAAACTTTGTGTTCCCAACAAGTTAGGTGAAGGACGGCTTTCACACACACTTATGTCTCAGAACTGAGCATGTGGAGAGACGTTCATTCATGTAGCACAAAGTGAACGGGTTGCAGGAAAAACTTTTACTCTGGTTTCTCAGTCTGTTTTCTAGTGCCAGTTTGAATTTCTTGAGTTATAACTGTAAAACCGATTTGGAGCTTGTACCTCCCCAAATATATTTATGGAATGGAGTTGGCAAATGAATAGAAACTTTGTGTTCCCAACAAGCTATGTGAAGGAAGGTTTTCACACACACCTATCTCTCAGAACTGAGCATGTGGAGAGACGTTCGTTCATCTAGCAGAAAGGGAACGAGTTTCAGGAGAAACTTTTACTCTGGTTTCTCAGTCTATTTCCTAGTGCCGGTTTGACGTTCCTCCAGATTTCACTGTAAAACCGAGTTGGAAATAGCTCATACCCGTAGATATGTATGGATTGGAGTTTGCAACTGAAAAGAAAAATTGTGTTCCCAACAATCTAGGTGAAGAACGGCTTTCACACACACTTATGTCTCAGAACTGAGCATGTGGAGATACTTTCGTTCATCTAGCACAAATGGAACTGGTTGAAGGGGAATTTTTACTCTGGTTTCTCAGTCTTTTTCCTAGTGCCGGTTTGAATTTCCTGCTGTTTTCACTGTAAAAACGATTGGAGTTTGTACCTAACCATATATATGTATGGAGTAGAGTTTGCATCTTAAAAGTAACTTTGTGTTCCCAACAAGCAAGTTGAAGGACAGCTTTCACACACAATTAACTCTCAGATCTGAGCATGTGGAGAGACGTTCATTCATCTAGCGAAAACGGAACGGTTTGCAGGAGAAACTTTTACTCTGGATTCTCAGTCTGTTTCCTAGTGCCGGTTTGAAGTTACTGCAGTTTTCAGTGTAATACCGAGTTGGAGCTCGTACCTCCCAATAAATACTTATGGAGTGGGGTTTGCAACTGAAAAGAATCTTTCTGTTCCCCACAAGCTAGGTGAAGGACGGCATTCACACACACTTATCTCTCAGAACTGAGCATGTGTAGAGACGTTCGTTCATCTAGCACAAAGGGAACGGGTTGCATGGGAAACTTTTACTCTGGTTTCTCAGATTGTTTCCTAGTGCCGGTTTGAAATTCCTGCAATTTTCACTGTAAAACCGAGTTGGAGCTTATACATTACAATATATATTTATGGATTGGTGTTGGCAACTGAAAAGAAACTTGGTGTTCCCTACAAGCTAGTTGAAGTACGGCTTTCACACACACTTCTCTCTCAGAACGGAGCATGTGGAGAGACGTTCGTTCATCTAGCACAAATGGAACTGGTTGCAGGAGAAATTTTTCGCTGGTTTCTCAGTCTGTTTCCTAGTGCCGGTTTGAAGTTCCTGCAAGTTTCACTGTAAAACCGAGTTGGAGCTCGTGCCACCCCTTATATATGTATGGGTTGGAGTTTGCAATTTAAAAGAAACTTTGTGTTCCCAACAAGCTAGGTGAAGGACGGCTTTCACTCACATTTACCTCTCAGAACTGTGCATGTGGAGAGACGTTCGTTCATCTAGCACAAAGGGAACGGGTTGCAGGAGAAATTTTACTCTAGTTTCTCAGTCTCTTTCTTAATGCCTATTTGAAGTTCCAGCATTTTTCACTGTAAAACCTAGTTGGAGCTAGCCCATATCCATAGATATATATGGAGTGGAGTTTGCAACTGAAAAGACACTTTGTGTTCCCAACAAGCTATGTGAAGAACGGCTTTCACACACACTTATGTCTCAGAACTGAGCATGTGGAGAGACGTTCGTTCTTCTAGCACAAAGGGAACGGGTTGCATGGGAAACTTTTACTCTGGTTTCTCAGTCTGTTTCCTAGTGCCGGTTTGAATTTCCTGCAAGTTTCACTGTAAAACCGAGTTGGAGGTTGTACCTACCCTTATATATGTATGGATTGGAGTTTGCAACTGAAAAGTAACTTTGTGTTCCCAACAAGCAAGGTGAAGGATGGCTTTCACACACACTTCTCTCTCAGAAATGAGCATGTGGAGAGACGTTCTTTCATCTACAACAAAGGGAACGGTTTGCAGGAGAAATTTTATCTCTGGATTCTCAGACTGTTTCCTAGTGCCGGTTTGAAGTTACTGCAGTTTTCACTGTAAAACCGAGTTGGAGCTCGTACTTCCCAATAAATATTTATGGAGTGGAGTTTTCATCTAAAAAGATACTTTGTGTTCCCAACAAGATAGTTGAAGGACGGCTTCACACACATATATCTCTCAGATCTGAGCATGTGGAGAGACGTTCATTCATGTAGCACAAAGTGAACGGGTTGCAGGAAAAACTTTTACTCTGGTTTCTCAGTCTGTTTTCTAGTGCCAGTTTGAATTTCTTGAGTTATAACTGTAAAACCGATTTGGAGCTTGTACCTCCCCAAATATATGTATGGAATGGAGTTGGCAAATGAATAGAAACTTTGTGTTCCCAACAAGCTATGTGAAGGAAGGTTTTCACACACACCTATCTCTCAGAACTGAGCATGTGGAGAGACGTTCGTTCATCTAGCAGAAAGGGAACGAGTTTCAGGAGAAACTTTTACTCTGGTTTCTCAGTCTATTTCCTAGTGCCGGTTTGACGTTCCTCCAGATTTCACTGTAAAACCGAGTTGGAAATAGCTCATACCCGTAGATATGTATGGATTGGAGTTTGCAACTGAAAAGAAAAATTGTGTTCCCAACAATCTAGGTGAAGAACGGCTTTCACACACACTTATGTCTCAGAACTGAGCATGTGGAGAGACTTTCGTTCATCTAGCACAAATGGAACTGGTTGAAGGGGAACTTTTACTCTGGTTTCTCAGTCTTTTTCCTAGTGCCGGTTTGAATTTCCTGCTGTTTTCACTGTAAAAACGATTGGAGTTTGTACCTAACCATATATATCTATGGAGTGGAGTTTGCATCTTAAAAGTAACTTTGTGTTCCCAACAAGCAAGTTGAAGGACAGATTTCACACACAATTAACTCTCAGATCTGAGCATGTGGAGAGACGTTCATTCATCTAGCGAAAACGGAACGGTTTGCAGGAGAAACTTTTACTCTGGATTCTCAGTCTGTTTCCTAGTGCCGGTTTGAAGTTACTGCAGTTTTCAGTGTAAAACCGAGTTGGAGATCGTACCTCCCAATAAATACTTATGGAGTGGAGTTTGCAACTGAAAAGAATCTTTCTGTTCCCCACAAGATAGGTGAAGGACGGCTTTCACACACACTTATCTCTCAGAACTGAGCATGTGTAGAGACGTTCGTTCATCTAGCACAAAGGGAAAGGGTTGCATGGGAAACTTTTACTCTGGTTTCTCAGATTGTTTCCTAGTGCCGGTTTGAAATTCCTGCAATTTTCACTGTAAAACCGAGTTGGAGCTTGTACATTACAATATATATTTATGGATTGGTGTTGGCAACTGAAAAGAAACTTGGTGTTCCCTACAAGCTAGTTGAAGTACGGCTTTCACACACACTTCTCTCTCAGAACGGAGCATGTGGAGAGACGTTCGTTCATCTAGCACAAATGGAACTGGTTGCAGGAGAAATTTTTCGCTGGTTTCTCAGTCTGTTTCCTAGTGCCGGTTTGAAGTTCCTGCAGTTTTCACTGTAAAACCGAGTTGGAGCTCGTGCCCCCCCTTATATATGTATGGGTTGGAGTTTGCAATTTAAAAGAAACTTTGTGTTCCCAACAAGCTAGGTGAAGGACGGCTTTCACACACATTTACCTCTCAGAACTGTGCATGTGGAGAGACGTTCGTTCATCTAGCACAAAGGGAACGGGTTGCAGGAGAAATTTTACTCTGATTTCTCAGTCTCTTTCTTACTGCCTATTTGAAGTTTCAGCATTTTTCACTGTAAAACCTAGTTGGAGCTAGCCCATATCCATAGATATATATGGAGTGGAGTTTGCAACTGAAAAGACACTTTGTGTTCCCAGCAAGCTATGTGAAGGACGGCTTTCACACACACTTATGTCTCAGAACTGAGCATGTGGAGAGACGTTCGTTCTTCTAGCACAAAGGGAACGGGTTGCATGAGAAACTTTTATTCTGGATTCTCAGTCTGTTTCCAAGTGCCGGTTTGAATTTCCTGCAAGTTTCACTGTAAAACCGAGTTGGAGGTTGTACCTACCCTTATATATGTATGGAGTGGAGTTTGCAACTGAAAAGTAACTTTGTGTTCCCAACAAGCAAGGTGAAGGACGGCTTTCACACACACTTCTCTCTCAGAAATGAGCATGTGGAGAGACGTTCTTTCATCTACCACAAAGGGAACGGTTTGCAGGAGAAAGTTTATCTCTGGATTCTCAGACTGTTTCCTAGTGCCGGTTTGAAGTTACTGCAGTTTTCACTGTAAAACCGAGTTGGAGCTCGTACTTCCCAATAAATATTTATGGAGTGGAGTTTTCATCTAAAAAGATACTTTGTGTTCCCAACAAGATAGTTGAAGGACGGCTTCACACACATATATCTCTCAGATCTGAGCATGTGGAGAGACGTTCCTTCATCTAGCACAAAGTAATGGGTTGCAGGGGAAACTTTTACTGTGTTTTCTCTGTCTGTTTCCTAGTGCCTGTTTGAAGTTCCTGCATTTTTCACTGTAAAACTGAGTTGCAGTTTGTACCTCCCCTTATATATGTATGGAGTGGATTTGGAAGTGAAAAGAAACTTAGTGTTCCCAACAAGCTAGGTAAAGTTGGCTTTCACACACACTTGTCTCTCAGAACTGAGCATGTGGAGAGACGTTCCTTCATCTAGCACAAAGGGAACTGGTTTGCAGGAGAAATTTTACTCTGGTTTCTCAGTCTGTTTCCTAGTGCCGGTTTGAAGTTCCTGCAGTTTTCTCTGTAAAACTGAGTTGGAGCTAGTACGTTCCTTATATATTTATGGAGTGGAGTTTGCAAGTGAAAAAAATCTTTGTGTTCCCAAAAAGATAGGTAAAGGTTGGCTTTCACACACACACTTCTCTCAGATCTGAGCATGTGGAGAGTCGTTCATTCATCTAGCACAAATGGAACGGGTTTGCTTGAGAAATTTTACTCTGGATTCTCAGTCTCTTTCTTAGTGCCTATTTGAAGTTCCTGCATTTTTCAATGTAAAACCGAGTTGGAGCTAGCTCATACCCATAGATATGTATGGAGTGGAGTTTGCAACTGAAAAGAAACTTTGAGCTCCCAACAAGCTACGTGAAGGACGGCTTTCACACACAATTATGTCTCAGAACTGAGCATGTGGAGAGACGTTCGTTCATCTAGCACAAAGGGAACTGTTTGCATGTGAAACATTTACTCTGGTTTCTCAGTCTGTTTCCTAGTGCCGGTTTTAAGTTACTGCATTTTTCACTGTAAAACCGAGTTGGAGCTTGCCCATACCCATAGATATGTATGGAGTGGAGTTTGCAAGTGAAAAAAATCTTTCTGTTCCCAAAAAGGTAGGTGAAGTACGGCATTCACACAGACATATCTCTCAGAACTGAGCATGTGGAGAGATATTCGCCATCAAGCACAAAGGGAACGGGTTGCCGGAAAAAACATTTACTCTGGTTTCTCAGTCTGTTTCCTAGTGCCAGTTTGATGTTCCTGCAGTTTTCACTGTAAATCCGAGTTGGAGCTAGTACCTCCCCATATTTATGTATGGAGTGGAGTTTGCAACTGAAAAGAAACTTTGTGCTCCCAACAAGCTATATGAATGTCGGCTTTCACACAGAATTATTTCCCAGAATTGAGCATGTGGAGATACGTTCGTTCATCTAGCACAAAGGGAACAGGTTGCATGAAAAACTTTTACTCTGGATTCTCAGTCTGTTTTTTAGTGCCGGTTTGAATTTCCTGCAGTTTTCAATGTAAAACCGAGTTGGAGGTTTTACCTACCCATATATATGTATGGATTGGTGTTTGCAACTTAAAAGTAACTTTGTGTTCCCAACAAGCTTTGTGAAGGACGGCTTTCACACACACATATCTCTCAGAACTGAGCATGTGGAGAGACGTTCGTTCATGTAGCACAAAGGGAACGGGTTGCAGTAGAAAATTTTACTCTGGTTTCAAAGTCTGTTTTCCTAGTGCCGGTTTGATGTTCCTGCAGTTTTCACTGTAAAACCGAGTTGATGATTTTACCTCCCCATATATATGTATGGAGTGTAGTTGGCAAATGAAAAGAAACTTTGTGTTCCCAACAAGCTAGGTGAAGTACGGGTTTCACACACATTTATCTCTCAGAACTGAGCATGTTGAGATACTTTCGTTCATATAGCACAAAGGGAACGGGTTGCTGGGGAAACTTTTACTCTGGATTCTCAGTCTGTTTAGTAGTGCCAGTTTGAAGTTCCTGCAGGTTTCCCTGTAAAACCGAGTTGGAGCTCGTACCTCCCCATATATAATTATGGATTTGTGTTTGCTACTGAAAAGAAACTTTGTGTTCCCAACAAGCAAGATGAAGGACGGCTTTCACACACAATTCTCTCTCAGAACTGAGCATGTGGAGAGAAATTCGTTCATCTAGCACAAAGGGAAATGGTTGCAGGGGAAATTTTTGATGGTTTCTCAGTCTGTTTCGTAGTGCCGGTTTGAAGTTCCTGCAGTTATCTCTGTAAACCCGAGTTGGAACTAGACCCTACTCATACATATGTATGGAATGGAGTTTGCAACTGAAAAGAAACTTTGTGTTCCCAACAAGCTAGGTGAAGGACGGCATTCACACACAATTATATCTCAGAACTGAGCATTTGGAGAGACTTTCGTTCATCTAGCACAAATGGAACGGTTTGAAGGAGAAAGTTTTACTCTAGTTTCTCAGTCTGTTTCCTAGTGCCGGTATGAACTTCCTGCATTTTTCACTGTAAAACCGAGTTGGAGCTAGTACATCCCCATATATGTATATGGATTGGGGTTTGCAAGTGAAAAGGAACTTTGTGTTCCCAACACGCTAGGTGAAGGACGGGTTTCACACACACTTATCTCTCAGAACTGAGCATGTGGAGAGACGTTCGTTCATCTAGCACAAAGGAAACGGGTTGCAGGCTAAATTTTACTCTGGATTCTCTGTCTGTTTCCTAGTGCCAGTTTGAATTTCCTGCAGTTTTCACTGTAAAACCGAGTTGGAGCTAGCCCATACCCATAGATATGTATGGAGTGGAGTCTGCAACTGAAAAGAGTATTTGTGTTCCCAACAAGCTAGGTGAAGGACGGCTTTCACACAGAATTATCTCTCAGAACTGAGCATGTGGAGAGACATTCGACATGAAGCACAAAGGGAACGGGTTGCAGAAAAAAATTTTACTCTGGTTTCTCAGTCTGTTTCCTAGTGCCTGTTTGAATTTCCTGCAGTTTTCACTGTAAAACCGAGTTGGAGCTATGACCTCCCCATATATATGTATGGAGTCGAGTTGGCAACTGAAAAGAAACTTTGTGTTCCCAACAAGCTAGGTGAAGGACGGCTTTCACACAGACTTATCTCTCAGAACTGAACATGTGGAGAGACGTTCGTTCATCTAGCACAAAGGGAACGGGATGCTGGAAAAACATTTATTCTGGTTTCTCAGTCTGTTTCCTAGTGCCGTTTTGACCTTCTTGCAGTTTTCACTGTAAAACCGAGTTGGAGCTAGTAACTCCCCATATGTATGTATGGAGTGGAGTTTGCAACTGAATAGAAACTTTGTGTTCCCAACAAGCTAGGTGAAGTAAGGCTTTCACACACACTTATCTCTCAGAACTGAGCTTGTGGAGAGACGTTCTTTCATCTAGCATAAAGGGAACGGGTTGAAGGAGAAACTTTTACTCTGGTTTCTCAGTCTGTTTTCTAGTGCCGTTTTGAAGTTCCTGAGTTATCACTGTAAAACCGATTTGGAGCTAGTACCTCCCCATACATATGTATGGAATGGAGTTTGCAACTGAAAAGAAACTTTGTGTTCCCAACAAGCTTGTTGAAGGACGGCTTTCACACACACCTATCTCTCAGAACTGAGCATGTGGAGAGACTTTCGTTCATCTAGCACAAAGGGATCGGTTTGCAGGAGAAAATTTTGCTCTGGTTTCTCAGTCTATTTCCTAGTGCCGGTTTGACGTTCCTGCAGTTTTCACTGTAAAACCGAGTTGGAGATAGCCCATAACCATAGATATGTATGGAGTGGACTTTGCTAATGAAAAGAAACTTTGTGTTCCCAACAAGCTACATGAAGTACGGCTTTCACAAACACTTATCTCTCAGAACTGAGCATGTGGAGAGACTTTCGTTCATCTACCAGAAAGGGAACGAGATGCAGGAGAAATTTTTACTCTGCTTTCTCAGTCTATTTCCTAGTGCCTTTTTGACGTTCCTGCAGTTTTCACTGTAAAACCGAGTTGGAGATAGCCCATACCCATATATATGTATGGAGTGGAGATTGCAACTGAAAAGAAACTCTGTTTTTCCAACAAGCTAGGTGAAGAACGGCTTTCCAACACACTTATGTCTCAGAAATGAGCATGTGGAGAGACGTTCGTTCATATATCACAAACGGAACGATTTGCAGTAGAAACTTTTACTCTGGTTTCTCAGTCTGTTTCCTAGTGCCGGTTTGATGTTCCTGCAGTTTTCACTGTAAAACAGAGTTGGAGCTAGTACCTCAGCATATATATGTATGCAGTCGTGTTGGCAACTGAAAAGAATCTTTTTGTCCCCAACAAGGTAGGTGAAAGACGGCTTTCACACAGAATTATATCTCTGAACTGAGCATGTGGATAGACTTTCTTTCATCTAGCCCAAAGGGAACGGGTTGCAGGAGAAACTTTTACTCTGGTTTCTCAGTGTGTTTCCTAGAGCCGGTTTGAAGTTCCTGCAGTTTTCACTGTAAAACCGATTTGGAGAAAGTACCTCTCCATATATAGGTATGGAGCGTAGTTTGCAACTGAAAAGAATCTTTGTATTCCCAACAAGCTATAAAAGGACGGCTTTCACACACTCTAATCTCTCAGAACTGAGGATTTGGAGAGACGTTCGTTCACATAGCACAAAGGGAACGGGTTGCAGGAGAAACTTTTACTCTGGTTTCTCAGTGTGTTTCCTAGAGCCGGTTTGAAGTTCCTGCAGTTTTCACTGTAAAACCGTGTTGGAGATTGTACCTACCCATATATAACTATGGAGTGGAGTTGCAAGTGGAAAGAATCTTTGTGTTCCCAACATGCTATGTGAAGGATGGCTTTCACACACACATATCTCTCAGAACTGATCATGTGGAGAGACTTTCGTTCATCTAGCACAAAGGGAACGGGTTGCAGGAGAAACTTTTACTCTGGTTTCTCAGTGTTTTACCTAGAGCCGGTTTGAAATTCCTGAATTTTTCCCTGTAAACCCGAGTTGGAGCTAGTACCTACCCATATATATCTATGGAGTGGAGTTTGCAATTGAAAAGAATCTTTGTGTTCCCAACATGCTATGTGAAGAATGGCTTTCACACACCCTTTTCTCAGAACTGAGCATGTTTAAAGACGTTCGTTCATCTAGCACAAAGGGAACGGGTTGCAGGAGAAACATTTACTCTTGTTTCTCAGTCTGTTTCCTAGTGCCGGTTTGAAATTCCTACATTTTTCACTGTAAAACCGATTTGGAGCTCGTACCTACCCATAAATATATATGGAGTGGAGTTTACAACTGAAAAGAAACTTTGTGTTCCCAACAAGCTAGGTGAAGGACGGCTTTCACACTCACATATCTCTCAGAAGTGAGCATGTGGAAAGACGTTCGTTCATCTAGCACAAAGGGAACGGGTTGAAGGGGAAACTTTCACTCTAGTTTCTCAGTCTTTTCTCCTAGTACCGGTTTGAAATTCCTGTAGTTTTCACTGTAAAACCGAGTTGGATCTAGTACACCCATATATATATTTATGGGGGTAGAATTTGCAACTGAAAAGAAATTTGTGTTCCCACAGTTTAGTTTAAGGACGTCTTTCACACACACTTATCTCCCAGAAATGAACATGTGGATAGAAGTTCGTTCATCTAGCACAAAGAGAAAGGGTTGCAAATAAACTTTTACTCTGGTTTCTCAGTCTGTTTCCTAGTGCCGGTTTTAAGTTCCTGCAGTTTTCACTGTAAAACCGATTTGAAGATAGTACCTCCCCATATATAGGTATGGAGCGTAGTTTGCAACTGAAAAGAAACTTTGTATTCCCAACAAGCTATATGAAGGACGGCTTTCACACACACTAATCTCTCAGAACTGAGGATTGGAGAGACGTTCGTTCATATAGCACAAAGGGAACGGGTTTGCAGGAGAAACTTTTACTCTGGTCTCTCAGTCTGTTTCCTATTGCCGGTTTGATGTTCATGCAGTTTTCACTGTAAAACCGATTTGGGAGCTATTACCTCCCCATTTATATATGGAGTGGAGTTGGCCACTGAAAACAAAATATGTTTTCCCAAGAAGTTACGTGAATGACGGCATTCGCACACAATTATCTCTCAGAAATGAGCATGTGGAGAGACGTTCATTCATCTAGTACAAAGGGAATGGGTTGCAGGTGAAACTTTTACTCTGGTTTCTCAGTCTGTTTCCTAGTGCCGGTATGATGTTCCTGCAGTTATCATTGTAAAACCGAGTTGGAGCTTGTACCTCCCCATAGATAGGTGTGGAGTGGAGTTTGCAACTGAAAAAAAACTTTGTGTTCCCAACAAGCTAGGTGAAGGACGGCTTTCACACACACATATATCTCTCAGAACTGAGCATGTGGAGAGACGTTCGTTCATCTAGCACAAATGTAACGGGTTTCAGGAGAAACTTCTACACTGGTTTCTCAGTCTGTTTCCAAGTGCCGGTTTATGTTCCTGCAGTTTTCACTGTAAAATTGAGTTGGAGCTAGTACCCTACCCATTGATATGTATGGAGTGGAGTTTGCAACTGAAAAGAAAATTTGTGTTCCCAAGAAGCTATGTGAACGACGGCTTTCACACACACTTATCTCTCAGAACTCAGTATTTGGAGAGAATTTCGTTCACATAGCACAAATGGAACGGTTTGAAGGATAAACTTTTACTCAGGTTTCTCAGAATTTTTCCTAGTGCCGATTTGAAATTTCTGCAGTTTTCACTGTAAAACCGATTTGGAGCTAGTTCTTCCCCATATATATGTATGGGGTGGAGTTTGCAACTGAAAAGAAATTTGTGTTCCAACAAGTTAGGTGAAGGACGGCTTTCACACACACTTATCTCCCAGAACTGAGCATGTGGAGTGAAGTTCGTTCATCTAGCACAAGGGGAACGGGTTCCAGGGGAAAATTTTACTCTGGTTTCTCAGTTTGTTTCCTAGTGCCGGTTTGAAGTTCCTGCAGTATTCACTGTAAAACCGATTTGGATATAGTACCCCCCCTTATATAGCTATGGAGTGGAGTTTGCAACTGAAAAGAAACTTTGTATTCCCAACAAGCTATTTGAAGGACGGCTTTAACACACCACTTATCTCTAGAACTGAGCATTAGGAGAGACGTTCGTTCATATAGCACAAAGGGAACGGGTTTTAGGAGTAACTTTTACTCTGGTATCTAAGTCTGTTTCCTAGTGCCGGTTTGAAGTTCCTGAGGTTATTTCTGTAAAACCGATTTGGAGCTAATTACCCCCCATATAATATATGGAGTGGATTTTACAACTGAAAAGAAACTTTGTGTTCCCAACTAGCTAGGTGAATGACGGCTTACACACTCAATTAACTCTCAGAAGTAAGCAAGTGGAAAGACATTCGTTAATCTTGCAAAAAGGGAACGGGTTGAAGGGGAAAATTTTAATCTTTTTCTCAGTCTTTTTCTTATTGCCGATTTGGAATTCCTGCAGTTTTCACTGTAAAACCGTGTTGGAGATTGTACCGACCCATACATATGTATGGAGTGGAGTTAGCAACTGAAAAGATAATATGTGTTCCCAACAAGCAAGGTGAAGGACGGCATTCACACAGACTTATCTCTCAGAACTGAGCATGTGGAGAGACATTCGACATCAAGCACAAAGGGAACGGGTTGCAGGAAATCTTTTACTCTGGTTTCTCAGTCTGTTTCCTAGTGCCGGTTTATGTTCCTGCAGTTTTCACTGTAAAACAGAGTTGGAGCTAGTACCTCAGCATATATATGTATGCAGTCGAGTTGGCAACTGAAAAGAATCTTTTTGTTCCAAACAAGCTAGGTGAAAGACGGCTTTCACACAGACTTATCTCTCAGAACTGAGCATGTGGATAGACTTTCGTTCATCTAGCCCAAAGGGAACGGGTTGCAGGAGAACACTTTTACCTCTGGTTTCTCAGTGTGTTTCCTAGAGCCGGTTTGAAGTTCCTGCAGTTTTCACTGTAAAACCGATTTGGAGAAAGTACCTCTCCATATATATGTATTGAGCGTAGTTTGCAACTGAAAAGAAACTTTGTATTCCCAACAAGCTATAAGAAGGACGGCTTTCACACACTCTAATCTCTCAGAACTGAGGATTTGGAGAGACGTTCGTTCATATAGCACAAGGGAACGGGTTTGCAGGAGAAACATTTACTCTGGTTTCTCAGTGTGTTTCATAGAGCCGGTTTTGAAGTTCCTGCAGTTTTCACTGTAAAACCGTGTTGGAGATTGTACCTACCCATATATAACTATGGAGTGGAGTTGCAAGTGAAAAGAATCTTTGTGTTCCCAACATGCTATGTGAAGGATGGCTTTCACACACACTTATCTCTCAGAACAGATCATGTGGATAGACTTTCGTTACATCTAGCACAAAGGGAACGGGTTGCAGGAGAAACTTTTACTCTGGTTTCTCAGTGTTTTTCCTAGAGCCAGTTTTGAAATCCTGCATTTTTTCCCTGTAAAACCGAGTTGGTGCTAGTCCCTACCCATATATATCTATGGAGTGGAGTTGCAAGTGAAAAGAATCTTTGTGTTCCCAACATGCTATGTGAAGAATGGCTTTCACACACACTTTTCTCAGAACTGAGCATTTGGAGAGACGTTCGTTCATCTAGCACAAAGGAAACGGGTTGCAGGCTAAATTTTACTCTGGATTCTCTGTCTGTTTCCTAGTGCCAGTTTGAAGTTCCTGCAGTTTTCACTGTAAAACCGAGTTGGAGCTAGCCTAGCATACCCATAGATATGTATGGAGTGGAGTCTGCAACTGAAAAGAGTATTTGTGTTCCCAACAAGCTAGGTGAAGGACGGCTTTCACACAAATTATCTCTCAGAACTGAGCATGTGGAGAGACATTCGACATGAAGCACAAAGGGAACGGTTTTGCAGAAAAAAATTTTACTCTGGTTTCTCAGTCTGTTTCCTAGTGCCTGTTTGGATTTCCTGCAGTTTTCACTGTAAACCGAGTTGGAGCTATGACCTCCCCATATATATGTATGGAGTCGAGTTGGCAACTGAAAAGAAACTTGTGTTTCCAACAACAGCTAGGCTGAAGGACGGGCTTTCACACAGACTTATTCTCTCAGAACTGAACATGTGGAGAGACGTTCGTTCATCTAGCACAAAGGGAACGGGATGCTGGAAAAACATTTATTCTGGTTTCTCAGTCTGTTTCCTAGTGCCGTTTTGACCTTCTTGCAGTTTTCACTGTAAAAACCGAGTTGGAGCTAGTAACTTCCCCCATATGTATTATGGAGTGGAGTTTGCAACTGAATAGAAACTTTGTGTTCCCAACAAGCTAGGTGAAGTAAGGCTTTCACACACTATCTCCAGAACTGAGCTTGTGGAGAGACGTTCTTTCATCTAGCATAAAGGAACGGGGTGAAGGAGAAACTTTTACTCTGGTTCTCAGTCTGTTTCTAGTGCCGTTTGAAGTTCCTGAGTTATCATGTAAAACGATTGGAGCTAGTACCTCCCCATAATATGTATGGATGGAGTTTGCAACTGAAAAGAAACTTTGTGTTCCCAACAGCTTGTTGAAGGACGGCTTTCACACACACCTATCTCTCAGAACTGAGCATGTGGAGAGACTTTCGTTCATCTAGCACAAAGGGAATCGGTTTGCAGGAGAAAATTTTGCTCTGGTTTCTCAGTCTATTTCCTAGTGCGGTTTGACGTTCCTGCAGTTTTCACTGTAAACCGAGTTGGAGATAGCCCATAACATAGATATGTATGGAGTGGAGTTTGCAATGAAAAGAAACTTTGTGTTCCCAACAAGCTACATGAAGTACGGCTTTCACAAACACTATCTCTCAGAACTGAGCATGTGGAGAGCTTTCGTTCATCTACCAGAAGGGAACGAGATGCAGGAGAAATTTTTTACTCTGCTTTCTCTGTCTATTTCCTAGTGCCTTTATTGACGTTCCTGCAGTTTTCACTGTAAAACCGAGTGGGATAGCCCATACCCATATATAGTATGGAGTGGAGATTGCAAACTGAAAAGAAACTCTGTTTTTCCAACAAGCTAGGTGAAGAAGGCTTTCCAACACACTTATGTCTCAGAAATGAGCTGTGGAGAGACGTTCGTTCATATATCACAAACGGAACGATTTGCAGTAGAAACTTTACTTGGTTCTCAGTGTTTCCTAGTGCGGTTGATGTTCCTGCCAGTTTCACTGTAAAACAGAGTTGGAGACTGGAGCTAGTACCTCAGCATATATATGTATGGCAGTCGTGTTGGCAACTGAAAAGAATCTTTTTGTCCCCAAACAAGGTAGGTGAAAGACGGCTTCACACAGAATTATATCTCTGTAACTGAGCATGTGGATAGACTTTCTTTCATTATAGCCCAAAGGGAACGGGTGCAGGAGAAACTTGTACTCGGTTTCTCAGTGTTTCCTAGAGCGGTTTGAAGTTCCTGCAGTTTGTCACTGTTAAAACCGATTTGGAGAAAGTCCCTCTCCATATATAGGTATGGAGCGTTTTGCAACTGGAAAAGAATCTTGTATCCCAACAAGCTATAAGAAGGACGGCTTTCACACACTCTAATCTCTCAGAACTGAGGATTGGAGAGACGTTCGTTCACCATAGCACAAAGGGAAGGGTTGCAGGAGAAACATTTTACTCTGGTTTCTCAGTGTGTTTCCTAGAGCGGTTGAAGTTCTGCAGTTTTCATGTAAAACGTGTTGGTGGATTGTACCTACCCATATATAACTATGGAGTGGAGTTGCAAGTGGAAAGAATCTTTGTGTTCCCAACATGCTATGTGAAGGATGGCTTCACACACACATACTCTCAGAACTGATCATGTGGAGAGACTTCGTCATCTAGCACAAAGGGACGGGTGCAGGAGAAACTTTACTCTGGTTTCTCAGTGTTTACCTAGAGCCGGTTTGAAATTCCTGAATTTTTCCCTGTAAACCGAGTGGGAGCTAGTACCACCCATATATATCTATGGAGTGGAGTTTGCAATTGAAAAGAATATTTGTGTCCAACATGCATGTGAAGAATGGCTTTCACACACCCTTTCTCAGCATATGAGCATGTTAAAGACGTTCGTTCATCTAGCACAAAGGGAACGGGTTGCAGGAGAAAATTTTACTCTGTTCTCCAGTCTGTTCCTAGTGCCGGTTTGAAATTCCTACATTTTTCACTGTAAAACCGATTTGGAGCTCGTACCTACCCATAAATATATATGGAGTGGAGTTACAACTGAAAAGAAACTTTGTGTTCCCAACAAGCTAGGTGAAGGACGGCTTTCACACTCACATATCTGGAAGTGAGCATGTGGAAAGACGTTCGTCCGGCGCACAAGGGAACGGGTTGAAGGGGAAACTTTCACTCTAGTTTCTCAGTCTTTCTCCTAGTACCGGTTGAATTCCTGTAGTTT